>NC_139575.1:31333950-31723950 GCF_946808225.1 Silurus aristotelis
GTTTCATTTATGTCAGGACTGAATCCGCTTCAACCTCTGCCTTCATTCTTTCGATCGGAACATTCCGCTGCGTTTTGCTCGTATCACAATCAGATCCTCATCGTAGGATCATATCAATAAGCACAATCCTCATTGGCTCATCATGACTTCCTGTCTCACACTGACCTGGCCATTGCTTCCTCTCCAAGCTGGCAGAACATGGTGTGTTATTTTATGAGTCACTCGCCAAATGGAGTCCATCGCTTCAGAAAACAAAGTCCACGACTGCATCGTTTGTGTTTACAACCCGCTTGTTGTGCTCTGGTCTGTTCTTTGCACTTGTTTATGTTTTTGCTGAATGTCGCTACATTTTGAGTTCCTTTCTCCTCATACGGGGCAGAGTGGTGGTGCGCATGAGGGGATAGAAGTTAGTTATCAGGACATTTAAAGGACGAACATATGGTGTGAATGGTGTTGGATAATTAAGGAGAATTTGCCGGGATGTGTGTCATGGTGATGCCCCTGGGGGGTATGGCTCAGCTGCTGGCTTTCTGGCCACTTTGCTCGAAGACACCATGTGCCATGTGTGCATGCGTATGTGTGCATCGATCTTGGTGGCAGAAGAGAATGGCCACAGCTACAAGTTTGGATGAAATGCGTGGTGAAATGAACTCTTATAACATATATGCGCTTATAAACTGCTGTCTTGTTTGGGTCACTTCATCAGGACTTTTTTGCGACATTTTGCTGTCGTTTCTTCCTTCACTGCTTTAACAGACACACACACCCCATTTTACAGCAAACACTGTCTCACAATAACAGGAGGATGTGTGTATTTGCTTAAGTGTTTAACTTCGTTTACACTTCACTTCGCACCACCATATCAGTGTAATGATTTTATCCACCAGGCATGTAAATGTAAAAGCAGCCTCATGTTTGGTTTATCTCCAGAGGTTTAGCTCACTAGGCTATAAAATGGTACCGAATATAATAGAAAAATGTAAGCCCAAGCTACTAGGCTTGTAAATGTTCAAATTGTCCTGCACGATATCAACAGCAGATAATCATCCAGAACAGGCATTTTTCAAAACAAAAAAGCCTAGAAAATAAGGCGATAGCTCAGTGGTTAAGATGTTGAACTTCTGATCAGAGGGTCACAAATCCCAGCAGCACCAAGCCTTGAGCAAGGTCCTCAGTCGCTTAGTTGTATAAATGAGAACATTTTATGCTTGATGGCAGCAGCAGTCTGAACTAGAGTTGAACTGATTATTCAACACCTATAGCTGATTGCTGGAACTGTCGGCTATCGGTTCTCTTTCATTACGACAGCAGCCTCTAGAGGTGAACCACTGACATGGCACGCATTTTGTTTTCAGGCGCGAGATTACGTGCTGCACGGAGAGCTCTATTTTATATTTATTATTTATCATTTATGAATTACATAATTACATTTATTAATTAATATTTCATATAGTTCATCCATTTAGCACATTTTTATGATTATTTTTGTAATAATGTTCATTACTATTTTGCATGTTTATTAATCGGCAAGTACGATCTAACCTAGCTACCGGTATCAGTAAAGTCTACTATCGGCTGATCTGAACGCCTCTAAGTTATGGGCAGCACAGTGTATGCGATCATCATTATGTTTTTATAATGTTATTTGTGTAGGGCTACGCTTTACATTTTGTCAATATTTTAGGCCAAAATGTTCATGTTCATTTAATATTCATGAGCAGCATCTTTATTAAATCCAGTTATCTGATGTTGACAAAATTCTTGTCTTCTGTTTGAAAACGTAGAGATTTTATTTCATAACAGGAAACCCAAATATTTACATTTATTGTTGTAGAATGGAGGATCACCTTGTGAGTCTCAAGAGCATGGCTGAAAGGGGTGGGGCTTTCAGTTAATATGGTATAATAATATAGACTATGGCATACATGGTTCCAGATGTTTGGCTCATGCTCTGTTACATTGGGGAGTGAAATGAAAAGTGAAACACTTCTTATTTTGTGTGTTTTTGTGTGATAACTTTAACATACGGGTGTGAATAGATTTCAGACCTCCTACACACAGTGTGTTAAGGTTGTTAGCTCTGGTAATGTAATCTAATCAGGGTAAACATCTCTGGATTTTATGGCACCTTTAACCCACTCGGAACCTTTTTTTTTTATTTCAAAGAGGATTTCACACCTCTAGAAGTGTTCAAAATTTCCTCTGAAGCATTTCGGACACGTTCTTAGCCATTTGCAGGTGATCTCTCGGACAAGCTCAGATAACAGGAAGTGCACTACACTTCACGCTACGACTTTTCTGACCTTTTGAATTGAAAAATGTGTGAAAAATCAAGTGTTTTTTTTAATTCTTGAATGATGTTTGATTGTGTTTATCACATCTCTCTGCTGCTATACATTTAGGTTGCATAGAAGTGTATATGGTATAAAACGTTTCTCCTAATGATTTTGTTTTCTTCTTTTTTTCTCCATGTCCTTGTCGTGTGCATGGTGGTCCTCACAGGTAAGATCCATTCCTCTCTCTTTTTTTTTTTATTTATTTATCTTTTATTTGATCTTACCATAGAGTTAAAGATTGCGTGTATATGGACAAAAGTATGTGGACACCTGAATTCAGCCATATGTTTTTCTTTTCCAAACTTACCACAAAGTTGAAGGTACGCAATTGTATCGGACGTCTTTGGATGAGTTAGCATAAATATTTCCCTTTACTTGAACTCAATCCTGTTCTAGCATGGCTATGTGCACAAGCCAGCGCCATGAAGGTAATGGTTTACATGGGTTGTAAATGGGGACTAAATGTGGAACAGGATGTTTAATTTCAAATCTTATAGTCAGGTGTCCACATACTTTTGTCCATATAATGTATGACATAAGCATCTAATTGTTAGTAATTGTTTAATATTGTATATAGGAGAGCAGAGTCGTGGATACTGTGTGTATTTTTGCATCTCAGTAAATGTGTGATTCTTATTTCTGTTTTAGTATGCATGCTTTCAGTAGTGCGTGTGCACGTGCCAGCAGGGGGTCTGTACTCACACACTCTCTCTCTCTCTCGCTCTCTCTCTCGCTCTCTCTCTCTCTCTCTCTCTCTCTCTCTCTCTCTCTCTCTCTCTCTCTTTCTCATAACTAACCCAATTTCTGCCTCCTTAGGGGGATGAAAGGCAGTGTGATGCTTCTCTCACATGCACTCAGACTCTCACTCTCTCTTTCTCTGACTCTAGCTCTCGTTCCTCTATAATATTTACTCCGTTGAAAATACAGTCGTCATTTCAAACGACTTAATAAATGTTTTCATCCCCAATGATTTGTCACAATTTGCTATTTCGATAACGTTATGATTTCGATCTGCATGCGTGTAACAATTTCTCTGTCTTTGTACGTGTTAGATTTTTTTTTTAATTTGTGAGATTCATGTAACCAGAATTGAGCAGAAAGATTTCTGCACCGAAGCCACCACGGAGCAGCTGATGCTCCACAAACCCGCTTTACTCAAGCCTTTGTTAGACAGCATTGTTACTGTGTAGAACTGGGAAAACAACGTTGCAGAACCATGTTTCATATTTAATGCGATGCAGAATGAGAATAACGTGTGTGCGTGTGTGCGTGTGTGCGTGTGTGCGTGTGTGCGTGTGTGCGTGTGTGCGTGTGTGCGTGTGTGCGTGTGTGTGTGTGGGAGAAGAGGCAGCAGCTGTAGCCAAGGGTGTGTTCAAATGCAGACTACATAAAGTATGAGCACCTCTTTTCTGTTTCGCTGCAGTGCCAGGTCCCATCTGGCTTTTGGGTTTCCTGATCTCCATCTTAATGCCGGCCCACTAAACTCTCGAGCTCGGCAGAGAAAAAAAACAAACCCTCTGCTCTGTTTCCTTTGTGTTTCCTCGTTGATTGAAACAGGGTCCCTGTTTAAACCCTGCCACATGGACTGCACGACTGTCACTCTTCCTCCATCACACAACCCACTGCATGTTACTGATTCTACATGTTCAGGTCTTAAGAGGAGATAATGCTGATAGAGATGCTTAGCGGGGAGCAGAGTCTGGCATGTTTTAGATAAGAAACAAGACTAGATTTTCTGGTTGATTAAGCACCGTGCTCCTGTCATGCTGCCAGTTTGGCTTCAGTGCAATTTACAGCTTGTTTTCCCATGATTATGGATTTTGCAGTACCATTTCTTTTTCTGTTTATAAATCTGCCAACTCTTTTACACTTTTTTTTTTTTTTTTTTTTGCAATTGCAAACATAGCATTTGAGCATCACGTGGACATGTGCGTAATATAGAAAGTGTCCTGGAACTCAGGAACTGGTTGGGGTTCAAATATTTGTATTAGATTTTGTATGTAATCAATATTTGCATTTGAATTTACATTTATTTAGAGGTGTATGGAATTAATAGTGAAAAACTATTAAAGAGGTGTGGCTTCTTGGCATCAGAATCAGTGCTTATTGGGATTTTTTTTTGGAATTGGGTGACAGCTGTGCAAGTGTTTTTGTTCACCAATTTTTCCTGAAGCCCCGTCCCCATTTATTCACTATTCACTATTAGTAAAATGGTTAATCCGCCGTCTCCTCTCATTCATTCCCCTGTTCGATTGATACGCTGACACAACCCCCCTTGCCGTGTCTAAATTGAAACATTTCGGGACAAAAACTACCTAAACACTAATTAGAATGATTTTTAAAATAGTATCAGAATAATATATAAGCATGAATGAGTGCATTGAAAACACTTACTGTGTGTTTGATGACCCTCTTGCAATTCCCAATGCTGGTAAGCTTTTAAATCTACTCTCTCAAAACAGACCAGCAATTTTACACAAGCTGCACAAGAAAGAATCAATGATGTTACAAGTACTATTATGAGATGTTCCCGTTATTGGGCGAAAAGAAAAAAAAAAAAATCCAGAAACAAAATGTAAAACAGGGATTTTTTGTTTGTAAGCCTTTTATCTGGGATGAAAGTGCCACAGAGGATTCTTGCTCACTCCACTGAGTGTGGAGAACTGACTGAAGAACTCTTGCTTTAGTTAGCTTATCTTTGTTGTTTTTCTTATTACTTGTCTGCCCATCCGTCTCGTCTAGCAGGTTGTGTCTGCGCGCTCGTCATCTGACATCGTGACTCACAATCAGGATTTATTGACCTAGTAACATGTGGGTCAAGTCAGTCACTATTAATTGGTAATTATTTTTTTTTTTTACTGTATGTATGCTGTTTTTCCCCCCCTGGCTTCTCAACCCAACTGGTTAACACACCAGAATCAGGCTCCCAATCATATTTAAGATTCAAGCACAGTTACTAGTGTCTTTTAGACAAAAAGTGAACATTGTTCAAGTCAAATGATCGCTGAAAATGAAAATGCTGTTTACTGGTTTCATTCCCTTTAAATAATACAGAGTGCATGGAAGAAACACGTTTTCAGACACTTGTTTTTGTTATTTAGCATACATCCAAACAATAGTGAATATTGTGCTTTGAAATACTGTATTGGGTCACCTGGTCATAAGTATGGTATGTGATTTCTAAACATTGCATTCCACATTTAGTCCCAGTTTGCTCTTATAATTCCCTTCACTCTTCTGGGAAGATGTTTCACTAGATTTTGGACTGTGTTTATAGATATTTGTGTTCATCAGCCACAAGGGTGTTTTGAAAGGCAGGTGCTGATGTAGGTAAGGAGACCTGGTTTGGGACAATGTCTGTTGTGAAAAGCGCTATACAAATAAACTTGACTTGACTTGACTTGACCTGGGGTGCAGTCAGCATTCCAGTTTATCCCAAATAGTAGGTGTTCAGTAGGTATGAGATCAGAGCTCTATAGCAAGCCACTCAAGAGCTTCCTCTCCATAGCATGTAAACCAGATCTTCGAAGAGCTCACTTTGTGCACAGGGGCATTGCCATGCCATGTTTGGAAAATAACCACATGGGTCAGGTGACCCAATATGTGTTTCCAATGTGTTCATACACCTAAACAAAAATTTAATTCCACCTAGTGGACAGAATTCACAAATAAACAGCACACCTAATACTGTTATAAAGCTGTTTGGCTTATTTGGTTTAGGACTTGCAATTGCAAACTCAAATTTAAGTCTGGAGATTGGTTAGCTCGTGCATGGCCTTGTTGAGTTATATTGGCTGAATGGTTTGGGTTGTTGTCTTTTTAGAATTCCACTTTCTGACTGGATTCAGTTTCTTGGCTGATGAGAGAAAACTCTTCTCTAATATATTCTGGTACCTCACTTTATTCATATTCCCTTTGATAACATTTAAGGCACTAGTGCTGTGTGCAGAGAAGCTGCTATATATCCTGATGCTCCCACCTGCATGCATTGCTGTGTGTACGGTTCTTGGAATCATACACACCTATATATATATATATATATATATATATATATATATATATATATATATATATATATATATATATATATATATAAAAAAATAAATATAATATGTCCTGAGTCATTTTTTTCATGCATGTAGATGAGTTTTTGTGCATTTTTCTTAGCAGAGGAGTTTTGTGTGGGATGTATGAAAAGAGGTGATTGCGAAGCAGTTTTTTGCTTATTGAGCTCTGTGTAGCTGTTGTTCCTGCTGCATTCTGGTCATGCTCTTTTCTCATTTTCATTTCAACACTTTCTGTGTGACTGCTGGCTTTACTCTTATCTTATCTTCCATATAATTAGTGTGAGAGCCGGTTGTCAAATCTCACATAATGCAAGTGTCACCTGGCACCTTTGAAGAGAGAAGTAGTTGTGTTTCCATGATCTTTCAACTTGCTTTTAATCACGACATTTGTACTGTGAGGAAAAGGAATGTTTAAAGCCGTGTTCTCCGACCAGTTTCGTTCAGGCTTTGTGTGTGTGTGTGTGTGTGTGTGTGTGTGTGTGTGCGTGTGTGCGTGTGTGCGTGTGTGCGTGTGTGCGTGTGTGCGTGTGTGCGTGTGTGCGTGTGTGCGTGCGTGCGTGCGTGCGTGCGTGCGTGCGTGCGTGCGTGCGTGTATTTTCCAAAATTCTATCCTCTACCAATGTTAGTCAAATCTTCCCTGAGGTGTTTTGAAATGAGCCGTTTAGGTTATATGGAGTGCTCAATGTCTGATTTCACTTAGAACTACTGTTTTTCTCCCAGTATGTTAATATACAGACCATTTATGATGATGTAAAAAGGGCTGCAACTAATGATTATTTTGATAATCGATTCATCTGACAATTATTTGTATAATAATTATAAAATATAATAAGCATAATAAAACATTTTATTTGAGATGTTTTGCTTATTATAACCATATAAACACCCTAATTCAGGGTATTTTTTTATATAAGTGTACTTAAAAAAAAAAAAAAAGCCACATATTGAGTTTAACCATCTTTAATGAAGAAAAACAGCATTTGAGTATGAAAGGTGAAGCAATTTGTGTAAATTAACATTTGTATTGTTTTTTGCAATGGCAAGTTTACAAGCATGTTTAAAAAAAAATAGTAAATATAATAAAAAAATTATTTAAGCATCTAGAATATATAATGAATTTAATTGTGTATGATTATTAAATAATAGATGGAAAAATTAAATATACAAACATTGAAAAAAGCATCTAAACAAAGTAAAGACGCAGTAAAATCAAAACAGTTAAGTTACTGTTGTAGTAGACAAATGCTATAAAAAGAGAATGGAAAGAAGAAACGCAGCAAGCTAACAGGCTTGAAAAAAAGGGGAAAAAAAAGGAGGATAAAAATACGCATTGGTGTACAAATGCATAAGCGTTCGCTGAAAACCACAACAGTGACTAAAAATGTACAGCACCCGTTTAATCAAATCCATCACTATCGCGCAACCTGATGCTCGCGAGTCACGACAGAACAGAAACAAACAGTTTACACAATAACACTTCATTAAACTATACTATTTACACTTGATGAGGATTATACAGTTTCTGCTTTCCGTGCTGATGTTTCTTCTTTATCCATGACACCAGTGTGTTTTCTTTTCACATGCTCGTGCATCACTGTGGTACTTCCATGCCACACAAGCTCAGCTTTGCATAACTTGCTGGTACAGTTCTCTTTGTTGCGTTTAATATAAAATGCTCCCACTGCCTTGGATGACTTGCACACTTGTTCCTGCTGCCGGTTAACCCTGTACTCTTCACTATTTTCGCAAGCAGCTGCATTATCTTAGCGTCACACTAAACCGAACCTTAAGCAGCCCAATTGATTGATGACAGCATTTGCTGACAACGAATTTCATTATCGATTTTATCGAATAGTTGTTTCAGCTTTAAGTGACAGATTAAAACCCGATGAGTACAAAAACTGTACTTAGGTGGACATCACTTTCTTGTTGGCTGATCTTGATTATGGATCACAATAGAATGAGGAAACAATTTCATCGACTTTGAGAAAGGGGTTCATTATGGCAGCAGGCAGTTTAGTCACAAAGGCTGTTCGACCGGATGTGTTTTAGATCGATAAGTAAGTAGGGTTGTAGTAGTTGAAAACTGCCCGTCACATGACTGTAATGCTTGTGCATTAGTGCAATACGGAATAGCAGCTGTTTTTCAGGTTATTGAGTACAGAAACAGATTATCAAGAGAGGCATATTGTAGTAGTGTTGCAGCAAATAACTGCTCTTTACAGTGACATACAAATAGACATTTTAAAGTGGGGTTGTGCAAAAAAGCATGGCGGATCTGCAGAGATGGAGGGATAAACCCGATTTAATCGGATGAGTCAGAATTCTCAGCAAGGGATCGAGTGCATGTGTATGATCCAGCCCTGTAGGCTTGACCCCCTCTGTTATGCTGTCAGGGGATTTATTTTGCAGGCCTTTTGTTTTGTTTTGTTCTCCAACAGAAAAAATCTCATCAAAACCAAGTTATTCTGATGGATTTAGTTAAATTAAATTTTATTTGTATAGCACTTGTACTATAGCAATTGACATTATCCCAAAGCAGCTTTACAGAAACAAATAAAAATAAAAAAAAAATATGTATATTTTTTTAAACGTGGGATTAGTCCCTATAAGTTCCTAAATGAGCAAACCAGTGGCGACAGTGGCATCTCTCTGACATGGTATGAGGAAGAATCCTCGAAAGGAACCAGACTCAAAAGAGAACCCATCCTCGTCTGAGTGACATTGTCACGTTGAAATCTCTCCATCCGCCTCTCACCCAATCAACAGGGCTTATAGAATGGTTTCACAAGGATGTAAATGACACACAGCTTCATGGAGACCTGCAGGGGATTTTTGATGGATAGAAAGTATCGTGTCATCAAATACCACTCAAGGATGAATGATGCTCATCTCGTAGCCAAGGCAGCTGTTCTGGTGGCACAACATTTTATTGTATATTCTTGTCTAATGATAAATACTGTGCACTGGCGTGGACTGTTTTCTAAGCAAATGGCAGAGCAACTGATTTGCCTATGTGAGTTCAAGCTATTTGTCCCCATTGTCATTTTGTCAACTTGCTTGTCATTTATTATTAACGTTGTTTATTATTGTTAACATTTGTGAAATCAACAGTTGACATTTTATTTAATAATCCTAAATAAAACGCCTGCTTCGTTTTTAAATATACAGTATATCAATAAATAAAGAACTAAATAAATATATATTAAAAAATATTTTAGTCCTCCTGTGCCATGAGGCGCATTGGGCAGCAAAGGCCTGCTGGCATACTTGCCATTTCAGTAGGAGTTTTGTTATGGGGTCGGGCTGCTTGCCCAACGCCCACCCTCTTCCTTTCGCAGCCATGCTTGGGACCGTCCAATGCGGAGTACTTTATCCCCATTCCCACAGCTGAGCATCCATGGGGAGTTAAGGGCCTTGCTCAAGGGCCCAAGAGTGGCAGCCTGGTATGGCTGGGACTCGAATCCACAACCTCTGGATCCAAGCCTTAACCAGTAGGCTACCGCTTCCCCCTCTAAAAATAAATATAGAAAAATAAAATAGAATTAATCAAATTAATTCAAGGCGAGTGTGAGGTCTAAACTAAACAAACAAACTTGCGTAGATGTTTAACTATGTTTAGCATGTAAAACAAGAATTGCATTCGATACACGTGCACCTTACCGAAAGTCTTGTAACGAAACGGTTCAGCACAGTGTGCCGTTACACTCCTATAATAAATCTATATTAATATACCATGTTTGGTCATAAACACTCGGCATCTACTTCTCCATGATCATCCATAGGTCCATAATCTTCACGAGGTGGGACGTGACTGGAGCTGGCCAAACCTCAGGAAGCCTCGGGATGGGGAGAGAAAGAGAAGCAGTGGAGAGGAATTAGCGTAGCTGCTGTTCATGATATTAACAGCACAAGTTGATAATGTGCATGTGATCAGATGTATAATGTGCATGTACAGATGCTTATACAGACATCTCCAGGGCAGTGACTTGTGTGCTCGCTTCAGATTTTATTGTAGCAGCAGTTAAGCGATTTTGGTCCGTAATTATCACTTGCCTTTGTCCTTTTGTCAGCACAGGCTAAATAACATTCACTACTGAACCTGATAATAAACACTGTTGTTTCAGCAGCTGCTCCCATTTTGAAACACAATGTTCAGCTCGTGTGTAGTGCTGCTGATGTGTTAGGACCAGTATCTATAGCCTTCGGGTTTGTATTGACTGCAAGTACACCGATTACATAATGGTAATGGCTTTTCACTCACTCAAGTGTTTTTAGTCCTAGTGCATTATTTAGATCTCAGATTCATCTACAAACACCCAAACACAGGCCTGATTTCATTCCCGGGTACGTGTTTTTTGTAGGGCTAAAACTATTCCTCAAGTAACTCAAGTAATCCGAATACAAAGACGCAAATATAACGTAAATACATATTATTTGCCTCAATGCTTCATTTAGTCCATTTAACTACTTACAGTTGTATGTATCTAAGATCGATCGATCTATCTATCTATCTATCTATCTATCTATCTATCTATCTATCTATCTATCTATCTATCTATCTATCTATCTATCTATCTATCTATCTATCTATCTATCTATCTATCTATCTCTCTCTCTCTCTCTCTCTCTCTCTCTCTCTCTCTCTCTCTCTCTCTCTCTCTCTCTCTCTCTCTCTCTCTCTCTCTCTCTCTCTCTCTCTCTACAGAGCAATGTGTTTTCCCACGGACCATTATTACTGACACACCATCTGCTAAACTCGAGTGCTCTGGACAGGTAAAAACAAAAGACGCTACAGTATAAAAAATGGAAGTTTCCAAAAATTTTGGGATGATTTCAAACTAAAACATAAAACCGTACAGTGCGTTTACCCCTTTTATTCGAATTTGAAATCTTTTTTTTTTATATTTATATGTATATTTGCATTTTAATGTAATATGGCAATTAAATAAGTTTCCCAAATATTCTTTACCAAAATTTTGGCACCAAAAATGTAAATTTTTCTAAAAAAGGAAACGAATGACATGTTCATTTTAAGAGACCCGTCTTATTCTCTCTTGTATATTCAGCATTGCTCTTTAATAAAGACAAAGTGCTTCTTATCGGATTAATCGACAGAATAAACGGTAGAAAACTCGATTACTAATATCATCGATAGCTGCAGCGCTAGTTTATTGTGAATGCGCCTTTCATCCCACCTTTAAACTCAGAGCGCGCGTGCTTTGCATTTGAAATGCAGGTGAAGTATTCTTAACAGTCCGACGTCCTTCACACAGCTCTTGCGTTACTCTGTATACGCTTTGCTCATGTCGGGCCTTTGACTATGATAAAAGGACAGCTTGCGTTTGAAGTTACTCGGCCGTGTAGGTCGGTGTATAATTTGTGTCCCCTTGTGTATGTATTCGCCGCAGTCTTGCTTGTTGCAGGCTTTTTCCTCTCTGCAATTAGAGCTGCTTTGGAAGAAAATGATGGCATTATGTGAAACTGATCCTGTCATCGCTTTGCAGCTCTAACAAACAAAACCAGGGTGCTGTTGAGCCAGTACGTTATGAAGAAATAAGAAAGGAAAACAGAGCAAGGCGAGAAGGCGAAGCAAACTCAGTGTACTTGCACCTGTTTATGGAATTGCTCGTGCCTAATTTTTTATTTCTTCTTCTTTTTTTTTTGTGAATCAGGTCCAAGCCCAAGTTTGGATTGCACATTTTATTTGAACAGACATATTCTCATAATATCTCATTATATCTGTATAGCCTCTGCAGCAGTGGGAACAATAAATGTGTCTTAAATGAAAGAAATATTTCCAGAACAGTGTGCAGAATTGTTTCTCCCATAACTCAAGAACTTCATGCGCAAAAGGAATGAAACTCCTTCCTCTTGCACCAAGCTCAAATCAGCGTTAGCCCCGAGCTGTAACTAACACTTTTATATCAAATTAGTCATAGGCAGGAAGTTCCGCAAGGTACTACATGAAGATAACTTGATCAGACAAGACAAGCTAGTTTTCAGCAA
The DNA here is from genome assembly GCF_946808225.1 of Silurus aristotelis. Classification (NCBI taxonomy): domain Eukaryota; kingdom Metazoa; phylum Chordata; class Actinopteri; order Siluriformes; family Siluridae; genus Silurus; species Silurus aristotelis. The sequence continues at coordinate 31,346,363 of NC_139575.1, forward strand.
ATTCTGTAAAATTAAGTTAGATAATGTTAAAAAATGCTTGGTTACTAAAGAAACCTATGCTTTAGGACAAATCTGCCAGATGGTCAGACTCTAGTAAAGCATAGGCATATAACATTAAAAAATCTTTTGAAGACGCCTACATACACTATTTGAGCAAATCTTTTAAACATTCCATTCGAAATTTAGTCCTGATTTGATGTTATTTAAGGCTTCCACTCTCCTATGAAGATGTTCTACTACATTTTGAAGTCTGGTTGTGAAGATTTGTGCTCATTCGGACAAAAGGGTGTTAGTAAAGTCTGGTACTGATTTAGTGATTTACTGATTTACTGATAAAGAGGCCAGGGGTGCAGTCTGCGTTCCAATTCATCCTGACGGTGTTCAGTAGGGTTGAGATCAGTGCTCTATTGCAGGTCATTCATGATCATCCACTTTTCACTGATACAGTAAAACTACCGTATTTTTCGGACTATAAGCCGCTACTTTTTCCCCACGTTTTGAACCCCGTGAATTTTTCCTGGGTTTTCCCCGGTTTCACAAACTTCAAGCCAAAAAACTGATCACCATAACATTAGACCAATGAAATTTCCGAACGGAAACGAAAAAAAACGCACCTCACCTGTGTTCTGAGCTGCACGGCATAAGGACAAAATGCATAAGGCATAAGGACAAAATGCCGTGCGTGTTTTTTTTAACGCACGACAATATATGAGTTGGAGCTCTTCTGTGGCCTGGTATAGAGCTCTAGGTCTCAACCCTCTTGAACATTTTGACATGAGTTGGAACACCTACCAGGTCTTCCCATGTTTTTTAAAATCTTTTATCAGCTCTTAACTTTAATAATGTTCTTTGTTTCTGAATGGGCACAAAATCTCTAAAATCTAGTGGGACATCGTCTTAGAAGAGTGGCGGTTATAACAGTAAAAGGGGAATAAATGTGGATTGGGGTGTTCAAAAGGCACTTACGAAGTCAGGTGTCATCAACTTTTATCCATATAGTATATATCAGCTCGTTTTAATCCAGAGCTGCCCAAACTACTGCCCATGTGACATACAAAAAAGAACAAAATTGTACAAAATGTCTGGATGCAGTAGCATAAAATTTTCCTTTACTTGAACTAGGATACCCATCCATGTTATAGCATGACTGTGTTTCTGTGCACAAAATCCAGCTTTATGAACATATGGTTTACATGGATTGAAGTGGATCATGAGTGGCCTGTTATAGATCTCTGACTTCAATCCTATTGAACATCATTGGATTGGATCGCCCCGGGTCTCCTCACCCTACATCAGTGCCTGACTTTACTAAGGCGCTGAATGAGCACAAATCTCCACAAACACAGTTTGAAATGTGGAATGGGATGTTTATAAAGCAAAAATACGAATTTTGTGCTCGGTTGTTTCACAAACTTTTGTCCATAACAAAAGTTATATATATGGAAAAAAAATATCTGATTTGTCTGTCTAGCCATCTGGATATTTTAATATCTATCTAGATGTGTGTGTGTGTGTGTGTGTGTGTGTGTGTGTGTGTGTGTGTGTGTATCTGTGTGCGTGTGTGTGTGTGTGTGACACTGTTATTACATGCAGACTCGAATTAATTACCTGAAACAGTGTCATTTGTCTGTCTAGTTCACGTGAGGATATTTGCAATAAGCAAAGCGACACACTTCCTAAAGGAAACTTGCGTTTTGAGTGATGAGGAAGGGGGAAGGGATGCTGGAAGGAACCTTTCTCATGATGGAGGCACATTGAGCAGGTGGTGCTCTCTTGGGAAGGGAGGAGATGGTGTAGAAAAAAAAAAGCAGAAAGCAGCCGAGCGAGAATGAGCACTAAAGAACCCTTTACTAATCCACACTTAATCTCTGTAACGATACCACAAATGTCAGGTGAAACCCAGTTTTGATTGGAGATTAGAGGAGTAATCTATTACAGACACCTCATACTCTGAGAGAGGGGCAATAAAGAGATGAATGCAGGGTAGATAAGAGTGGAGCTTTGGGTGGGTTAAGGCTGTTTGAGTTATTAAGGGTAACATATTTGAGGCGTTTTTTTGCAGATTGTGAGTGTATTAAATATTTAGCATTTTATTTATTTATTTTTTATTTTATATATTAATTTTTTTTTGGTATTTCTTTATTTTGTCTTTGTGGTGGTTTACATGTTTGGTATCTTAATATATTTTGGTATGTATTTATTACATAGATTTTTTCCCCTATATTCTGCTTTTTTTGGGTGTCAGTATGTTGTTTGTTTTTGTTACATTTGGAAACATACATCACCTATTCAGTATGTATGTGACAAACAGCCTTGATCCTTGCCTTTTACCTTTGGGGTTGGGGATTTGAAATCTGCCTCCGCCCTGCTCTCTCTGTGCTTCAGGGGTTTTCACAAGGTACTCCGGCTTTTTCCCCCAGTTTAGAGACATGCGTTTTAATCTGACTGGCATTTTCAAGCAGTTTTGAGTATGTGATGCACAGTGGGCTGCAGTGAAGTTGGTTAATACTCTGTCCATGATGTCCCCTGCTTTGTGCCCCTTAGCTCCATGCAGTAGACTCCAGGCTCCCACATGTATGATGAGCAGTATTGGAAATTAATGAATGAGTCTAGTGTGCAATACTGGATCACATGTTTTAATCGTCCAATAAAACTTAAACCAAGATCATCTCACTTCATCAGAGTCAAAGATGTAAAAAATGAAATTGGATGTAAAGAAAAGAACAAAAGGGGGAAAAACATCTCGTGTCTGTCCTCGACTTTGAGACTTCAGGTGAGTCGGGTTGTTTTACCAAACCACCTTGATTGACAGGGAGACCGATAAACCCCGCCCCCTCCTGCTCGTGGATGGTTGCGTATCCCGGCGTGGATCACGTGCTCCTTTTAACGTTTAATCTGTATTTTTCCCCCGGTTGCCTTCTGCACATTTTTCGCGTTTATTAGCAGACTTTTAACAGGCATATTTATTTTTTCACGGGATGCCCGTTTCTTTTCCTCTCGAACGCTGCTGTCCATCTGTAACTCCAGTTAGTTAGTTAGTTAGGTTTTTGCATGAAAATGCTTTTTGCATCCTTTTCACGTTATAATCTGTAATTCATGGGCATAAAGTGGAAGGTTTTATGCCGCGTAATAGATATCTAAGAAATGTTCTGAAGCGGGGTGACGCAAGCAGCGTGCAACATCAGCACGCGCGCTCCCAATCCAGTCCACTTTTTGTTTGCGCGCGCCGTGCACGCGCCGGAGGATCCGTGTCTCGCAAAGAGCTCGCTATCTGAGGAGGAGGAGGAGACGGATCTCCGGCTGCAGGCGTCGCGTTTCCATTAGCCTCGTCGTGCAGCGCGCAAACCGTGACTCTGGACGCGTGTTTCACGTGTGTGAATGACCCCGAGCACGCGGAGGCGCAAACAAAAGCGGAGAGACGGAGAGAGCGCGCGGCGCGGTGCTGTGCGGCGGTCGGGGACGGCGCGCGCACAATAGGCAGCACCGCTTGACTTGCGGTTCGAGGTGCTGCTTTCTCTGAGGATGGACAGTGTCTCTGCGGGATAGCAAAGCGGGACTTACTACAGCGCGAGCACTTTTCTGTAGACCCGGGACAATTGGGCGACCCGATGGAGTTCAGGACGGTATTGTTTCGGATCGTTATTCGTTGATGAAAAGCTGAACGTCCGGTACTCGATTGCGTTTTAGGTGTAGATGACTCAAATTCCCTTGAATTAATATCCACATTACTGGTCATTTTTATTATTATTATTATTATTATTATTATTATTATTATTATTATTATTATTATTATTGCTGTATTATAGGTATTCACTCTTCAACATATATTTGTTTAATTGTAAAGAATGTTTCTGCTTGATGGAAATTGCGTAGAAAGGATGGATCGGGGCACACCGCAAAGGAAAACTGTTTACAGGATCTCCCTTACCTTAGTGAAAAGGGAGAGCCTGCAAGAAGGTGGTAGTGGAACTGCTTCACTGGCCCGACGGCTGGAGAACCCGAAGGTGAGCGCTTATCGGCGTGAAGGCTCTGTAGAAATCCAGCGTAGTTGTTTCCTGGAACAGGTCAAAGAAGTGGAGGATGAAACGGACGAACTGTCTTCTCAGGCATACAGGAACTTCCGAACATTCAGCACCGGGCAGTTGGAACTCAGCAGGTCGAAAATCTCTCGAAAGGCATTTAATTTGCGGAAGGACAACTCGATGGAAACGAGTGAAACGTGCACCAGGACACCACCAAAGGATGCTCACGGTAGTGATCGGGTAGAAAATGGTACTCAGCTGCATGAAAGTGATTCGCGTTCAAAGGCAACGGATGAGAGTAATGGAATTAACGATGCTGGTGCTGAGTTAAGCTGCAGAACAGCTGCTGGCAACAGGGAAAGTGTGGGTGTTAATTTAAACAGAATTCTCCAGACTTCCAGGAGTGCTGAAGAGCAGGTCAGCAGATGTGGGGCTGAAGATCAGGCAGCTGAAGAAGATGGCAGTTGTCCCAAGGACAGCAGCTTTGCTTCTTTGCCTGCCAAAGAGGATGGAAATGTTGAGAAGCAGACACCCCAAACCCCACCGGCCAAGAGGCACCCAAGCTTGCTGCGTCGGAGTTTCAGCTTTCGCCACTGGGCAGGAGGGGAGCTGCTGCGGCTTCGAGCCCTTTCCAAAGAGAAGCATCATAGCAGCTCAGGCTGCATTGGGCGTGATGAGGCCCCGACTCAATCCTCTGTGGTCTTGCAAAACCCAGCCGTTGAGGATCCTGAGAAGGACAGCGTTTTTGAAGTGGACGAGGTCTTTGTTCAGGAGGACTCCTTGAAAGAACCTAATCGTAAGGACCGCGCCAAGGGCAAAAACCGCACACTGGACAACAGTGATCTTCTCAGGCTCTCTGAGAAACCCCTGGTGGAGAAAGAGGGCTTTCTCAGAGCGGCTGGCCTTCGCTCTAGCGGCCAGGAACGCAGGCTCCTTCGCTTCTTCAGCGGGATCTTCTTGAAGAAGGACAGTACCTCGACGCCACTGAGCAGCCCCAGCAATCGCTCCTTTTGTAAGAATGGACTGACGAACTCCCAGAAGAGGGTCATCAGGGGCTACTCGCAGTCCAGCACCGAAAGTGTGAACGGCTTCCTCCGGGATGGTAATACAATCTCCTGTTTTTTTTTTCCCCCTTCTTCTGCAATTGCCGTTACATCCGAAAGATCGGGAATGTGTCAGCAGGAGCTGTTTGGTGGTGAAAAGTCGGGGTGGGGACTAGAGAGACGTTTGTTTGTTTTGGACACAAGGGTGATGTTTAGCTGCCATTCTTGAGGGCTCTTTGTGTTTGAGTTTCATTATAGCATGTCTAGAATTTCCTTAGTTGCTCCTCTTTCTCTCCATAACGCTTTCTTTTTTTCAGCTTGTGCATCTGTTTAGGGGGAAGTCTTAATCTTAATTTATTAAATGGATCAGTGTGTGTGTATGAGCAGGATGTTTACTCTGGTTACCTCATTTGTATTGGCTCGGTTAATGACCATGTCTATTGATATTCATGCATCTGTATGTAACTGGTTTTTGCAGAGTTGCATTTTTCTTTTGAAAGGGAAGACCTACTTTGCTAAATGGAAAGACCTAAAACAGTGAATTGGTCACTTAAAGTGACATTTTACAGCATGCATTATCTATCTCTGAATGTTCTTAGTGACAGCAGGTCACTAGAGATGCACCCCCCCCCCCAACCCACACACACCCTCCCATCATATGTTAATAGGGGAGCTTCTGGTAGATACTTTGTATGCTCTGAAAGTGCTCTTAATGAATTACCTGCCTGAGTGTAAGCCAAGGGCCATCTGCTACCTTGGAGGTGAGCCGTATGTCCCGAAAGACAGGCCGGTCTCGTCTGCTGAGGGCAAAGTGCTTCAAAACACTGACTTCCTTTGTCTATAAAGCCTGTGTGCCCTCAAGTGTTTTTTGTTTTCTTCTTTAAACTGGTATAAAAATGAGCAAGTCCAGTTATTCCCGAGGTTAACCGAAGAGGTCGTGTTTTCAAAAGTCTGTGACCTGTCTGGTGTGTTTAGATTACAGCAGGTCGTGTGCATGTGTTGTAACATTACCAGTGCTGAATGGCTGCATCCACATTCTGCGAATTCTTTAGGCATTCCTGAAGTTAAGACAGTATTCCCTTTGCCAGGCATAGCCACTAATTAGATAACTAGCTGACAATCTTTGACTGTCAGTCGTGTTATGTTGTTGTAAGAGCAGTGCTGCAAGCTGCCTGATGTCGAAGCGCGATTGATTTTTCGTGTCTTCGAGAGTCTTCTATTCAGAGCATGCGCTTTTTTTTCCAGATCAATTAGCACCTCAGTTCTGGCGCACAGAACAAGCTTTTTTTTCGGTGTCACGTGTTACTGCGTAGAAACAGGTTGTAAAAAAGGGTTCCGTCTCCGCTGCATGGTTCCGCTCCATGTGATGTAACTCACAGAACTGCGTTATGGGTTTTGTTTCCATACGCCACGATCGAGGATGCGCTGACGTTATTACGCGTAGATCGCTTTCAAGGCTCCGTTCTGCAAGCATATTTTCAGTAACCAGGATCATAAACAGTAAAGCGCTGGCCTTGTTTACACGCCTGCACAAGATAAAAGCAGGATGTTGGCATGTTCCTGGATATGGAACAGAAAGCCTAGGGCATGTGATCCACTAAAGTTTGTGTTCTACTAATCTCCTGAATATTTCTGTACGACCTGTCCTGAAGAACGTTGATTAAAACTACCACAAACAACAACAGGGAGCAGATAAATGTTTTTTTTTATTTATTTTTTATTTTTTATTGTTTAATGTTTTTGTTCCAAGTCTCATATTATTCCTGGTATTGGAAACTTGGCTCTTTCTTAGTAACGTGCTGCCTAAATAAATGTCAGAAGTAGCAGCATATATTCCCAAGCTACTTTTAGTTTCAGAAAAGCATCTGTATTTATTTACTTATCTATTTCCTCTCAATCTCATGACAGGGTTAAACTCAGGGGTGCAGGAATTGAGTCTCCTGGATGGAGGTTAATGGTGTCAGGTACTGGTGCCTGTTTGTGCATGACCTATATTTGCAGCCATGCAGAAGTGATGTATGTTAGAAGTATGGAGGACTGGGTAGGAATGTGACTGTAGATTCTTGTGGCAGTGTATGTCTGTAGGGTGGGGCGCGCACACACAAATATATATGGACAAAAGTATTTGAATACCTCACTTTTCTAGCCATATGTTGTGGTTCTTCCATAAAATTACCACAAAATTGGAGACACACAATTGTAAAGGACGTCTTCGGATGTGGCATTCAATTTTCCCTTCACTTAAACTAGGAGACCCAAAACTGTTCCAGCATGACCGTGTTCCTGTGCACAATGCGAGTTCCATGAAGATATGGTTTACATGGATTGGAGTGGAAGATCTTGAATTACCTTCTTTAGAGCTCTGACCTCTATTGAACACTTGGGATAATTTGGAACACTGACTGTACCCCATGCTTCCTCACAATACATCAGACCAGACCTGACTTGACTAAAGCCTTTTTGGCTGAATGAGCACACATTTCCAACAACCAACCTCCAAAATCTAGTGGATCGTCTTCCCAGAAGAGTTGAGGTTACTATACTAGCAAATAAAATGGTGTATGAGCCAGTACTAACCAATGCAGGGATGTTAGTCTCGTCTTCCTTGATCTATCAAGTGATATCCAGACTATCTTTTAATTGCAGAACACTAAATGTTATAGTATGTGAGCTTGCACTTAAGACATAACATTAGAAACAAGTGATTACAGTGCAGTTCATGATCTTCATCTCCTAGTCTGGTGTTAATTATTCCAGCCTCACCAGACTCATGTATTAACGTCTTTATATTTTTCTTATTAACTTTAAAGAAAGTGAATTAAAGGTGGCTGCACTATTTTTTGTGTGTTAAAATCTCAGGCTGGAATCAGCCAGTGCTGAATGTCACATTGTGACTAAAGATCTCTGTTCTGACATGAGATTTCCGTCTAAAAGAAAAACTAAAATAAAAAATGGCTGTATTGTGCGATCAGAAAAGTGCATCCATCTTTCTATTCAGACGTAACATATTTTTTTATTGTTTTTTTTTTTTTTCTTTTACAAGGCATTTATTACATGAGCTTTTACTTCTCATTTGTACTAGCCTCTATATATCCTCTCCCCAACATGCCTCATCCGTCCAGCCCATAAAACTTACAGTGTGCGTCTAAGGGCAACAAAAACGCCATAACGAGCCCTCTGTGGCTTGTCCTGGCTGTGTAGTGGCATAAAAGCAGAACCGTGTAAAAATAATGAGCCTTGTTGAAGAGCGCAGTATCTCGGACAATCCATCTGAAATGTTGCTGTTTCATCTTTTATTTATTTATTTTTTCTTCCACCCTCCATTCCTTACTTAGTAGGTTATGAGTGTATTGTCCCAGGATGCCATTTGACCGTAGACATACCGGAATGCAAGCGAAGTGTGATGTAGGAGCCGTGCTGCAGGGTAATTTGTTTTTTTATTTTCCTCCATTCCCAAGTGGACGTTTGGAATTTTTTTGCTCAGCATCTCTATCGCGAGCGTTTTAGAAACTCTGAATACATCGGAGCGTCGTTCCGCAAGCCTGAGTCACTCGCCTGACATTGTAGCTGCTGTGATCCTTTTGCTTATCGTTTCTGTAATTTACAGCATGTAGGCAGGTGGTGTTTTCAGACTCGAGCAACATCAAGACGCTGGGAATTCTTCCAAAGTTTGTTAATGAGCTTACCATCATTTTCTTTCTCCTCCTTTTCCCTTCACTCTCTCTCTCTTTCTCTCTCGCTGTAGCCACGCGCTTTCTTGTGCCTCATGCAAATAGACTTACAGTAATCCAAGCACTCCCACTGATTATTATTCACTCCTCGATGGCATCAGTGATACTATAATGTTATGTATTTGTGAAACACATCTTACACTCCTTGCCGGATTACATTCTCGCAGCGTGTTGCTTTTCCGTGATAGTTATATAGATGAGACTGGGAATGTTTGTGGATCCATTTAATCCGTTTGAATGTGAGAAGGAGGCGAATGTGTTTTATTTGTTTACGTGGGGCGTGTTTAATAAAAACTATATCGGTCGACATTTGAAAGGGATACACAAAAACTGTACACATCTTCGAGTAGCGCTCTGAGAATTATTGCTATTAAAGACGATCTATAGCTCGCGGCACTGAAAATTGCTCACATTTCTTGCTCCTCGGTTTATCTCTCGTACAGCTTGCGGTTAATTAAGTAGCAGGCTTGTCAGTGCAGGGATCAAGCAAGGTCCCTGTGGATTGCCACCCGTCCCTGATCCAGATAGTCCTCACTCTGTTACTACACAACCCACGTCTCTATACAAACACACACACTTTTTAGTGGAAAAGAGAACAAAGGGGTTTTCGAAAAACATTCTCTCTGGAAGGGATGGTGCTTTTTTAATACAATGTGTTGCTAGATTTTTCTTTACATTTTGCCATTAAGGTCAGTTGATGTATGTAGGTGGCAGAATAGATAAGGACTTCTGTGCACGCTCAAGGGAAAGTTGGATGCTTGGCAGCAGGAGGGGGTTGGATGATGGTTTGGTGCTCACGGCTTATAGCTCAGGTTTATGTGATTTCAATCCTGAATGAAGTCATGCAAAGTTTGTGGAAAAAATCTTAAATAATTTCAAAAGGTTTCTCCACATGGCTACACGATCAGATAAGTTGTCCGACACAATCTTGCTGCTGTATTAATGTCCAGATCATTTAAACACACTTTAACAGCACCACAATCGTTGTATTAGGTTGATTTAATTTTTTTTTAAATGGCAAAAGCAATAATAAAAAAAAATCAATATGGGGCAGACAGTGGCTATACACCTCAGAGGAACCTTCTGGTGTAAAGGTTAAGCCACGCTCTATACACTGGCCGACTCATCGGTAGAAGGAACCGATTCACACGAGGCCGTAAGTTTGGGAATAGAAACTTCTCTGTAGCTTCCAGCTGGCGGATGAGTTAAAAGGTCAACGTGGTCGTAACAAAAGCAGCTCATACACTAAGAGCCGTTTTCAGTTGCTGCTTTGCATGGCTGTTTGGCTAAGTGGCTTTTTGACTCTGCATGTCCCCAGGCTTGAACATGGTGCGCTCGCAAGACTTGGGTGTTGGAAGGAGGTTCTAGAGCTTTTGTTTTTTTTTTTTTTCGCACCGTTTTCCAAAGATTAGCTACGTTATCACAGGGTGGAAAAAGTAAAGTCAGGGTTATCCTGGAATTTTCCGGGTGGGAACGTTGATCAGGGTGCGAGGGAAGCAAGGTTGGGTGTGCCAGTGGTGACTTGGACACAGAAGTATGTGGGCAATTGATATGGAGAAGAAAGCGAAAGATTGATTCAGGCTGCTTGATAGATTAGTTTAGAAGATCACACACAGGTTGAACTTATTCAGGTCTGCATCACCATTTCACCATTTTACTTTCTCAGGATTTAGAAGAGAAGAGGAGCCTTTATTATTTACATATACATTACAGCACAGTGAAATTCTTTTTTACGCACAGGCCAGTGATGTTAGGAAGCTGGTGGGTAGGAGGGGCAGTGTCAGCCATGATACAGTGCCCCAGTGTGGCATCTTGGCAATTCCGGCGCTTGAACCCCTGATCTTCCAGCCCCCCGCCCCCCAGTTCGAACGTACGAGCAAATGGACCTACGAGCAATTTCCAAGAACGAATTATGCTCGTACAACGGGGTTTTACTGTATATATTTGGCTGAGGCCTCAGACATTGTTCTGGCTTCATTAATTTTGAGTTTAGTGAACTTTACAGGCCTCCTACAGCTGCACCCTGCTGACTCCCATGTTCATAATGCAACATTTACTGCAGGAGGCTGTACCATAGCACTTAATCCATGGCAAGAGTGCTAAATAAATACATTTCACAGCACAAGTTGCATTTTAGGAGCGATAGACGGCCTCGTACCAGCAGCATTTCCAGTACTGTGTGTCTACACGTGAGACAAACATATGAGAAACCTCAGCTTGGCTGCAGGTGCCACTTGTCTAGGCCGTCTCCAATCTATTAATGCAGAGGAAGAATTCTTCGCCGAAGCTCGATCCCAGCCTCAAAATTGTACAAGCTGTATCTCACATGCCGGGCATGGCATTCTGCATGGCACTGCGGTCTGATTGCACTCAGGCATGCAGATGGAGCAGGCTCTTAATCATCTTACAGAGAGTGGAAAATGTGTTTGTTGGACGTGCCTGGTCTGTGGGAAGCAGAAGTGGCCTTGAAATAGCGCAGAAGCCCAGAGGGTTCAGAGCTTCCCCTTAACTCATAAGTCATCCGCTCACCAGGACTCGAACGGGAGCGACATTGAGGAACTGATGAATGAGTAAAGCCTAAACCCTCTGCTGTAGCAGATGAGAGTCCTCGTAGTGCCTTTATGAGGGTGGCATCTCTTGTCATCCTGAATGTGTTTTGTTCACCTTACATAAAGGTTATATCCTTCCTTTTGCTGTCACCAGGTTTAGCTCAGCTTTTTTCCTCTTTGCTTGGACAGGTGGTCAGGGTGTGCTTAAATTCTCCTGTGTTACCGCCCTGCTGTTTCTGCACAGTCAAGCTGCTGTACACATTTCCATACATCTAAGCACTTTACTAGGACGTCTTCTTATTCTTTTTCTCAGACACTTTATTATTCCCTGCATCCGTCGTTTTTATGCGCTTGCTGACGAGTCAATTTTCAGCAGCAGGAGCGGGTAACTTTTTTGTCAGCTGCTGGAGTTGGGCAACCAAAACAGCTGTGCTTCCACACAGGGAGAGTTCTGACTTTATTATTCGAGGGGATTTGGAGCCGTCAGGAAATGGGAGCTCATTCTTTGGGCTACCAATTGAACTTTTTGCACAAAATCTGGAGTGGACTTTTTTTTTAAGCATGGGTCCAGTAATAAATTTTCACCATTGTGGCTTTTAGTACCTGCCCTTGATACAAGCGTATGTGGGTGTGGACTAGCAGCACTATTTGTAGCTAAGAGTTATAGGCGTGAGTGGGAATGCATTTTCACCCACTCAGCATTCCAGTTGATCCCAAAGGTGTGCACTAGGGTAGAGGTCAGAGCTCTATAGCAGGCCGCTCAAGATCTTCTACTTCAACCTACGTAAAACATATCTTCATGGAGCTTCTTTTGTGCACAGGAGCATTGTCATACTGGAACAGGTTTGAGTACAAGTAAAGGGAAAATGTAATATTGCCACATCCTAAGACATCCTTTAGATTTGTAATCCTCGATCATTGTGCTAACAGTTTGGGGAAGAACCACATATACACTGTAAAACCAGGTGTCCCAATACTTTGGTCCATATAGCGTATTTCAGGAAGCATAATTATATTTTGCATGTTTTGCAGCAACCTATTGCTGCGCACACTTTTTGTGAACGTACTAGACGTCTTTTAACCTTCTTGCCTGATGCACTCTTTAAAAAAGAAGCAACCGCTTATCACAAATAAGTCACAAATGCTGAATGAATGAAGCTGTTTGGATAAATAAATGATGGCTACCTGTAGTTACAGAGTTTGTGATGCTACATACAGAAACAGAATTTGCTGGTGTTTGCTATGTTCACAGGTACTGTTTATCCTGTGTAAATGTAAAAAAAAAAAAAAAAAAGTTTGGCATAGACGTACGGAAATACAGTTTCCAGGTCACATGATCAACTTTCAAAGGTTTGAGTTAAACTCAAAATGACAATTTTAAATGATCTTTTGCTAGAGTGTAATTATTTTTTTTAAATGTATAATTTGTCACCTATATTATCAAACACGGACAGAAGGAAGCGGAAATGATTGATTTATAATCCGAGTTTTTTTGTTTTGATTTTAGATGCAACTTATAATACGTTTCTTCCTTTTGGACATCGAAATAATGATGCAATCCCATGAATAATGATGCAATCCAGTGAACGCATTGATCACTGTGATCTCAGTGACTAATCATTCCAGTTGAAATTGTAGTAAAACTCTGAACCTCAAAGTCCCTTATTTTTTGTTTTGGCTCTTTATTTTTTTTTTAATCCACCACGTCCTGCAGTGTGAGGGAGGTTAGTATTTTGGTCTCCTGTTTGGTGTCCTGTTAATCACGGGCAGGTTTGTGCAAATCTGGACCCCCTGCAGTAGTACTGGGGGAATGAAAGAGCGCCTCTGTCTTGTTCTTAGTTGAAGCCCAAGTGAACCAAAGCATCGCCTGCTTGCAAACCGGACCTCTGATTGATCACGGTTGGGTCATTAAGGCTTCTGTGACTCCCTGGTGAGTTTTAGGAGAAAGGCGGTGTGATGAGCTCAGGATGTCTGATATTTTAAATTAGAGCTCCTGTTCTCATCCGACTCTGATCTCGTAGAGGGATAGCGTGCATGTGTAGAGGGACAGGGTTTTCCAATGAGGCTGCTGACCCATAACAGTTTCCTTTCTAGGCTCAAGCTTCATGGCGTGGGGGAAGGGCTTTCTGTCCCCCGCCCCCCTTTGGTTCTCCTCACCCAGTTTCTCTCCCATCTCTATGAGGTGGGTGGTTGAGTCCCGAGGCTTCTCTTGGCCCTGGTTTGTGTGTTTCTGTCACAAGGACAATGGGCCAACTCAATGGCTGCCGGCGGCAAACTAATCAAGGCCATCGGCACAGCGTAGGGATCACGTCCAAGAGGCCAGGGAGTGTGAAGTCTGTGTTTAAGGCCACGTCTGTGTATATGTGTGTTGGGAGGCAGATTTTAAGCTTTTATACATAATTTTACCCCTTTGCTTTAGAAAAATACAAGGTGTATGAATGGGAATGAATAAATTTACATTTACTTAATTTACAGCACAGATGCTGGTGCTGGTGATTCCACATAAACCAGTTTCACGACTTCACCTGACCTCTTTCTAGCTGGGGTTTGCTGTGCGTGTTGGACAGATGTGCCATTGTCAATGTGTGTGTATGTTTCTGGTGTTGTATGTAAAAGAACCAGCCTGACAGGCTTTCAGAGAACTATATCTAACTCCACTCTACCCCATCCCCCCTGCACCAAGCGTCAAAGATACGCATCAATTAAAAGCATTGCTCATCTGCATATCAGCAACGTCCCGTTATAATCCTATACGGTCTCCGAATTCAGCCTTAATTATGCAGACGAAGGCCATTGTTCAGCGTTTCATTAAGCCGCAGCTGTAAAGTGATATAGCATTTGGATACAAAGCCTTATCTGATCACGCAGTCGTCTTCTGATTTGCTTGTGTATCCACGTGTTTACTCACTGGAGATTAGGACGTGCAGCTCAGGCTGAGTGCAGACGAACAACGACTCAGTTTGAGCTCCGACAGCGAATAGAAAAATGAACAGCAGAAGCAAAGGGGTGGGTGAGTAAATGAGTGCGGGGTGCCAGGCTGTGACTGATGAGGGCTCGGTAAAGGCCAGGGCCGATTTGTCATACCGAGTCTCTCGTTAATTCACCATTAGACACACACTCGCGTGCACACACCTCCTGCTGCAGGTCTTTTTTATTTTTTTTTAATACCCGAGCTTCAAGGTTGGACCCCTCACCCACACGATGGGGGTGTGTTTGTGTTTTTCTTGTCTGTTGAAGCAAAACAGTCTGGGAGTCGTTACACAAAGACTAGGTAAATGTGCAGAAATGGCTAGACTCCCTGTCATGAGTGTGTTGACCTCAGTGGATAAAATAGATCCTGCTTTGTCTCTCTACGGCTTTATCAGTGTGTTCTACATTTGTACCAGTCGAAATCACTAAGATTTGTCTGTTATCTTGCTGTTGACATTCCAATTTGATACTTCTCATCAATTTTTTGTGTCCGGTCGAGGCCTCCCCCCTCGATCGTACTACATCAACCTGCATTTCCCGTATCAGAAAACACAGACTCCCATGAAGCTTGCTTTCTGTGTAATCTGTTATTTCTGTAAACTGCCATTTACAATTTCATTCAATACAGCTATCAGATGCACAGACAAGCATGGTGTTGCTGATTAAAACAACCACACAACTATGCATTTTTTTTGGCTCATACCTTACCCATTCTGTGTTGGAATTGGAAGAGATCATCACCATCACCACAGATAGATTTGTTTTTCATTGACGAGCAATACATCTTTGCAAAATCTCTGAAGTAGGAGATAATAGTTGCATTCTTTAAGCCTTCTAATTAACAACTGTGTTTGCACAAGGTGCTGTTTAAATATAAGAGAACTTTCAGATGAGTAACCGAGTCCCTGGACTGCACCCGAACAAAAAAAAAAAAAAAACGTTCTCGCATTGTTAATGGTCCACACTCTCACTGCAAATAGACTTGGTCTATATCTTTTTTTTTTTCTTATATAAATTAAATGGACATAAGTATTGGGACACCTGAACTTTCCTGCCATATGTGGTTCTTCTCCAAACTGTTAGCACAAATATGGAGGCACACGATTGTATACTATGTTTTTGGATGCGGTATAATAACATTTTAACACTCGCTTGAATTTGGAGACCCAAACCTGTGTCCCTGTGTACAAATCCAGCTCCATGCAGCTATGGTTTACATGGTTTAGAGAGGAAAATCTTGAGTGGCCTGCTATAGAGCTCTGATCTCAACCCTACTGAACACCTTTGGGATGAATTGGAACGCTGACTGCACCCCAGGCCTCCTCACCTCACCTACATCAGTACCTGAATTTACTAACACCCTTGTTGCTGATGAACACAACGCACACTCCAAAATCTAGTGGAACATCATCTATATGTTGAATGCGATGGCCCAAAAGCACACACCATATTTATGACCAGGTGTCCGCAAACCTTTGGCAATATAGTGTATGCTATCAAAAATACTCTAATTTATTTACATTGGTAACATTGGTACATATTTACATGGTTTTCCAATGTTTTTTCAGGGTTTTTCTTCTTGTGTTTCATGCAGATGCATGCAGGGGGTGTCTTGTGTAGAGGAAAGTGTCTGATGATTTACAGCAGCAGTACGGAGGTGGTGTGACTGAACGCGTCAGATTGTTATCAAATTTTTTTATTTTTTTGCAGAGTGCTCCAGGAATAGATCAGAAAATGGATATATGGAGACTGAGGGAGAGAGTGAGAGTGTACTAGACCTCTTCTCCTTCTTCATTTTTTCACGAAATAGTCCAAATATGATCGCTCTCCACTACTGTCCTGTTCTGTCTTACTCTCACTTTCCCCCTCATGCAGAGCTCCTATCTGTGGCATGTGGGAAGCTGGGGTGTGATGTCTCTTTTTTCACTAGGCCGTTAGATTGGCACTAAGTGGCACACTGAGAGGGAGATTGGCATCTGGGCTTCTGTCCAGCCTTCAACAGCCTTTTAGCTTCCTGCCATCAACATGCTAATAAGGGTTGCACTCGGCTCTCAGCACAGCATTGTCTTTCTCATAATTATTGCTGAGAGTGACTTCATAGTCATGGAGTTGGTCTAGTGGTGTGTGTGTGTGTGTGTGTGTGTGTGTGTGTCTGCCTGCCTGCCTGAGTTTGACAAGTGACACGTTTCATGTGGAATGGATGCAACCAAAAAAAAAAAGTATCAGCAGCTCTGGTGGTAGTTCCTGCTGTACAGTAAATCTACTGGTAGATGTATATTAAGGTGATGCTATCTAGCGAAGTAGAACACATTTGTTGATGTATAGTGTTTTTTTTTTTTTTTTTTTTTTTTTTTAATGTTTTTTGACTTAAGTGCCTTAAGTGCAATAGAGGAAAATAAGGGCAAGTGAAATACTGTTGCTATGAATGTACTCTATGGACACATTTAGTATCAATTTGCTGTCCACTTTTCTGGGAAGATGTTTCATTAGATTTTAGAGTCGTGCTTGTGGAGATTTCAATTAATTTTTATTTGTATAGCACTTTTAACAACAAACATTGTCTCAAAGCAGCTTTACACAGATAATGTGGTGATAAAAAATGAAAAAGATTGTTATTTATAAGTGTATGTTTGTCCCTAATGAGCGAGCCGGTGACGACTGTGGCAAGGAAAAACTCGCCGAGATGGCATACGGAAGGCCTTAAGAGGAGACCCGACTCATCTGGGTGGCACCGAATGTCCTTTTATTACAGCTAAACGTTGTTGAGTTGTGCAGTGATGGTGATCAGATGCAAACTGTAGTCCTGTGTCAGTGTAGCTGCTATTAACTACAGTCCAAATTACTCCTCAAAGCTCCTGTGTTACTCCGTATTTCATAAGATTTGTGTTCATTCAGCCACATAGGTGTTAGTAAAGTCAGGTACTGATGTAGGTGAGGTGAGGAGACCTGGGTGCAGTCAGAGTTCCAATTCATCCCAAAGGTGTTCAGTAGGGTTGAGGTTAGAATTCTATTGCAGGCCACTCAAGATCTTTCTCTCCAACCCATCTACACCATATCTTCTTGGAGCTGGCTTTGTGCATAGGAGCATTGTCATGGAGCAGGTTTGTGTCTTCTAGTTTAAATGAAGGGAAAATTAAATGCTTACACGTCCAAAAACTTCCTATACGATTATGTTCCAAGTTTGTGGTAAGAGTTTGGCGAAGAACCACATATGGCTGGCAAATTCAGGTGTCCCAATACTAAAATACCTTGTCCATATAGTGTGCGCTATAACGGGGACTAAATCGTCAATGTTGCAACTCTAAAGGCAATGAAAATGTGGAGGAGATGTGTGCACTTTTACCTGCTAACGTGTGCTTCCTTACACACGCATTGTTGTCGTGTTAACGACTTCACATTTTGCTATTGACTCACAATCTACCACACACCGTGTTTCTTTGATTCTCAGTAAATGAAAGAAACGGTGATGAACCCTGTTGTGCTACTTTAGAGACATTGTACGAGGGCTAACGAATACCTGTTACCATCATCAACCGTGTCAACATGGTGCCAGAGGCGCTTTGCTTTGTGTTTCATTTTATTTCCCTCGCAACTCTCTTCCTGGTGGTGGTGTATTGTAGCGCGCACGTGTGTGGCTGTGTGTGAGTGAGTGTTTGCGTGTAGCTCGCATTGTTTGCCGACCAGTGTTTTATTAGCAGATTAATTCAGTGCTCACTAGGGTTAAAAGTCAACATTTATTTAACCCTCCCCCAGTGCTTGTTTACAGGGTGATGTTTCTTTTGTTCTACAACTGTGTGTAAAATGATATTTTGCTACAGTTGACTTTTTATACACATACACATTGGACAAAAGTATCGGGACGCCTGATTTGTCCAGCCCTATGTGGTTCTTGCCTGAACTGTTGCTACAAATTTTGGAGGCACACAATTGGGATATCTTTCGAATGTTGTAGCATTACATTTTCCCTTCATATGAATTAGGAGACCCAATCCTGTTCCAGCATGTCATTGCTCCTGTGCACAATGCAAGCTCCATGGAGGTAGGTTTTACATGGGTTTGAGTGGAAGATCCCGAGTGGCCTGCTATAGAGCTCCGACTTTTGCGATGAAGTGAAACTCTGACTGCACCCCAGGTCTGCTCACCCTGCATCTAAACCTGACTTTACTAACGCTCTTGTGGCTGCATGCCTGGAAATCTTCACAAGCACAATCCAAAATCTTGTGGAACATCTTCCCAATAGAGTGGAAGTTACTATAACAGCAAATTGGAACTAAATGTGAATATATTTATTTATTTATTTATCACCTGACCCGTTTGCTGAAAAAAAATAAATGGTCTGCTTTTATTGTTTTTTCTTTGGTTGCAGATGCACGTTGCTGAATTATAAACTGACCATTGCATGTCATATATAATGTTACTGTGTTCATGGTGCCTTGTAAGCGGTCATTTGCAAGTTGTAAGAACTCAGCTCAGCACGTTCGACATGCAAAGTGCGGAGGAAAAAAAAAATACGGATGCCTTTTAAAAAAAGCCTTTCTTTTGTTTGCTAAGTGAGCACGCTGAGCTCATAAAAGGCTTTGCCTTCGCCACATGTTTACAGTTACAGGCCCGAGAGGCTACTGCTGCTGTTCTACTGAAGCGAACGCACAAGCACTCGTTTAGTATTTTGGAATGAAATCGCAGCAGACAATAACGGCTAACGGAACAAAGGTATGTGGAGAGTTTATTAGCAGGAGTAACATTAGCAAGAAGCTAGCCGCGTTGATGACGTCCTCATAATGATTAAGATGGTCAGTTACGCATAAACTGTTTGTATTTAATTATTTATTATTGTTTATATATTTTTTTTATTATTTCAAGCGAGTATTGTTATTAATTATCATGATATATAATGCTTTTTTACTGTTCATATTGTGTGTTCATGTTGATTTGTAAACAAGGAGGGGACCGGCTGGTGAAGACCACATCAGTTAATGAGTTGAAATGTATGGAGGGGGAGGGTGTTTTGCTACGCTCCCTTGTCAGGCTTGTCAGGCACTGTTAATAATAGTTGATGCCACTGGCATCCGTTAGTGAGTGAAAGGAAATTATGCAGTCAGTGTTAATGATAATAGACTTTAATCTAGTCAGAGGGAAGAATTGGTTGAACATCCGTGGCTCTGCCATCATAGGAGTTTCTGATTCATGACATTGGTCTAAGTACAAATGATGAATGTACTTCAGCTGCATGGAAACAAACCCCTTTCTGAAGTGGATGTAGAAATGTTTGTATTTGAGGTTCAATTATTATTACACGAAATTCAATTTGTATAGGCGTGTATAGATCATCATTAAAGCACATTTTTAACATTTAGTTGTTTAAGCTGAACTGTGATCTGACCTCAGTTTGATATTGATCATTTGATTTCAACAGATTCAAAAAGCAGACCTCTGATGCCTCCACCCTCGTGCTTCACTGTAGGGATATTAGCTAGTCAAAGAGCGGTACCTGGTTTTGCGAGAAGCACCGCTTCGAGTTCAGTGTTAAAAGTGTTAGTGTTAAAAATTTCATATCACACTAGTGTTTTTTCCCCTCATGCTCTCAGAGCCCTCTAAGTGCTTTTCATATGCTTTTTATTCTGGAGTGCTTCTGTCTAGCCATTCTAGGCCTGATTAATGGAGACTTTCTTAAATGGACGTCTCTTGTTTCTGAAGCTCTGTTAGAGTGGCCATTGGGTTCTTGCTCTGCTTGGCCAAGTCCCATGTCAAGGAATTTATTTCGTTATCATCCATTTTCCGTTTTCATGAAATCTATAACTGTGTAAATAAACAAATTGGACTTCTCTACAGCTTGATCCTTACTTTCTCATACCATTAACCGTATTCAGACGCCATTGCTTATTCCGAATTTGAAGACTCCAGATCAAATAATTTTTCACCATGCAGCATTTACACTCACATGAGCTTTATTGAATGGATTTATAAGAAGAGATGATTAGAGAAACTGTCTGTACTTGTTTTACAGTAACATTAGTGTATGACTGTGTTATAATGCATAGAGCTTAACATGTTTAAATATGAGGCGATGCACGTGTTGTGGGTGTTTTTTTGTTTGTGCAGCCACATACTTAGATTATGTGTGTTTTATTTTATTTTGAATACATTTTTCTTTTCAAACTTTTCAGTTTGAATATTTATTTTCTGAATCGCCATTTTCAGAAATGTATAATGAAATGATAAGGGTACACACACTTTTCGTACCTGTTTAAGCACGAGCTCGAGCACATATAATTGCGGACACCATTCCACATTTAATCTCCATTTGCTGTTATCACCTCTGCTCTTCTGGGAAGATGTTCCACTAGATTTTGTAGTGCGCTTGTGGAGGTTTGTGCACATTCAGCCAGAAGGGTGTTGGTAAAATGAGGTTCTGATGTGGGGTTTATAGCAGAAGAATTTCTACTCCAACCCATATACACGATGTCTTTATGGAGATGACTTTATACACAGTTGACCTTGTCATGCTCTAACAGGTTCTGGGTCTCCTAATTTAAGTGAAGGGATAATTTAATGCTACCACATTGTGTGACTTCAACAATAGTTTTATCAATGTGGTTTTGATATCTAGCATTAATTGTTGATTCAGGACGTTCAAGGTAATTTAGTGTAAATTAAAATCGTTTCTGTAACACTTGTCACTTTTTGATGTGTTGATGTGGACCTGAATTCTTAATTTTAATACATTCTGAGTTTAGGA
The DNA here is from genome assembly GCF_946808225.1 of Silurus aristotelis. Taxonomy (NCBI): domain Eukaryota; kingdom Metazoa; phylum Chordata; class Actinopteri; order Siluriformes; family Siluridae; genus Silurus; species Silurus aristotelis. Next base: position 31,367,414 of record NC_139575.1, read on the forward strand.
AGAGCGGAATTAAGGTTTGACTCGGAGTGATATTAGAGCCAGTACCTTAAACACTTCAGCACAGAGAGAATATGAAAGAGCCCCCCCCCTCCATCATTTCTGGTTTATTAACCGTGTTGTGTAAACTGTCTCCCGACCGGGGGAATGCGTGCGTGGGTTTGTGTACATTTGGTGTTCGGTATGCATCTTTGCTTTCATAGACATGTGAGGGTGTAATGTGGTACTTTGTGGCTACAGCCTTCTAAGTCAGACATGTAAACATGGAAAGAAGCCTCTGAGAGCAGATATCCCTCATTTCTTTAAAGAGTTTTTGTGGACACTATTGAAACATTAGACGCCTACAGATGTTAAAATAGTCCATACATGATGCGAACAAAATTTTGTTGACACCCGACCAGTTCAAAGACGTCCTATAGAGTTGTATACCTCCTACTCTGTGGTAACAGTTTTGGTAAGAAGCACATTAGACTGGAGCAGGGTTCCCCCCTGTGTATTTGTGCGATGAGATCTGGCATGTCTGTATCTTTTCTGTGGTATTTGTAGTCTCTGGACCATGTCGAAGTTACCTGAGGTGCTGACGATGCTGATGACCTTACACGTATGATAGCAGTCAACAGAGGGAGAAAAAGACGACAGAAATATAGTGATAAATTGTCAACATTATCTCTGTCTCCCTCAAACTGTCTTTCACATTCTTCTTCTTTGTGCTGCAGCTTTGTTTTAGGTGAATAGCTGAAGGGAGGAAACAGTGCCGAGACCGATTTGACTTTGGAGGAAGTGGAAAAACGCTTTATTGTTCGCGCCATTTATCTGTCTGCACAGATGTCTCACTGTAACTGTCAAAAATTCTGCTCTGCATTTTATAACAAATAGTTTTTCATGGAGCTGAGAGGGATGGAGATTGAAAAAGGTGCACTTGTCACCATTGTAACTACGTTAGACAGGCTGGAAATTTACGGAAAACACACCAGCTAGACATACGTCTGTGTAGCATATGTGTGTGGAACAGATTAAGATGCAAGTACAAAAGACAAACATGTCTTGCAAAGCAATAATGGTTCAGTTAAAGATCTTGAAGTAAAAGGAATCAAGTCACTGAATCAAGTTTGGTGTTTCAGAGCATTTAATCATATGGGCAGAAGTATGACCCTAAGTTTATATATAACCTCTTACAGTATAATGATTTCCACTGAAATAGTTTGTTTAAATCGAGAGCTATTCACTGATCAGGCATAACATTGTGACATTATAACAATATGAGTGGTGACGTGAATAACACTGTTTGTCTCTACATTATGGTCCCTGTTAGTGGGTGGGATTTATTAGGCATCATGTGAACATTTTGTCTGCAAATTTGCTGTTTTAGAAGCAGGAAAAATTGGCAGGTGTAAGAATTTGAGTTTTAAAAAGGCCAAATTGTGATGGCTAGACGACTGGATTAGAGCATCTCCAAAACTGCAGCTCATGTGTTGTGGTCAGTATCTATGAAAAGTGGTCCACGGAAGGAACAGTGGTAAACCGGAGACACAGTGCACGTGGGGAGCGAACAATATTAGGAAGGTGGTCATAATGCTATGCCTGGTCTGTGTATATGGCTCACTCTAAGAGGTGGGCTTTGCTTTACAGCAGCAGAGCATCAACATCAGTTCTTTGGTGCAGATTTCCACACATTATTTCCTTCTCTAGGCATCACATGGTTTAGAAGATGTTTTTTTTTGTGTTTACATGGTCATGGGTCTGACATCTTTTCAGAGGAGTTTAGGCGGAGATTCTCTCTCTCTCTCTCTCTCTCTCTCTCTCTCTCTCTCTCTCTCTCTCTCTCTCTCTCTCTCTCTCTCGATATATATATATATATATATATATATATATATATATATATATATATATATATATATATATATATATATATATTTATATTTATCTCAAGGGTTATTGGCTGTCACTTAACGTGGTCAAGCACTTCAAAAGTGTCACTCGTACACAAAAGTTGACCCATTCCTGTTTCAGTGAATGGGTCAACTTACAGCCAAAATGTGTTTACATGGAGACTAAAACGTACAGAGTGCAGGATTTTTAAGGGGTGGAGTTGTAATTATTATTATTTTTTGCAATTTCTGCAGGCTTCCGAATGCCTGGGTCCAGACCTGTAATCTGATTAGACACCACACACAGTTTCCTTTAAATACACATACTGTTTATCTGAAAAAGGAGTATTAAAGGCATAGAATGACACAAAATTTGCGGGTTCTCATTTGGAACCTCACTAACAGCAAGTTGCGGATTATTTTAAAATTCGCGGGAATACGCAGCGGGACCGAATGTTCAGAAATGTTAGGAATAACATTTTAAACTATGTTTTCACTAACAAATTTCATAAAATTTTTCAAAACACATTATTGTATCAAAGTGACATAATGTCTAGATCAATTTACTGTGGTATCATAGGGGCTGCGGGGGTGCGTCCAGAATTCTCAGATTTTCTTAGAACGAAACCCTTGAGTTTTGGAGGAACACTGTACATGCTTTGTGTGTGTTTGGCTGGTCGCCATGGTGCCACCAGTCAACTTCCACTCTTAGCCACTAATTCAGTACATATACTGTACTTCCTACAGCTCACTGACGCTTAAAATACATTCACTTCTGCAGATTGTTTTTTCTCTCTCATTCTTCCGTTTGTCCCTGTCTGGAACATGTTTGAGGAAGAGCAGATATGTCCTGTTCTGCGCCCGTATCAGCTTCACTAAACGGCGCAAACACGATAACGCCTGCCCTTTATCACACCATCAAAGTGTTTTTACAGCTCCAGTTGTGTTGGGCAGCACGGTTTTCCAGTTTTAACACACCCATTAATTAACTTTGGAGCACATGGAGCACAAGATCGGGGGCTACAGTTATTTTTGTTGGGCTCACGTCTTTCAGAAATAGACTTGTGTAAGTTTTATTTGTGTCGGTGTGATGCACCAAGTTTGAAATCTGGGACAGGATTGAAAGGTTTAGACCTTCGCACCTACTTTAAAGCATTACCATTTTCTTCTATGCGGTTGATGCAGGAAGTCACGTGACAGTTTAGGGAAAAGCATGCATTTCCATGCCTGTGGGTCATTGCTAGTTGAGAGGAGGATCACAGATGGCCTTTTTCTGTGTGTTTAATCAGAGCTGAACTATACTGCTGTCTCTCCTCTGCTGCGTACAGCAATGACTGGGACAGAGCAAGCATTTCTTCCCTCCCACCCTGAGAGTGTCTGTTTGGCAGCTCAGTGGCAGCAGCAATGTTTTAAAAGTGCTGAAGGCTTACCTTTTTTGGATAATAACATTTACTCTCTAAGGTTCCTTAATTACCTTAATAAACAAAAGTATTGGGAAACCTGACTTTTCCAGACATATGCGACTACTGCTAAGAATCCTACTTTGTTTACAAGAAAGTACTTTATTTACCTACGTTAAAACACTATTGCCTTCAAAATAGTTCCCTTGCACAGCAATACAGCTCTCCCAGCATTTTCTGTGCTTCACCGCTGGATCTCCACAGTGGTGTCAAATCTGGCGACCTTTGAGCCTCATCTTTGGGAAGAAGGCGAAGTCTGCAGGAGCCAAATCTGGCGAGTAGCGTAGGTGTGGAAGTAAGATCATGTTTGGTGAGAAACTTGTGTGCGAGGATTTCGCGTTTTCTTTTTGTTCTAACTTGTTCTAACGCACGTAGTTGGAATGGCACCCGTTGCACAGCTCCCGACGTACACAGGGGCGATGTCTTTCGGCACACTGACTTATAAAGGTCGGCGCTTCATGTGACTTTGTGTGCAGCCTTGTGCCGTGTTACAAATCTAGCCTCGAATCTTTGATACCACTTCGTTTAGTTTTGACGTTAACCCTTTTGAACACCTTTGGGCTGGGACTGTGTGTGTGTGTGTGTGTGTGTGTGTGTGTGTGTGTGTGTGTGTTGCCTTTGCTGGATGCTCTGACATTGATCCTGAGGCTGTAAGCAGATTTACTCATTGACACCAGTCAATGTTTCTCACGTTGCCTGCAGAAACCCTTCTGAAAAGCCTAGCCATGTGGCCACCGCATGCACTAGTGATCATTTATTCGATAAATCACCATGTTCCCTCTTCAAGCATTTCAAACTGTCTGCACTTCCTTCAAATCTGTGGAGTGATTGTGAGTAAACAGATACCACATGCACCAGGCATTAAAAATGATGATCCGCTGCATCCCAAATGTTCCTCAGGGAGAACCGCCACACACGTTCCCAAGAATTAGATTCTAATATGAAAATGAAAGATTGTTGTATATTTGCGGCTCCGCTTGGGATGGGAATACTGGGAAAACTGGGAAAAAACACTGCCTGCTCTTGTCTGAAAACAGGAAACAGCTGAAGCAACATCCTGTAGCCGAGTAGTACCCGGAGAGGACCAGCAGCGAACGCACACGGCCATTAGTAGCCCCAGAGAGACGCTGCACGGAGGCAACAATGCAGGCCAGTGTGTTTTCGGTCCACCAGGGACCAACCGGCTGCATTCTTTCCATTCGCTTAGTGGCTCTCGGCATTGAACCGTTCAGCATGTACGTGTAACACACAAGCACAGCTATTCGTCTGCACGTGCTCTCAGTCAGTTGGAGTGCGGCAGAGAATTGTGTGCGTTTGTGTGGTCCGGCGTGCTTTCCCCTGAATTTTGCGGTGCACTGAAGTCTTTGTGAGCGTGATGGGCTCGTTTGGAGTTTTGTTTGTAGCGTCGCAGCGAAAAACCGCACTGGGAACTGAGGCTTCATGTTTCTATTTTGGGAAAATGCAGGGCCAGAGATGAAACAGTCTGTTCTCAGTCTTCAGAGAGAGCGAGATGGGAGGAGGATTCAGAGATCTGAGGGAAGAGATGTTCTCAGAATGGATCGAATAGACTCGAGTGGCCAATGCAGACCTGTGCATCAGACAGAACTCATTACAACACCTAAACATATAACGTATATACGTTATTTGTTTTTGTTTTTTTTAAATAAGTGTTTATGCGTAATTTAAGCAAAAGAGTAATGGCTATAAATGTGTAAAACCTCCCAGGGTATTAGGTACCTAAGGCAGTATTAATAAACAAAAGTAATTATTTAAATTGATAGTGACCTTGTTCTAACAGATTAAATATACATGTACACTGATTTCCTCCACCAGTGTCCCTCAATCGCCCCGAGGTGTGAATGTATGTGTAAATGTTGAATGTGTCTGCCAATAGACTGGACTAAATTCCTTTCCAAGTACAAGATGAATAAAGCAGTAAAGTAAATCAGATCAAAATAAGATGAACAGAACATAGTGACCTACACACTGTCTTTTAGTTCTAACAGTACAGCTGTAGGCAGCACATGGGGGACCGAATTCCAAGAACACTCCTGTAGAAATGGAATACACAGTGTGAAAAAATCTGAGACAAGAGCTGAGATGGTTGCAGATCTTTATAGCACCATAACGTTAAAGGTACTGTAAAAGTATCAGTTATATTATTTAACTGATGATATTCTGCTGAACACATATGGGTCATGGGTGGCCAAGGCTCACCGATGCATGTGTAATGCTCAACGGGTCCGGACTGTTTTGGCAGCAAAAGAGGGACCAACACAATATTAGGCAGGCGGTCATAATGTTATGCCTGATCGGTGTAGTTTACCAGAGTAGTCTACATGGAGCTTTGACCTCAACCCTGCTGAACAGTTAGGGGATGAATGCTGACTGTGCACGAGGCCTGATTGAAAAAAAAAGAAAAGAAAAATTCTCAACATCTGTGCTCAATGCGCCTGTGGCTGAATGGGAAAATCCCTACATCATGTTCCAACATTTGGTGCAAAACCTTCTCTGAAGAATGGAGATTATCATAACAGCAACACTGGGACTGAATCACACTGGTGTGAAACATTTGCCCATATTGTATTCTTTCTTTCTTTTGTTCTTTTTGTTCTTTTTTTTAATACCCTGATTCACTCACCAGGCAAATCAAGTTTAAGTTCAAATCAACTAAGATAACAAGCAGCAATTGAGAATTAAAACTCAAAATGTCATGCTAATTATGTGGTGTAACATAGACTATGGAAAACCAGCAGTTGAGGGGAGAGACTTTGAAATCTTGGACTCTTGCTGTTTTGGTAACGGCTCTGGTGACAAAGAATCACGTTTGTATCCTGGACACAAAGCTATGAAGTGTTGAAACGCACCGTTTCTGCATCCGATCATATCCCTGATTGTGGAAACAGTGTCGTGGATTTGTGCCTAATAACACGTGCCGATGAACTGTATTTACTACAAACAGCCAGACCACGTTCTTGGGGTGTGTGTGTGTATGTGTGTGTATGTGTGTGTATGTGTGTGTATGTGTGTGTATGTGTGTGTGTGTGTGTGTGTGTGTGTGTGTGTGTGTGCGCACGCGTGCGCATAGTGTACGCTGAAGGGATTCGGAAAAGAGTGAAGCATACAAGTCAGGCAGATGTTTTAACATTTTTAAACAAACAGCGATTGTTTGTTTTTTAATTCATTTATTTCCGCTATGTGTCATTGAAGAGAATTTTATTTCACTGGTTACTGGATGAGTGAAGTGAACTATAAATCCCCACTCCATCTCTTTTCAGTGTTTTTAAAGTAAAAAGGAATCAGTAACAACAAATGAAGCATTGTTCCATCTGAATCACAATGGACTCTATGCAGCATGATTACATGCAAGCCGGCACCATCGGGGCTGCAACTGCTGATAGCGGGCGCATTTGCGAGTTTAGGTCTGACCTACTTCTTCAATCCCCCCAGGCTTGAGCCAGCATCTGTGAAAGAAAGCACAAGGGGGTTAACACTGTATAGAGAATTTCTGAGGAGTGAGGTGAGGACACTCCGAAAGCTGCTCAGTTTTAGGGATTCCTGAACAGCACAAAGGTACACACAGTCCTCAACCATTCAGAAGGTCACGAGTTTAAAAATCCAGCATCTGCAAAAACCTGTGATGTGCCCTTTTGCTGTACTTTATCAATATACAACAGAGTTTCACACGACCGTGGTCACATTTTTTGTTTTCTCCTTCCGAGTTTCCACACTTAAATCAGTTACGTGTCCACCTACACGATGTTCCGTCAGTGTGTTTCCACAATTAGTTTTTCGAGCACAGCAGCATGTGTGTGAGTGGTCGTACACGAGCCCATAGTTGCTATGATGTGTGTCGTGTTGGATCCCAGGCTGTGCGGGTGGGAAGGCTAAGCAGGTCATGGGAAAGTAGAAACGGACCAGTGGCTGATTTAATACTAATCTTCCTCCCCCACACGCGCATGCACATCTGTAGTAGTCTCCTGTGGTGCAGCTTTGATTGGCTACCAGAGTATACTGGCAAGACCAATACTGAAACATTTACTGTAAGAAGCAACACTTCATAAAATCGTGTCACAAACTTGTACCAGGGTTGCTTTGGATAGTGAGCATTTCCTTTGGCAGATCAGGATACATGAGTTTATTCCTACACCTGTACGAGTACATATATTCTTATGCAAGTGGAAAGTGTAGCAAGTACTTTTCTATATGCCAGTGTGGGAGAGATGTAGTACAGAGAAATAATGAACAGAAACTAAAACTTAAAAAGATTTACTGGATGTCAATGTTTCAGTGCTACTGGAGCAGCATACAGAAATTCAAATCTTATTGGATTAACTGCGTGTTCAGATTGGCAATGTGTTCATCCCAACACCACAATTAGAACAAACATTATTGAAATGATAAAGGCACACACTATATGGACAAAAGTATTCAAGCATTTTTTTTCCCCTTTCACTAATAATTGTAAATAAATAAATAATTGTAAGTAGCTCTGGATAAGGACGTCTGCCAAATGCAGTAAATAATTATGTAAAACTTGTGTTCATATATAATGTATTATTTATATTGTTTCTTATGCCATGAGCTTCCTGTCAAAATGATAATGCATAATTCCTGGTACACATCCATCTTAAATGCTATAACAGTGCTGCTTTTTTAAAATTTACACCAAAATATTCTCTTACGTTACCGAGGGGAACGCGAGCCCTTCGATAAGACCGTTCCAATTTTATTCGTAAACCACAGAGCTTTGAGTAGAGTAGCAGGCTGATTGTTTACACTTTTATTCAATTTGGAAATAGATTGCACGTGGAATTGGAAAGAAGATTGACCGCGGGGAAAATGACGTCTGATCTTGGCCTGTCAAAGCTCCCTGCACTGATAATTAGATTAGATTAGGAGGCTGACAGACCGTCATGGATGTATTCATGGGCTGCATTACCGTTAAATCGCTCAGATAGGGTCTTTTATTTAAAAGCTAGATTAGTATTTGTGGCCTGAGCCTGAGATATGAGTCAGTAACATCCGAGCTTCTGACAGCTGACAGCTTCCGTCTGCTCTCATGATGGGTTTACGCATCTCGAGCGGAACAATTGGACGATCTTGGGCCGAGCATGTGACGTAGGACACGAGGACATCTGTGCAAACAAAATGGTGGCAAGTTTTGACAGAGATAAAGATTCAGCTTCCTTAAAATACTCTAACTTACAGCACATCCTTCCCAGCTCGGTTCATTCTGTCGAGCCAATCGCTACAAATGTTTGTCCACCTGAGATTAGAGTTGCAAAATTCCATGAATTTTCAAGACTGGAAACTTTCCATGGGAATTAATGGAAATAAACTGGGAAATTTTCTAAATTGCAAATCATCCTATAACGGAGAACTTAAATGTAGCCAGAATTCAGTTAAATTTAATTAATCACGTGCACACAGCACACTTACTACAGAGCTACTGAGGACACATCCCCTTCATAATGCAGTATAACATCCTTCATGTCCCCATGCATTTTTTAATAATATAACAGACCATTTCTTAAATCCTGCAAACAAAATAATGTGAAATATATGTCCATCTTGGCGATTATTCACGTAAATTACATAAATATTACATTAATACTGATAACATTAATAACAATCAAGTCAAAAATGTCAATTCAAAATAGTTTGCATGCAAATATTTGCTAATGGCAAAAATTTTTTTATTTATGCTTACTATTATTTACATTTCCCCAAAATTTCTGGCAAGTTTCTACCTTCAAATTTTAAAAAAAAAATCCACAGATGAAGTCCCAATGGAAAGTTTCCAGAAATTTATGGGAAATTTTCCGCCCCTTTGCGACCTTAGATAGATAGATAGATAGATAGATAGATAGATAGATAGATAGATAGATAGATAGATAGATAGATAGATAGATAGATAGATAGATAGATAGATAGATAGATAGATAGATAGATAGATAGATAGATTCAACTTTATTGTCATTGCATAGTACAGGTACACAGTTTGCAGTTTGGCATCTACCAGAAGTGCAAAATGTAGCAGTCGTGCAAAAGTGCAGATAATATCTAGCATATTTACAGTGCAGATAACTATCTAGCATATTTACAGCAAGTGGTATATATGAAAGTATATACAGTGAATAAATATAAAGGCTATTTCAGTGCAGAGATGTGTGGACATTCAGAAGTACAGTGAATAAGAAAATGTGCAGAAATGAAAGGTTACAGTTTACAAGATTATGGCATTAAGGAGTAGCAAGCTGAATAAACAACCTTACCTTAAATTCTTATAATCAACATTTCAGAAGTATAGTTTGCGAGAAATAGGGCGAAAAAAAATGCTTGTAAACAGAAGATGAATTGCGAAATTCAATTCGATCAGGGTCAAGGCCGGCGCAAGGTCAAATGTCTGAGATAGTATTTCTTAATATCGCTTCCTTCCTGTTTGTCATACACAGATGCTACTTAATACAAACTCATGGTCCGGATCTTGGGGCCTATTTTTTAATTATTTTTTTTTATCTCTGTTTATGACTCTTGCTATTGTGCAGAGATTCCCAACAGGGTCACCATCACAAGGTCAAATGTTTAAGAGAACTTTCCTTGAATATCTATCCAAGTTTAAAGAGGAATTTAAGGATGTTTTTAGGATGGTGTGTGGTGGAGACATGGTTTGGTTTACAGCTGCTCCAGCATCAGGGATGAATGGAACTAAAGTGCTGCTGTATAAGTGGAATAAACGCATTGTGGAATTCTAGGGAAAAATGGCCTTGGTGCTGATGATAGCAGAACTCTTCAGATCACTGACTATTTTCCTACAGCAGTCTGTAAAATGTTTTTAAATCTTTACTTTCATGTAATTATCCGTTTTAGTGGTCTTCAGTTTTTGAGAAATGTAAGTGTAAAATCGGGACACCCACTCCTAAAACAAAGCAGTGCAGTTGAAGCTCCTGCCAATTTCTCTCCAATCTGTATTAAAGAACACAGAGGTGGGTGGCTCATTTGGATTCTCTTTCAAAGGGGGCTTATCTCTGTAGTGCTTTTTTGGACTTTCCAAAGGTTTACAGCTTAGTGCTGTAATATCCGTTTGCATGATGAAACTTTGCAGAAGTTTTTTTCTCAATGAACAGCTCTCACACATCATGTGTGTGTCTGTGTGCAATGTGGGCATGAAGTCCAGTATATTTACACCAGGTGTTTCTTTTTGGGAAAACTATTTAGGAAAAATGACCCCCATGTGTATAACATATGTGACTACAATTACATTGGACTTTGGCTCCGAAGGTCATGAGTTCAAATCCGACACCACAATGCCACTCCTGGGCTCCTCAGCAAGGCCCATAAGTGCTCAGTTGTATGAATATGATAAATGTAGGTTGCTCTGGATAAGGGCGTCTGCCAAATGCCGTAAATGTGAGTGTTGATGTGTTAGACAAAAAAAATCTAACCTGAAGGAAATTTTAACAGAAAACTGTTTGTGGTTTTAAAGTACAAAGATATTAATCACACTGATTATCTCCTTAAACCCTCTGCTGTCATCATGATTGTTGCTGCAAGTCTCAAATGGAAAAAAAATCTGACTTTTCAGTATGTCTGTGACATGAGAAGATTTAGAAATACACTATATGGACAAGTATTGAGACACCTGACTTTTTCAGCTATTTGGTCTTCTTTCCCAAACTGTTACATCTAAACTGGAGGCACACAATTGTATAAAATCTCTTTGGATGTGGTAGCATTACATTTTTCTTTCATTTGAGTTGGGAGACCCCAATCTGTTCCAGCATGACAATGCTCCTGTGCACAAAGTGAGCTCTGTGCACATATAGAGTAAATGGCATGGAGTGAAAGATCTTGAGTGGCCTGCTGTCGAGCTCTGACCTCAAATTAAAACAGCATTTAAACCAAGTGTGAATAAAATGTACCTCAGTATGGACTGGACAATTCACTGCACAATCGTTTCTTTGGGTGGTCACTTTAAGTTCATGTTGATTGATGGGAATCTACGAGCCCCTCTTTTTTGAGGCATGACTGTGATCTCTACTGGTTCCGAAAAACATGGCGCTCCCTATTTAAAAGTGTGTATTTCTTCGTGCAAACAAGTATTTGACTCGTTTATTGATGTTGACATATGAGCTAAGCATGGGTGTGGTTCAGAGGGGGTGTTGAGGGTGTGTCTTTCAAAGCATCTAATTAACACAGTATTAATGCTGAGTGTGTGTGTGTGTGTGGGTGTGTGGGTGTGTGTGTGTGAGTGAGAGATTTCAACATTTGACATTTTAAAGCAACCTCGTGACCTGTGTGTGTTTATGTTGCAGATGCTTTTGTGAACAGCCAGGAATGGACCCTGAGTCGCGCAGTACCAGACCTCAAAGTGGTGAGTGCTGCCATCTGTTCTTTTCCAGTTCTTTTGCTTTTCTCTCTCTGTAATGTTCTTCGCCTCCTTTTTTTAACTTGCTTTTCTCCAGTCCCTCTCCTGTTATTCTCCTGGTTTTTTTCTCCTGTTCTTCTCCAGTCCTCATTCTGTTCTTTCCCTGTTCTCCTCCTGTTTTTGTCCTGTTCTGTTCTCACCTTGTCCCCTCCCTGTTCTCCCCCTGTTCTGATCTCCTCCTGTTCTTCTTCTCCTCTGTTCTCCCCCATTCTTTTTTCCCTATGTTGTCCTCCGATTCTGTGCTCTGCATATTTTTCCCCGTTCTCTTATTCTGTTCCCCTGTTCTGTGCTCTGTATATTTTTCTGCTGATCTCTTCCTGATCTCCTACTGATATACACAGATTAAAATCTTGAGATCACAATCAGCTAGTAATAGTAAATCAGATGCAGTCAGTCATATCTTTTTTTTATGTTTTTGATTTTTTTCTTTTTATAAATAGTCATCATTTCATGTTATGAGGACAGCAATGATGCACAGCGATAAAAAAAAGAATGTACATAAAATCCACAGTGTTGCTTCCTCAGGAGGTGCACATTTTTACTCTATACACACTGTAGGGCAAATTGTGGGCTGTTTGAGGGTCTGTGAGAGATTGGAAGCTTCTCCAGTCAATACAAACAATATTTACACCTTATCGCACGAGTATGAATACAGCTCTGAGAGTGGATGAGTCACAACTGTCTGAATTGCAGACAGCGTGAGTGAGTTTTAGTACCTGAGTGACACCACACTGTTGTTTACATGTCCTTCTGTCGGTTACTCGCTCACATCTCGTTCTGTACGGATCTGCTACACCAGATTAACTGTGATACTGCATACTCCTGCCTTTGCACATCGTATATACAATCATTATTATGTTAACTTGTGTGTGTGTGTGTGTGTGTGTGTGTGTGTGTGTGTTGTAGGGTATTGTGGGGAACTTGGCCAGTGGGAAGTCTGCTCTGGTGCACAGGTATCTGACTGGGACGTATGTTCAGGAAGAGAGCCCAGAAGGTAATCAGTGTGTAATAAGATATTGTGGTGTATATGGTCTCTCTCTCTCTCTCTCTCTCTCTCTCTCTCTCTCTCTCTCTCTCTCTCTCTCTCTCTCTCTCTCTCTCTCTCTCTCTCTCTCTCTCTCTCTGTCTCTCTCTCATGCATATTTTTCCTTCTTTCTCTCTCTTTTTATCCATTGTTCTCTCTTGTCTTTACCTGTCTCTCTTACTCTTATGCACCCTCTGGTATGTCTCTCTCTCTCTCTCTCTCTCTCTCTCTCTCTCTCTCTCTCTCTCTCTCTCTCTCTCTCTCTTACTCTCTGTCTTTCTCTCTCTCTCTCTCTCTCTCTCTCTCTCTCTCTCTCTCTGTCTTTGATGCATATTTTTCCTTTTTTCTCTCTCTTTTTATCCATCGTTCTCTCTTGTCTTTACCTGTCTCTCTTACTCTTATGCACCCTCTGGTATGTCTGGTATCTCTCTCTCTCTCTCTCTCTCTCTCTCTCTCTCTCTCTCTCTCTCTCTCTAACATGTGATTCTTTCTCTATCTATTTCTGATACTTTTTTTTTTCTCTCTCTCTTTTTGTCCATCTTTCTCTATTACATCTTTACCTGTCTCTCTTTCTCTGATGGATCTCGCTCTCTCTCTCTCTCTCTCTCTCTCACTCACTCACTCACTCACTCACTCACTCACTCACACACACACACACACACACACACACACACACACACACACACACATTTGTCTCTTTTTCTTTTTCCGTTCTTTTTTTCTATTTCTTTTTCTCTCTCCCTCCAATGCTGCTTATATTCTCCATGTATAAGTGTGTGTGTGTGCGTGCTTGTGCGCAGCATACAGCCAGATTCTCTGTGATATGCTTCCATCATGAGGCACCTTGAAGGTGTGTGTAAGGAGAAAACTAACTGGCTGACCCTCTGGCGAATACATTTTTGAGAGAATTTTTGTTCTATTTTTGCTTTACAGCGTTGTAATGCAGTGATTGAACACAATTTCCCTTTAAAAATTTTTCGCCGCAGGGTCAGTCAGTAAGGTACTGGCCACTGACTTTCTTCAGCCTCTCTCAGTGCTATAAAAGCTCAGGCGTTGCATACCAGTGGTCAGCAGTGAAATCACTCTGGGGGAAAAAAGATGTCAGTGTGTGTGTGCTAAAGATTGTAGCAGCCGCTGCCAAAAAGAGCAGCAGGCGACATGAGAGGCTGAACCGTGCCTGATTTCCTCCACTGATCCTACTTCCTGCCTTTTACTGTTATGTCACAACTTACTTTAAAAACAAAATTGCAGCCTTGCGGTCTCTGTAACCTGACCCAGTCTGATAAATGTGTTCTCTTTCTCTCCCTTTTTTTTAATCCTTGCCTTTCTGAGTTTACAAATAGACTGGGACAGTTTTGGTGTAGTAACCCCAAACCCCCAAACCACTTACTAGCTCTGCTCCAAACATTTGCTGGAGCCTGTGCTGATGTGAGACAGCCGTACAAACCCCACAGTATTGCTGCTGTATCTTTACAGTTAACCCCACACTATCTCCACAGCCACCCTACTGTAATCCCACAGTATCCCTACTGTATCCCCTACAGTTTTCCCACATTATCCCTACAGTATCCTTTTAGTAACCCTACAGTAACCCTGCTGTATCCCCACAGTAACCTCTCAGAAACCCTACAGTATCCCCACAGTATCCTCACTGTATCCCTACAGTAGCCTATAGCCACTATCCCCAGTCACCCTAGTGTATCCCTACAGTATCCCTATGGTATCCCTACAGTATCCATGCTGTATCCTTTCTATATTTCCTCTGTAGCCCAACTGTATCTCCACTGTGTACCCATTCCTTTATTACACGTGTGAACAGCCTCTCTCTCTCTCTCTCTCTCTCTCTCGCTCTCTCGCTCTCTCTCTCTCTCTCTCGCTCTCGCTCTCTGTTTCATTTTTTTTATTCTAGATCATTGTTTTTTCTCCCATTCTTTAATTTCTTTTTTTTTCTGTCATTCTCTTCTTCTGTTATTTGTCTTTTAATTTTTTAGTTTTCTCTCTTTCACACTCTGTCATTTACTAGCCCCTATCTCGCTATCCTTCTCTCTCATGGCACATGGCACATTGTACAGGTGATGATGTTCAGCTAAACTGAAAGTCCTCATGGCATGTGAATTGTTTGATTTGAGTCTCTTCTTACCCACAGCCTTACTGTGCAGTTACACTCAATGAACGATTATCTCAGACTCTCTTATGTACTTAATATGTCTGTGTTTGTTTCTCTGCTCACACACACACGTGCACACACAACCTTTTTGCTAAGTTTAATTTGTGCTGTTATGACTGTGCATGTTTAACTGGCTTGCCTCTTTTGATTTTTGCTTCTTTTTTATTTCTCTGCTCTTTCCTTGGCTGCCACTGTTTACTAGCTGACGTGGATGCAGGTAATGACTTTCTCTTCCCTCCCACCTCTAACTTGTTTCCCCACACTATATGGACATAAGTATTGGGACACCTGACTTTTCCAGTCATATGTGGGTCTCCCAAATTATTACCACAAAGCTGGAGGCACACAATTGTGTAGAATGGCTTTGGTTGTGGTAGCATAAAAGATTTCCTTCACTTAAATTAGGTGACCCAAATCTTTTCCAGCATGACATTGTCCCTGTGCACAAAGCCAGCTTCATGAAGATATAGTTTACATGGGTTGAAGTGGATCTTGAGTAGCCTGCTATAGAGCTCTGGCCTAAACCCTATTTAACCTTAAGATGAATGGGAACGCTGACTGCACCCCAGGCCTCCTCAGTACCTGCTTTTACTAACACTTATGTGGTTGAATGAGCACAAATCTCCATAATCCAAACATTTTCCTATAAGAGTGGATAGGGAATAGGAAATAGGGACTAAATGTGGAATGAGATGTTCAGAAATCACATGCAAATCTTATTTAGGTGTCAACAAACTTTTGTCTATACAGTGGATATCACTCCTTTATTATTCTGTCTGTCACCATTGCTGTGGGAACGCTCAGTCTTTCCACACAAAAGGAGCGGGTTTAGGCGTGTAGCCTCTTTTTTTCGTGGCTTGGCTAGATTCAGGGTTTTTGCCCTCTGTACCCTTCTGAAATAGCAAACGTCCCATTAAACCGTTTTGCTCTATTCTGGTTGAGAGTTATTATAGCTCCAACACAGCAGCATTTTCCTGCTCCTGCCAGATGAACTAAGGGAAAAACAGCCACTATAAAGGAGGTCTCGCGCCATCCATTCAACAGAGTCTCTCCCTTTCTCCTTCACACTGTTCCTCAGTAGGTCTGTTCTTTGCCATTCATTTGCCATTTTTCTCCATTTCACTCATTTCATCATGGTATTATTGTAAAATTATCAGAAGTGCTGGTAAGGGCTACATGATCTGAGACTTTTAGCTCTGAACCTTGTATCTTGATTAAAGCTGTCCATGCTGAGCATTTACACAGTATGGAATTGAGTTTGTCTTGTTCTTTTACATTGACTGGGATGAAGTGATAAAGCAGTGTGATGTTTCCAGTGTAACGTATGTCTTTGCAGTATCTAAAATCAGCTGAGGTCACCCACGGGGCTTGTTTGTCTAAGATTGTAATTAGTGAGTGTGTGTATCTATAAATTCCTTTCATACGTTCTCTCTCTCTCTCTCTCTCTCTCTCTCTCTCTCTCTCTCTCTCTCTCTCTCTCTCTCTCGCTCTCTTTCGTTCATCCCGGCCTCCCTGCCGTATTTGGGTTTATAAATAGACGCTCCCTCAGCGTGTTCGCCCTTGCCTCTCATGCCCTGACTCTGCTTCCTGTTCCCACGTGGGGAGAAAAAAAGTCCAGCCGTCATTATAGAAAAACCAACAGGCCATAAGCAGCTCTAAGCTCCACACTCAGAAACTGCCAGACTGCAGATCATTTCCAGAGCCGATACTTCACAGTCCTCATTTTTTATCCTCCTTAACGAGAGCTCTGAACATCATGTTCAATCTGAATGCGTTGCATTAACCCCCCCCGACGCATTAGTGTTGTTTTTTTATTGGTGTTAGTATTTATAGGTTTTGAAGATTAATTGGCGTCGATAGTTGATCGTTGGAACTAACGGGAATCCATACCCATAGTTTTTCCCCCTTGTGTCTGTTGCTGGAACGGCTGTCATTACGAGAGCGGCCTCTAGAGGCGAATCACTGACACCACGTGCTGTTTATTTTTTACACACGTTCTTCCACTTTTTTCCTCGCTCGTTCACTCTGGTCTTTCCAATGGCCACCACTCACAGCATACACAAGGGCTAGAGTTTCATTGGCCACCAGCACTTTTGCTTCAGATGAACCTACTCCAGTACAAACTAAACCTTAGGCCTGCATTTCATTTGTCCTGCTCACTGAGAACACCACAGGACATTTTAACCGCACAGCATTTCCATATGCATTCGCTTTTCTGTTTTAGAAGAGAAGATAATCATCCATTATTTAAAATCCATTTTTAGATTATTCATCTGACTCTATCCATCTGCTATTTTTACCCTTCTTCAAATGAATAGCTCTCTCTGTCCTCTAGGTGGACGCTTTAAAAAGGAGATCGTAGTGGATGGGCAGAGCTACCTCCTCCTTATCAGGGATGAAGGGGGCCCTCCGGAGGCACAGGTACATCTTACAGCCACACTTTTCTCATGAATTTATATTATTATACAGCTTTTCTTTCACAATTTAAAAGCGGTCACTTCAACTGTACGGACGAAACAAATCACCTTCCACAAGTTGAACCATCACAAGGCAATCTGAGCAAGTGACCGACATACCAACCATCACACTTTATTCATATGAGTTCTGCATTTTAACATCACAGTATGCAAATCTAAAACATCCCAAAATGAGCAATTTTCCCAAACCAAAAAACCCCAGATGAGACTATCGGCATAAATCTGGAATGAGGCACGCAGATGTGATGAACTTCCCTTCCCCCTCACATTAATGATCTTTTAGCTGAAGCTGCTGATTGGATTTTTCTTCTTAAAAGATGCTTCTCTTTCACTTTCTGTCACAGTTGAAATGATGCACTGGGATTTTCTCAGTGTGCTCACAGAATCAAATTGTCTAGGAGGTGGAGCTGTACCTGAACCAACTCCTTCTAACTCAAAATCTCAACATTAACCTACAAGACATGTTGAAATCTCGACCTGTCTGAAACACTCACTGGTGCCTCCACCCCCAGAGAGCTCAAATACAGGGAGCCGGAGCAGATCCATCTCAATCACCTGGACTTTTGGTTCTGTAGTGAGGAGGAGGTGGATATTTTGGCACATTGAACACATGAATTATACAGAAAAATATTTAAACTTGCTTTCTTTTTTTGTTTCCTGTTTCTCAGTTTGCGTTGTGGGTGGATGCAGTGATATTTGTTTTTAGTCTAGAGGACGAGATCAGCTTTCAGACCGTATATCACTACTATAGCCGGATGGCAAACTACCGCAACACTGCTGATGTGCCCCTGGTGCTAGTGGGAACTCAGGGTGAGTTTATATAATAGTTGTTTATGGGGATTATTTTCCTTTTGAGAGCTTTATATGTTTTATGCTCCATAACTGCATTGTTTAAAAAAAAATAAATAAATGCTCCAGTCAGAATAATTTAACAAAAAACTCTCACAAGCAGGAAGCTGGTCTGACCAGAAACAATGTCGAGGTTAAAATGTTGCTGAATCTGTGGGAGTACTGTGGCTCCCTCTATTGGCTGAATTGCAGTACTGCAATAACTCACCATCTTGCACCTTCCAAATGTTTTTGTTTTTTACGCTATTGGTTAATGTTAAATGAATTGCCTTATTCAAATCCCTACACATTACCTTTAAGAGAACCATAATCCACTTGCATATTTTATGTAATATGTTTATTTATATAAACGCCCCAATTGATAAAATTTTACGAATGAAAATACACGTTTGCTTACAGACACTAGAGGGTGCCAAAACCTCCTATTAGTTTTCTGGTTTTGGTGGTAAATGTGTGCTTTTTTGTCTTGTGCTAATTTCCTGTGTTCAGATGCTATAAGTGCAGCTAACCCCCGCGTTATCGATGATGCGCGAGCACGCAAACTCTCCAACGACCTGAAGAGATGCACATACTATGAAACCTGTGCCACCTACGGTCTTAACATAGAGCGCGTCTTTCAGGACGGTAAGTTTTTTATATATATATATATATATATATATATATATATATATATATATATATATATATATATATATATATATATATATATATTTTTTTTTTTTTTTTTTTTAAGGTTTTTACAGAACTGTTAAATGATTAATTTAAACTGTTAATTTAACAGAAGTATTAATAAGAATCAGCTTTATTGCCAAGTATGTTTGCACTCATGTTGACAGAAGCTTCCAGTTGCACTTTTTTTTATTAATAAAATTAAACGAATTATAATTATATAAAAAAAAAGAATAAAAAGCTGTTGCATATAGAAAATATATAGAAAAATAAAGTATTATTGCACAGAAAAGTACTGATTTAGAATAGTAAAATGAAGTATTGCACATATTTTTGTTGAACAATGGGGAGAGCATTTAAGTGCTCATGAGGTAGATTTCCTGGGGGAAGAAACTTTTCCTGTGCCTGGCTGTTTTGGTGCTTGGTGCTCTGGAGCGTCGGCCAGACGGCAAAAGTTAAAAAAGCACATTGCTTGGATGTGAGGGATGAAGAGTGATTTTCTGAGCCTTTATTTCACTCTGGATGTATTCATCCTTTCGAACCGTCCTCTGTAAGGGGGCTTGTTGTAGCGTAGCTGCATTCATCGGATATTAAACGACGTGCACACACAGCTGAACATTCAGGATGTGTCGGTGAACTAAGAGCTTTTTATTTGCAGTAAGAGGGTCTGGGTGAACCCACCGCACAAGCGCGACGTGCTCTGAAGACCCTATGACCCTGGTTGGGTTCTGTTGAGAGAATCCTTATTTTGAGAGCCATCATAATAGAAAAGTCATCCAAGAATATACTAATGTTTTAAATGATGTATAATAATATTTAATGATTGATTATTTCTTTAATATATAGCCATTTTGTTTTTTTCTCGATTGTCTCCCTTCTTCTGGATAAGATGTTTTTGTTTCATTTGTGCAGCATAAAACCAGAATTAAATGTATGATTTAAAAAAATACTTTTAAAGAGCTCAACTAATGTGAGGTGAGGAAACTTACTGTGTATCGTTGAGAGCCAGGACAGAACATTAGAGCTGGATTTTACTTCTACAAGCAAGAAGCATGTCGATCTGTAATGAGTGCAGTTTTACTCCAGGGTTATGGGTCACTTTGAAAGATATCTGCTTCACTCACAGCGACACTAGCCCATCATTACCATCTGTGAACTCATGTGTATGTTAGAGGCAGCAACAAATTTTGGCAACAAATGTCAGGTGGGCAAAAGATGCAGGGAATGTAGTAAGTTCTCCATCTTTCTCAGACTTCCACTAGATTCTGAGATTTCTGCTCATGCCACAAGGGTGTTAGTAAAGTCAGGTACTGATGTAGTGTGAAAAGCCCTGGGGTACAGTCTGCGTTCCAATTCATCCCGAAGGCGCTATATAGGGTTGAGGTCAGAGCTCTATAGCAGGAGATCTTCCACTCCATCCCATGAAAGCATACTGTATCTTCATGGAGCCGACGATTGGGGCATTGACATGCTCAAACATGCTTGGGCCTCCTAATTTATTTTTTAAGCAGCCACATCAAAAAACATCTTGTACAAGTATGCCTTCAAGTTTCTGGCCTTCTGACCAATAAGAATCGAGCATCCGACAGTGCATTTGTGCAAGGAGAAATGAAAGTGTAAAATCGAACCGTGCTGTGTGCATTTTATACACTAGAGGGAGCCAAGTGACGACAAATGAGTGCCTAATCTTATTTTACATGATAAGCACAAATACCTATCAAGCATGTAGGGGTTTGGAATTGATGTAATGATAGTTTCTAGTAACGTCTGCCTTATTCATAGAGTAAATCAGATTTAAAATTTAGTTTTTTGGCTTTTTCGTGTGTGTGTGTGTGTGTGTGTTTGTGTGTTTGTGTGTGTCTGTAAGATACAGTAGCAGATGAGTGACAGATTTCTGTCTTTGGGGTAATTAAGTAAAGGAAAAAAGAATTTGACAAGGGTTTTGATTTTATTGTGTCTGTTTTGCTATAATGTAGTGTGTGTGTGTCTGTGTGTGTCTGTGTGTGTCTGTGTGTGTCTGTGTGTGTCTGTGTGTGTGTGTGTGTGTGTGTGTGTGTGTGCGTGTGTGTGAGAGTGACTGAGTGGCCATGGCAGTTTTGCAGGCAGCTGTGAAGGAGAAGCTTGGCGGTCTGTACAGTGCTGAGCCCTCGGCCCAGGAGGGAGATTTACACTCTAAACGCTCAGCCATTATCCCCTTAATTATTACACTGTTGGCCGCAGCCAAGTCCGCTATAATTTAGCCGTGTGCATGCGTGTGCGCGTGTGAGAGAAAGTGAAAGGAATGGAGGGTGTCTGTGTGATTCGCCAAGCTCATCAAAGCAGCTCCAAATGAGAACAAGAAAAGGCTAGGTTTCTTATCGTTGCTGACGCCGTCTCCTCGTATTTGTTCTGCCATCATCCTCAATTAATCACGCATTCTAATTATGCACTGTAGCGGAATTCATAGACGAGTACCAGAATGATTATTTTAATGTTTTGTGTCGCTTTCGGTAGGTTTTTTTTTTTTGGCCCAGGGGTGCACGTGTGTGTCCATGTGCAGCCACACACACACATTTACAATTTTCATTTGCCTGACTTGGGTTCATTCCTGCATCAGCGCGACACGGCGGTCGTAATTACCGCGCACATGACCTTAATTTTGCGATGCTGTCTTGGTCCGTTTCTCCTCCACAGGCAGGGAAGAGCGTCTGTGTGCAGCGCGAGAGTCACGCTTAAACAAAAATAATGAGCTGTTTAATGACATCATCCCCTCGTTAGATGTGCTCCGGCTGCATCTTTACTCTCTTATTTGCTCTGCGGAACATCCTAAAGCTCTAACCTTTCCACATTAGCCTTTCTCTTTTCATTTGAAGTTGTGTGTTCCAGTCTTCTGCAGGTTTTTATTTTTATTTTTTTTTAACCCCCAGAAAGCCTAAAAAAATAATGTATTTCATGTAAGAATATTAGTGCAGTCTTTTAAACATGAATGTTTGGAATAGACTAATTAGGGTCAGGGAATGTGCTGATATATCAATACTGGGATCATTTATGTCACAAAACTGTCGATTGTTATGTTTTTTCATTAGATAAAATTTTAGATAGATAGATAGATAGATAGATAGATAGATAGATAGATAGATAGATAGATAGACAGACAGACAGACAGACAGACAGACAGACAGACAGACAGAATACTTTATTAACCCCTGAGAAAAAATTTTTGGTTGCAGTTGCTAAAAGAAAAATATATAAAAACAATTTTTTTTTATAAATATAAATTTTTATTTATATAATAAGTGAACTGAAATCAGTAGCAGCAGTAAAAACACATGGCAGAAAAGTTCAAACTACAATAATTATTATTATAAAACTAATTATTATTGCACTGAGATTATTGCACATAATTGCCCAAGACATTAACGATATGAGTGTGGCATAAAATACCTCTAAATATAACTATATCTATATTATATATATATATATATATATATATATATATATATATAGATACACAATCTATACACTCAGATTGAAAAATTATGAAGGTGTGTGTGTGTGTGTGTGTGTGTGTGTGTGTGTATGTATGTATGTATGTATGTATGTATATATATATATATATATAAATATATATATATATATATATATATATATATATATATATATATATATATATATAAGTAATAGTAATAATGTGTGTGTGTGTGTGTGTGTGTGTGTGTATATATATATAAATATAAAATCTATTTATATTTATCACTTTATTCATTCCGGAGTGAAATTAACATTTTGAAAAAAATGCATCTGTTTTCCTATTGTTTAATCTATAACATGTAATGGATATTTATTATTAGTATTTTAATAATAAACATACTAATATTTATAAAAAAATAAATAATAATAAACATACTAATTGCAAGGCAAATATGTGGTTAAAATGCCTTCAAGATTCACCATGTGATATTTGTGTCAAATTCTCAACTTCTAATATTGACCATTAATAAAGGGGCAGTTCATCCAGAATGCAAACGTTAAACCGAATCTCAGAAAATAAACTTGTTTTCTGCATGTAGTTTATGCTCCTGATATTTGATTCAATTGTCATCATCAGTTTAATAACCCTTTAGGGCATTAAAGTCCACGTAAACTTGGCTTGCCGTGCTACAGGACGGCCCTGGCTGGCCTTTCTCTCCTTATAAATGATCATTGTCGGTAGTGGAGCGCACAGTAATACAGCGGCTTCAAATTGTAAATCAAATAAGGCAGGCCAGAGAGTTGCAGCAATCCTGGAATGCCATTGCATGAATAACAAGAGCATTAACCATTAAAAATAATTGGCGTAGTAGTTATCTGCATTAAATTTATATAATGGAGCGTTTACGGGACGGCCAGTTGACAAATGAAGAGCCAATTTATTTACTCAGGGTCAGCCAGGGGTTTAGCCCAGTGTGTGTGTGTGTGTGTGTGTGTGTGTGTGTGTGTGTGTGTGTGTGTGTGTGTGTGTGTGAGAAAGATTGTATATGAATGTTTTTTCCATACTCTATATCTGTGTGTGATGTGATTTGAATTGTATGTGTGTGTCTGGTTTTTGGTTAAAGGTGAGGAATCTTGACATCTCCCGCAGACTGCGTCCATCAGCGCACTAATTTAATTATCCTAATTACCCCCCTCCCCTTGCTAGCAAGTCGGCCGTGGTGTCAGAATCTAGGATGGAGAGCTTTGTTAGTGCACGCTAACTACTAACGAGCTCCGCTGTGCAGTCTGCCCCCCCACACACACACCTCCTTCTCTCTCCTCTCCCCCTCTCCTTCTCCCTCTCCGCTTTGGCCTTTAATGTCCTCTGATTATGTGCCGTTGTCACTGTCATATACTTTTATTGGCGTAATTAGTTTCGTTGTTGTCGTCGCTGTTTATCGCTCACCGCTGGCCTCTCAACACTGGCTTGTTTGCTCAGTCTGAGAAGTAACTTTCTCATACACAAATCAGGAAATTGTGGGTCAGCTTCTGAGATGTGTATTAATGAGTTTAGTGTTCTCTAGTACAAATCACAATTCTCTTTCATTTCGAAGCTCTAGTTCTTCGCTTCTTTGCTGGTTAATAATTTTTTTTGGAAGCACTTTGGTTTTACAGAACATGAAAGTGCAGCTGAGCTGATTACAGTGTAAATAATAGTCATGTAACATTTTCACCCAGAAAATTACAACCATTACCTTCTGGGGTTTTATTTTGCTTCAACAGAAGATATTTAGATGGGCATTTCAAAATTGACAGTGAAACCTAAAAGTATTGGCAGGCCATTCAGATGTAATCATTTCCATTATGCCTAACAATCTAAAATATGGTTAATGTCCGTCTCACGAGCCAAGTGTTGAGAACTTGCACTATATGGAACGAAAGTATCGGGACAGCTGACTTTTCCAGTTATATGTGCTTCTTCCCCAACCTACTCCTTTCACTTAAACTAGGAAACCCAAACCTGTTCCAGCATGACAATGCCCATGAGCCTGCACAAAGCCAGTTCTATGAAGATGTAACTTGCATGGGTTGGACTGGAAGGCCTTGACTGGCCTGTAATAAAGTTCTGACCTCAACTCTATTGAGCACCTTTGGATAATTTGCTGACTTCGTCTCAGGCATCTTCACCCTACATCTAATGACTGATTGAGCACAAATCTCCACAATTGCGCTTCAAAATCTAGTGGAACATCTTCCCACACAATATGAAGGATGTTATAACACCTAAATGTGGAATGGGATGTTCAAAAAGCACAGTCAGGTGTCCACAAACATTTGTTCAGGTAGTGTAAGTACATGTGTACTAGGGTTAAACTTACTGCTACATGAAAGTGTCACCACTGTTGTGTACATTTCTCGAGATCATTAGTAACGCGTGTTACACATGTTAACATGAAGCTGTAACGCTGTCTTTCTTACTAAATCCCAGTGCAACCTCCATGTATTTTTAAAAACCAGTTATCTTTAGTGTCTCATGCCTTTGAAAATAGCAGCAGTCTGGATGTAACTCTAATGTGCGGTTAATATCTGTTGTAAGTGTTGGCACATGGCGTTAACATGCTAGTGTGTGGTGTAATTATTGAGTGGTAAGTGAGGTAGCTTTCTGACCTTTGTGTTGGATCATCTGCCAGGCTCCCGCTCCCTCCAACTCATTAGTTAATATTTATAGCACTCTGCTGTTAAGCAGCCTGATAGCAGCGTAATAAACTCAGCAGGGCGCTCCTCCTTTCCCCCCCCTCTCCCTTGTTCCTTATCCTTATCCTTCTCTCTCTCTCTCTCTCTCTCTCTCTCTCTCTCTCTCTCTCTCTCTCTCTGTGCTTCTTTTTTCTGTCATTCTTTCCCCATCTCCTTTATCCTTTCCCGTATACCTTTACATAGTATAAGTGCTGTAAAAAGAACAGAAAGTGATGGGCAGTACTGCACCGTACGCCTCTCGATATGGCTTCAGTTTCGGGTATTCATGATGCTACCAGTTTTCCTTGAGTAAATCAGCGCAATACAAACAGCAATCCCTTGCTTCCTTGTCGACTCGAGGCGTCATAAATCTGATCAAACGCTAGTCCTTTCCCGCCAGGATAAATGGCTGCCGCTTAACCGCGGGAGCCGAGATTGATGGGTAAAGTTAAATTGCATTACTTGAATAGTTTAAATATTTAACCCAGGCTTATCATAAGTGTTCTTAACAATTAAAATAAAATATAGCGGCGGACTTGCAAGCCTTCCTGGTTTTCTGGTGCGGTGTGGACATAAGGATTGAAGTTATGGTGGTCATCGTCTGCAAGGAAGCATTCGCTATGGTGCAGATTAAAAGTGTTGCAGGTTATCATTATTAGACTGCATGATGTGTCTAAACACACAATTGTGAGGTAGTGTG
Organism: Silurus aristotelis; assembly: GCF_946808225.1. NCBI lineage: Eukaryota > Metazoa > Chordata > Actinopteri > Siluriformes > Siluridae > Silurus > Silurus aristotelis. Next base: position 31,393,221 of record NC_139575.1, read on the forward strand.
TAGCAGTGTGTGTGTGTGTGTGAGAGAGAGAGAGAGAGAGAGAGAGAGAGAGGTGACGTGACTGCCCTTGGACCGAAGTCTCTCACCTGAAGGTAAATGTTTATGGCTGACTCATCGTTAAAGCTCAGCCTTTAATAGATCCAATTAAAACAATGACTTCATTTCGTGGGGAATGAGACTCGGCCATGTTTATTGGGAGGACAGTAATTGAGTTCTGAGGATTTTTTAACCCTCACCAGGCCCAGGACTGCTCCAGCCAGGAAAACTCTTTTCCCTTTTTAAAAGCCAAACAAGAAAATCTTTTATTCTCGATGAATAAACGTAAATATAGTTACAAATTGCGTGTTAGATAATATATAAATATATTTAAATCTGTTCTGCTACTGTGGCTGTGGAGGAATACTTGAGGTGAAGCCTGAGATCAATGCAGCTGCTAGGGAGAAGATGACTGAGCGGCTGAACATCAGCGCTGCACGGCGGTGGCCGATTGCCTGTTGATCAATAAGGGCTCGAGGAGAGCAATTGATTGACACGGCCATATCGCCTGCGCCAGTAGTGCTCGTCGGGAGGCTTTGAGTAATGAAAGCTGTGTTATAATAGTTAAATAATGGCCTTGCCGCGGGTTTGCCGGCTGAGCGATGGTAAAATTAGAGCCGCGGGTCAGCACTGCTCGACAGCTCCTTACGAGAGGTAATGTAGTGGACCAGTCCGAGTAGGGAAAACGAAAATGTCAATGTAAAAATCGTTTTTTTTTTTTTTTTCCCCGCCGTCTAAATCACCGGCTGTCTCAGATCCGATTTCGCCTTCTGTACGTCTGACGTGTGCTGTGTTTTATGTTCAGTGGCTCAGAAAATTGTCGCGAACCGGAAGAAGCAGCAGCTCTCGATCGGGCCTTGCAAGTCCCTCCCTAATTCTCCCAGCCACTCTTCTGTGTGTGCTGCACCCGTCACTGCGGTACACATAGCTCAGGTAAGTACACGTGCACGTGCACTTGGCATCTCACACTGCTGTTTCTACTGCATGCAAGAATTCTTGTTAAATAATGCGTGTTTGTCATGACATCATTTCCAGATACTCATTATAGTATTCTTGAATTAAAGTAGCATATTGATGTTTTGGCATTATTTTTAATTTGGTTTAACTGTTAAAAGCTTGGTATCTAAAAGGTGGACTTGAGGAGTCAGTCTGCGGTAAATAGATGTAAGGTGTCGAAATCATATCACTCGTATTCCCAGAATTGGCAATAAAGCCTCATCTGTTATTTACACCTCACATCCGGTCACATGCGTTCCAGCTACTTCACTTGTGTTTCCCACCTCACATCATCTTCAAGCTATTGTACAACAATAAAAACAAGTGACAGCTCTTTATTCCCAGTTTCTGTCATTCCATTGTCCCAGCAGTTTCATGTGACCATGCTTGCTGTTTATGTTCTTTGTGCTGATTAGACTCCACAGCTTGCACTTTATTGTCGGTAGGTTGCGATCAAAGGTATGACTCCTGTTTTTTTTTCTGTCTCTCCGGTGCAATATGACAGACCAGTAATGGAGGAGGCAGTCTGAGCGATTACTCCTCCTCTGTACCCTCCACTCCCAGCACAAGCCAGAAGGAGCTCCGCATCGACGTGCCTCAGACGGCCAACACTCCCACGCCAGTCCGGAAACAGTCCAAACGCCGCTCCAACCTGTTCACGGTCAGTCCTGATCCCATGCACATGTCTGTTCATATAAACATATTCTTATAGTCCATTATGTTAGTTCAGATGTCTGTATACTTCAGTGCATCACAAATTGCATTAGTTTTGGTGTAGTTGCTGGGTGAAATCGAATACCAGGGTTTAAACAGCACTGGGGTCATGTCAAGGTCAAGTAGACCCGAGAGCAACTCTAGTTTATGAAGGTGTCGAATTAAATCAGCAGCTAGCTTGCTTTTTGAAAGGAGGAAAAAAAAAACGTGTTCTCTCCTCCCTCTGCAGTCTCGCAAGGCAAGCGAACCAGACAAGGAGAAGAAAGGACTCGAGGGCCGAGCGGACAGTATCGGAAGCGGCCGCGCAATCCCAATTAAGCAGGTAGGATCCAGCCCGGCCGTCTGCGCTGCGATAATTGGTGTCCAGGGGCGGTGCATTGTGAGCCAGGGAGGCCTGTGATCAGGACTCAGACCCACGGTGGGTCTGTTTGAAGCCGTCTCCTTGATTAACGGCAAAAGTGTGCACTTGACATCAGTTAGCGCAGGGATCTCCTGTCTATCGAAACAAGATCATTAGGATAAGGAGTGGGAAGGGATTTCTGTCCGTCTCTCTATCTCTGTCTCTCTTTCCATTTTTTTCTTCCTGTGGAGAACAGAAGGGAGAGAGAAAAAAAAGCTAAAAAGGACCTTAATGAAGTGTGGACCGAGGGTCAACATATAGACCCATCCCCCCCCTCAAGGCCCGGTTCTTCTTCCAGCCGAGGCGAACACTTTGATTAGATCGTTGGCACTGCAGCTTAAATCTCCCACCACTCTTTCCTGCTGCGCTCTGGGAGAGATTGTTTGAGTTGGCTTTAATTTGTCACAAACAACAGGAGCGAGCGAGAGAAGTGGGGGAGGGGTAGACATCCTCCGCCACGCATCTCAACTGGAGTGTAAGAATTAGGTAATTAGCACTGCTAATCGTGCCCTCTCATGTCGGCGTGGCGGCCTTGTTTGTAATTTTCTAATGAACAAATTGTGCCTCTGATTAGCGCTCCCTTTAAATGAGATCTGTGTTCATTAGTGCGCCTCTGACACCCTTTAGCAATGTTAGCACACACCACAGAGGCGCTTTGCAGGAGAATTGTGAGCTTTAGTTCTCCCGATGTTCCATCAAGGCCGCCATTCATGTCTCGGCAGAACAGCGACGGCTCCTGTGCGGAATTCAGAATTTTGACTTTACACTAAACAAAACTTATGCCGTCATTTTTATTCTTTATTAAAATGCTAGTTACGCAAAAACACTTTTTAAAAGTCTAATTTTGAAGTCCAGTTTATATAAGCGTAAAATTTGGGATATAATACGAATTGAGGTGCAGCATATGGATTTACACTTGAATTTTTTGTGCTGTATGTATTTACAAAATGCGATGTGATACGATTCACCCCTATTACGCTGCAGCTTGATTCGATTTGATTCAATGCATTACGATACATTGGAGAAAATATGATGCTATACAATTCAGTATGGTACAGATAGTGTCTTCTGACTTTTAACACGTGGCCCTTTCACAAACACGCCTTTCTTCTACTTCTTCTTTCGGCTTCTCCCATTAGGGGTCGCCACAGCGGATCATTCGTCTCCATACCCCCCTGTCCTCTACATCTGCCTCTTTCAACCCAACTACCTGCCTTTGTAGTGCAAAAAAAGGAAAGAAAATAGATTAAATAAAACCAGACATTCATTTCCTGTTCTGTCTCCTGGAAGATGCAGCTCTACCTCTGGCATGTTAATCTGTATTCTATGTGAAATTCACGTAGCAGCAGCGTGTGCCGAGAGAACACACGCTCAAAAAAAACAGTTTAGCGACGAGAAATCAATCTACATATAAAATATTAATCACAAAATTATTGGTCGCATTCAAAATAACAAGAGTATAATGCATCCACTAATAATTAGATATAAATAAATAATTTTTTACCAATACAAATAGGTTACAAACGATCAATCGGATTACACATGCATACTATTTAAATTCGTAACTTTTATGCTGATGCTAATCTGTGAATCTTATCATCTATAATATATGGATATATCGTTGCAAATCAGGATGCTCCATGTCAAACTGATTTCTTTTAGTTTTGGAATGTGGTATTTGTAAACTGCTAGTAGAGCGGCCTTGTGGCCTGTTCAACACAAACACGTTTTCGGGACGGAAGATGGTTTCGACCCTCTTTCATTTTAGTACTGCAAATCCCGAATAGAAGTTCAATTCAATAAATTTTTATTTGTATAGCGCTTTAAACAATGGACATTTTCTCAAAGCACATTTACACAAATATGGTGATAAGAAAGAACGAATATGAATGTTTTTTATAAGTGTAAGTTTGTCCCGAATGAGCGAGCTGGTTACACCATTCGGGAAAATTACTTGTTGATTTGTTAAACATCCCATTCCACATTTGGTCCTTATTTACTGTTATTATACACTCCAATCTCCTGGGAAGATGTTCCACTGGATTTTGGAGTGTGGTTTGTGCTCAATCAACCACAAGGGCGTTAGTAAATTCAGGTACTGGTGTAGGTGAGGACGCCTGGGGTGCACTCCATAGAGTGTTCGTTAGGGTTGAGGTCAGAGCTCTATAACAGCCCACTCAAGATCTTCCACACCAACTTATGTAAGCCGTATCTTCATAGAGCTGGTTTTGTGCACAGAGGAACAGGTTGTGTCATGCTGGAACAGGTTTTGGGTCTCCTAGTTCAAGTGAGGGGAAAATGTATTGCTACCACATCCAAAGACCTACTATTGTGTGTCCCCAGCTTTTGTGTTAACAGATTAGGGAAGAACCAGGTATGGCAGGAAAAGACATTTGATTCATGTTTAAAAATGGACAAGCAGTAAAGTTTGATGTCCAATGCACAAATTGTTTTTTATAGCAATGATGCAGCAAGAACGTTACTTTGCTAACAATAAAATATAATTGAGGATTGTGTATCTAGTAATGGTTCTAAAGATATGTGCCATAGACTACTAGAGATTAACTAGGTGTTATCAGTTCTGACTCAGGTATTCTTATTACACATTGTTGGTTGTTCGTATCACACATTTCCGATGTCAGGAGACACTTTGTGCTGCATTTCTGCTGAAAATAAACTCCAGTTTGAGGCTTTGTGTATTTTATAACCACGCATGGTAGCGGTTTATTTGTTTGCTACTTAGTTTTGTAGATTGCTTCCCAGGAGTTCAGGTTCTGAAGAGGTGAGTTTTCTTCATCTATGTAGCAGCGCGTCGTATATTCTGGTGCACATCCGGTTGACGGCTGAGGCTGTGTGGAGTAGAGCTGGCAGATGGGGAGGCTGGACGGCATGGCTTACAGCTGTATTGTGCTACAGAGATGATCAGCAGTGACAGGAAGAGTGTAATGAGAGCTCGGTGGCATTTGCTGGCACAGCGATAAGAGTTGTGTACGTGATGCATGTCCAGCGCCGCCTACGATTTGACTCCATAATGTACAAAATATGGAATATGGTAAAACTAATAAATAAATAAAGGGGGGGGGGGCCCTCTGGTCGCTGAAAATAAATGGGTTTTGCAATGTTTTGCCTGTATATAAATGGTGTTTAGGTGTATATTGGAAAGAGCCTTTGCTTTTTATGTAGTGTGTGTGTGTGTGTGCATGAGTGTCATGGTGGGCTTGGCACAGAGCCTTCTTTCTCGAGCATCTCTCAGTCTCTTGACACTGCAGGTCTGTAAACGAGGGATTAATTTCTCCAGTGTCATAAGGAGCCGCTACACGCCCCCACCAAGACATATACACATACTTATGCGGATGAGGGAGCTTTTCGGTGCCAGACTCTGTCATTTCATGAGAAGATCAATCAGTGGACTACATACATCATGTCCCCCTGCTCCCTCCTGCGCTGCTCACGGCCTGCGCTCTCCTCCCGCTCTCCATTTAACAGCCAAGCCATTATGTCATCTAATTAGCAGCATGGACATCAGAACTGTCCAGGGTTCTGCTTCAGCATTTTTCAGCGCAATATCATTATGCATGGTTTCTGGATCTGAAACAAACAGTTTTAGAGAGACAGGTAGTGTATGTAAATGTAAAGTTCTACTCCCTGATTTATATTTATGACAGTATACTGACTTCTCACTTGTAGACAAATTAATTCCTCTTGAGCAAGTTCAAGGTCGCATCGAGTTTCAATCATGTCAGCTAAGAAGAGGAATCTGAGGCGACACAAGCCAACAGGCTAAATAGAACTGCCCAGTGTTAGTGAATGTGTGCATAGTATTGCTTTAGCTTTTCGTTTTCGACTGTTCAAAGGTCCTTTTTTTTCTTAAGGTTCTTTATGCCAAGATGCTTTTCTGCTCAGTGCAGCTGTAAAGAGTGGTTATTGGAACTACTACATTTTATCACCTCCATCCAGTCTGGCCTTCCTTTTCTGATGCCTCAACAAAATCTTGTATTTTTTTTCGTCCCATCTCCGTTCTGTGTAAACTTTAGTTCAGCCGATGGATCTCCATACAGTCTACTCAAACCACTCTCCTCTTACTGGTTCTTAATTGTTAATATCAACCAAGAATGAACCTTAGACTCTATCTGTTCTTTACCTTTTCTAAGTTTTGTGTTGGTGCAAACTTTATTAGTGAAGATACAAGAACTTATTCTTCTTGCATGGCTTGTTGTCATATATAAGACACGGGGAAATGCCAGCTCAGTGGTTAAGATTTTTGTTCGGAAGTTCATGATTTCATAGTCACAGATCCACCAGGCTGCCAGTGCTGGGCCCTTGAGCAAGACCCTTAACCCTCAGATGTAGAAAAAATGTGAAAGATATATACCAAATACTGTAAACGTAAAATGACATTCTAAAGAATTCTTTACTGTTTTGTCACAGTGTGACAAAGAGAGAGAGAGTTTTTCACTCTTTGCTGCAGTTTATTTGTTGCTAGTGAGAATCTTATTACCAGTTATTGTTTCCTCTTGCGCTGAAGGTTGACTCTGAGCTGAGATAAGACCTTTGTAGAAATGGCTTCGTTAGAACCTGCTCCTCATTAAAATGGTGCAAGCGGGGGCTGGCGGTAATGAGGCTGGGGCGTGCTTCCACTCGGCACCAATTAAGCTGAAGAGGAGCGCTGCGCCTGCCCGTCGGCCCCACCGAGGGGGTGTGCCAAGGTCAGCGGTGGCACCTGGACTTACTGCGAGCACTCCGAGCTCTTCCAATCACCCCCCTCGGCTCTGGACCCCCCCCCCCCCCCACACACACACACACACACTTTGTTCTTATTGACTATAAATGTGTGTCCGGTCACGGCAGCGATCTCTGTAGTGTTTGACAGACAAGTGATTGCCCATTTGTTTAATTATTTAGTCCTGAACGTTAGCCCCACTGAATTATTTTGTCTAGTCTTAGTTACCCAGACGTGTTTATATTGAAAACGACTTTGTTATTAAGTTGTCGAGCGTTTTGTAAGACTGCTAACTACTGTTGTGATGGTCGCCAGCTTTGTTTACGGACCCTGAGCAACTCCGAGCGGGCCGACATCTGTTCCGCGTTCTTAATTAGCTGATAATTACAGCAGAGAGGTCTGCACCAGCCTTTGTCAGGCGCCTGACAGAGGATTTTTTTTATTTTATTTTTTTTTTATGCGAAAGCATTACAACAAATTAATGTCAGCAACTTGCGCTAATTGAAGGATGCTTCGAGCTGGAGAAGAGAACAGCAAGAATAGGCTGTAGAGCAGACATGATTGTTTGGCTGTTTTGACTTCCTCACCCATCACTCATTCTCATAACAGAAGCACGTATCTTTCTGTCCGATTTTTCTCCTTCATGACCCTCTGTCCTTATTTTTTTAACGTCCCGTTTGTATGATTTTAAAGCATCATATATCTGAATCTGAAGAAATTCTTATGCTGCTTCCCTTAAACCTCTTTGCTGAGGAAAAAAAAGAAGAAGAAGAAGAAAAAAGATCGAACAAAGTCTCCTTATCATAAAGGGAAATGAGTGCCGTGGTTGTAATTGTGTGTTGCGGTGCATGGATGGGCGCTGAGCTGTGCGAATTTGACAAAGTTTTACCCCCCTCTGAGCAGTGTGCTCTATAAGGAGGTAAATTGGATGGTTAATTCGGGTGTTATTTACCCTGTAATTCATTAATTTGGCCCTGCCATTGGCAGCGGGCAGGCTGTAATTTCACGCTTCGCAATAAAAGATGTCTCATAATCTGCTTCATTTAGCACCGAAAGAATTTAATGAAATTAACTGCAGCCCTAATTAAGACGGTGAATATTAAAGACCCGCTATCAAGCCTTTAACGATTGCGATGCGATCCGCCTTCCGCCGGATAAAAAAAATATATAATTTCCCTGGGAAAGGTTGTCACCGCTCCGAGCCATTTTGGCCAAGACGGCAGTTTTGTCATGCGAGCTGACTTAGTGCGAATGAGATTTTGCTTTCTTTTTTTTTTTGTTTGTTTGTTTTGTTTCTTGTAGTCGTAGCAATGGTCTTTATATTTGTTTGGCTAGATTTCTGAGAGATTTTCCACCAGTCATATCTTCGCCGTCTTCCATTTGACCTTGATGTGACATTGTCACTGTTGGGAAGGTATTGCTCGGCAGGACGGACAGCTAAGCTTCATCCAGCACTGAATTAAAGTGAATCGTTTCATTGCGGAATTCACGTTCCTTGGCAAATTAAAGTAACGGGACAGAAAATTGTCTGACATTTCACGGGCTGCTTGTGTCCATTTCTGTAGTGCTTATTGAAAAATTGGGCTCTATTCAGTGTTCAGTGTCGCCCCCCCACCTCAGGAAATCGGTTAGTTGGGCGTACGGTTGTCAGCGGTTTTGTCAGGATTTGCTCAGGACAACAGCGGTTTAGGCATCTGTTAATGATAAATGTCCTGTGCAATCAGGGCCTCTTGATGTCTGCGCCGGCCGGATCAGATGCCCAGAGTGATAGAGCACCTCCGGCGTCGGACAGATAGCCCCCTAACCGGTTTCCTCACACCACACAGAGGGACTCTGACAGGCCCGGAGGCATGTGTGTGTGTGGAGATGACATGTTCAATTTAGCCCTCTGTTCTCAGGCTTCCCCTAGAACAATGAACTGGCGTCTGGGTGGACGTCTGCCTTTTTGTTGAACAGTTATCTCAAAGTGGCCTCCTGCTTTTTGTTTCGGAGGGAAGGAGGAGATAGTGGTAACGAATCTCAGGAGCGTTCATGGAGGAGGTTAGGAGCTTTTGTTGGGTTTGCGATCAATCTTTCACAAACACAAAAAGTGGTGTATTTGATCTCCGTCAGTCGATCACTGAAGTCACTATATTATTATGAATCTCCATTCAGTTGCACCTGTTCAGCGCCTGTCGATATGGACGTAGCAGTAAAGAAGCAGTAAACGGTTTCAAGCACCGGTGTTGTTAATGCGCAAATAAAAGCTTGTCAGGGAACAGAAGTGTAGTCCAGCCGAGGAACGTGCAGGAAGCACTTTTATTTATCGCACCCATTTCTCTGGGACGGAGAGACCTTGCAGCCTGTCACACCGTGGCAGGTAAAATAGGGGCAGGCGGGGTGTCACCGGCACCTGACACCTTAAATAATGAGCGGCGACTCCCATCAGCGAGCCGACATGATGTTCAATTAGACTCCCATGCAAAATGATCGCCTGTCATTTTCCTAATGAATGTGCGATAGCAGCGCAGGAGGACATCACGGCCACACGGAGCAACACAACAGGCCTGCTGAGAGCTCCGTCTGCAAACAATCGCTCTGTACTCTTCCGCACGCTCTCGCCATCATTCTCTCACTCGCACTCGCTCCCTCTCTCACTCTCCTCCTCCTCCTTTCACTCGCTCTCTTTTAAACAACGCTTTTCCGTTCATGCTGTCTGTCGTCTTCTCTCCATCTTTCTCTTTCTGCCTTTTTTCTCACATTCTGCCATTTACTTTCTGCCGGTCTCTGTCTCATTGGTTCCCTCTCTTTCTCTGTATTCAACTTTTTCTTTCCTTATACCCCCCTCGCTCTCCCTCTTTCTCTCCCTCTTTCTTTAATCTGCCTTTCTCTCTTTTTTTTGGTTTCTTTGACTCGCTGTTTCCCTCTCTTTCTCTGTATTCAGCTGATACTCTTCCTTTATTCTCTCTCACTCTCACTCTCTTCCACACAGTCACACTCATACATTCTGACGTTTTCTTTCTTTCTTTGTATTCATCTTTCACGTAATCTTTTTCTTTATCCATCTCTCTCTCTCTCTCTCTCTCTCTCTCTCTATTCCCTTTATTCTACCTTTTTCTCTCTCATTTTCTATATCTTTTACTGTGGTTCTCTCTATTCTATTCTTCTATTCTTGCTTTTATTTTTCTTTATATTATAGTCTCCCTTGCTTGTTTCTTAATCTGTTTATCTCTTTCTCACTCTTTCTCTGTGTATCTTTTCTTTCTTTCTTTCTTTCTTTCTTTCTTTCTTTCTTTCTTTCTTTCTTTCTTTCTTTCTTTCTTTCTTTCTTTCTTTCTTTCTTTTTCTTTCTTTCTTTCTTTCTTTTTCTGTTTAAAATTTTTTTCCTTTTACAATTTCACCATCTGTTTTTCTTCTCTGTTTTCTATCTTCTTAGTTTCTCTCTGTTTAAGTTGGTTCCTGCTGCAGTGAAGAACTGGTAGGATTGGGAGAAAATGGCACAAAAAAAAATAAGAACAAATCCCAGCAGGCGGTTACTGAATTTGCCACCTAACGTAATAATCATCCGTCTGGTGCAGGAACAAAAAATATTGCTGCTTCAACCGAGGCACATTACAGCTTTTACGCTAGACTGATCCCAGGATATTCCTTCTCCCTCTCGTAGATTAAGCTTTAAACAGTCTGAGGCAACAATTAGCCTGTTATCACTCGTTCAGAGAGCAAGAAGCACAGCAAAGTAAGTGTCAGGCAATTCAGTGCATCATTTCTTACACTTCCTTTTTTAAGCTTTGTTTAGACACCAATTACCACCTAAACTGCAGCGGGTCTGTCCGTGTGTGAGACACTCGGGGAACATGGCCGTTTTATGATGTTTGAGTGATGAGAGCAAATCCAGCTCCCTGTTTCATTTTGTGTGTGGCATGAGGCAGCTGGGTCACGGACTCTATTAATATCCATCCTGTCTGCGTGTTAATGTTTAACAAGTCCAGCGAAGTGACACGGCCGCCGCTTAATCGCTAATCAGTGCACGGGTTTTATCCCTCATCTCCTCTAATCAATTTGGCTGAACCGAGGTGTGGGCGGCCGACCCTTAAACAGCCACGTGAGAGGAGAGAGCAGCTCGCGATGCATCTGTGTAGGCTCACTTTCACCAAATGCTTAGAGTCAAGTGTTCGATGAATGTGCGTTTCTGTTAGCAGTTGTTTGTGATGTTGAACCTGGCAATAGACTGCAGTGTTTGTTCATCCTCAGACCATTTTGATGCTGCTGAATAACGTATTAATAAAGTGTTGGGACACCTGATTTTTCTAGTTATATGTGGTTCTTCCACAAACTGTTACAACAAAGCTGGAGGCAAACAATCGTTTAGGACGTCTTCGGGGGCTGTAGCATTACAATTTCCCTTTAAACTAGGAAACCCAAATATGTTTCAACATGACACAAAGCCAGCTCCATAATGATATGCTATTGCTATAGAGCTCTGACCTCGAACCTGGATGAAAACCTGTGGGATGAATTGTAACTTCAGGACTGCATAAACTATATAAATAACTGACTTCAAATCCCAGCCACACTAAACTGCCCCATAGATGCTCAGTTGTATGGGTCAGCTTAGTGTGGCTGGGGTGTTTAGTAAATTCCAGAGACCTGGGGTGCAGTCACCATTCCAATTCATCCCAAAGGTATTCAGTAGGGTTGAGGTCAGAGCTCTATAGCAGGCTACATGGTACTGCCTTTGTGTACAGGTGCATTGTCATGCTGGAACTGGTTTGCCTCTAAGTTAAAGTGAAAGAAAATTATTCCCTATAAAATTGTGTGCCTCCACCTTGGATATGGTTGGGAAAAGTCAGATGTCCCAATAATTTAGTCCATGTAGTGTATTTCTCTGTCTATAACCTATTGTTTGTATGTGTGTGTTACAGGGAATGCTCATGAAGAGGAGCGGCAAGTCGCTGAATAAAGAGTGGAAAAAGAAATATGTGACACTTTGTGACAACGGAGTTCTGACTTACCACCCAAGCCTACATGTAAGCGCACACACACAAACACACACACAAACACACACAGACATTTAGATTTCTGCACGGCTTCAACGCTGGCATGATCTGTGCATCCATGCTGTTAATTACCGGCTCCCTCGTCTCCTGTTTTCCATGCGGCTGGCACTGACGATGTGCCGTATTAAGCCATAACAGCTCGTCTTAATTGCCAGCTTGGCTAGTGTTTCACACACGCAGGCATGATTAGACATCCTGTGCCACTTCATCACTTGTTCTCTCCTCTGTCTACCCTGGAACACATTCAGACTAATCCAAGTCTCGAGTTGTTTCTCTGACTTGCGCTGGAATGAGATTGACAGATGCGTGTGAAATGAGGGAGAGCAGCCCGGAAGAATATTAGAATGTGTCGTGGTATAGTATTTGACTCATTTAGCATCGTTTTAGTTTTTATTATAATTCGTTTAGCATTGCAATCAAGTTTGCTTACAATATTTTTTTGAATTCAGTTTTATTTAACAGATTTTCCAAAAGCAGTTTTACAGAGATAAAGAGGTTATAAAGTTGGAATGTATAAGTTTAGTGCTTATTAGTTTAACAATTATTAGTTTGTCCCTAATGAGGGAGCCAGTGGTGCCTGGGCAATTCAAAAACTCCCTGAGATAATATTAGGGTTGCAAAGGGATGGAAAATGTCCGGTAAATTTCCAGAAACATTCCCATCTGGGAAATTTGCAAAATATGCCAAATTGGAAACCAACCAGGAATTGATGGGACTGTATACGAAGATGAATATTAACATTTTGTTTGGTCATAAGATGACATGCATAAACTAATACAGATGAGAAAAAAAAAAAAATTTTTACTTTGATTTAATTGTTAATACAGTTTTGTAATATTGATGTAATTTACATGAATAATCTGCAAAATGTAAAAATTGCTTTACTTATTTTGTGTGTGCGATGCAAGAAATGAGTTGTGTTACGCTTGTGGATCAATGCAGAGTGCATGTAGTGGGTATGGCCTTAAAAGCCCTGCAGTAAGTGTGCTGTGTGTGTGTGTTGATGAATGTGCAGGGTCGAAATTTAACTGAAACGAAATTAAATCTTGTTGTTTTCAACTACATTTAAGTTATCTGTTATTGGCTAACCTGCAATTTTGTAAATTCCCAGTAATTCTCGTTAATTCCTCTTTTTCAATTTTTTTTTTTTTTATTTTTTTTTTTTTACCAGAATAAACAAATAGAAAACAAACCCAAAATATCTACTTCACTTTAAGGACGATTAGGTTTGACTGCACCTTTGGTTTGCGTTAAATGTGACAGATTTTGATATGCGGAAAATATAAATTCTTTGCTTGTCAATTTATGTTTGTGTAATTATGTAATTTATTTAATTCCCAGTTCAATCTTGAGTCAAGAACAAGAGCTTGTTTCTGCTATGCTGTATATTATAAATTTATTGTTGCACAAACAACTATAGAGAGTTTAGAAATATGTTCTTGTATCCCGGTCATTCAGAAACATCCATATGATTTTTTTTAATTTTTTTTTTCGCTACGTTACCTGACTGTATATCCGACTGTACTGCTAGCAAGCAGCATGTCAGCAAGTGAATTTGGAATATTTAGGCATCTCAGGCACAGTATGTCCCACTTCCCACCAAGCACTGCTCCAGAGGCTTCAATTAAAGTGTTTATAGAGGCTAATAGAATGAAACTCGATCCTCCTAATTGTTCCACTGAAAAAAAAAATCACATTAATGCAGCTAATTAAGTTGATCGCAATAGATGGAATATAATCAGCACCAAACACATCCCTCCTGAAGGAAACCACAGAAGCCTGAGGTCTTAACACCTAACAGGCATTTCCTCATTCACACAAATTAACATTCATCTCAAGACTGTGTGTGTGTGTGTGTGTGTGTGTGTGTGTGTGTTTTATTTATTTGAAATTTTTTTCAAATAAGCTAAGTATTTAGACAGTCATATTATAGAATGTAATATATGCATCTCTGGAGAGCATGGGATTTAATCACATCTGTCTTACAGGCATTGTGACTTGTTCACATGATCTTTTCATCAGCTTGAGTTATTCAGACACTTCAGATAAAAGAGGCACTCTAATCCTGAAATCCCACAAGTGTCCGTCTCCGGGTTTAATTGTTACACGCGCTCACTTGAGTATCGTTTTTTCCCCAGTGCACTTGGCCTCGATGTGACACAGAAGCACATGTCACTCGATAGCTTATACACGCAGGGTTTCTCAACCTCAAAAAAAGCAGCAGCCACTTTTTTTGTGTGGGAGTGTGTATGTGTGTGTGTGTGTGTGTGTGTGTGTGTGTGAGCAGACCACCAACTGCTGCTGCACTTTGGCCATGTGCCAATCAGAAAACTGTCTGTGTGTGTGTGTGTGTGTGTGTGTGTGTGGTGAGTCGACGACAAGAGCCGAGTGTCTCTGTCCCTTAGCGCAGGCTTACAAAAGGGCAATTCAAAGCCAAGTGCTCTCAACACGGCTTAACAAGCCACAGGAGAGCCCTTCAGGATCGGCGGGCCAACAGCTTGCGGTCGGTAATTGCATCCCCATTAGCATCGGGGAACTTTCATCATCGACGCGAGTAAAACCACGCGCCACGTACAGGCTTCCCGCTCGGCAACCGAAACACACTGGCGCAGCATGATCCGTATGTGCGTTTCTAATGGTGTTATTTTTTTCTTCTCAATACATAGATGCAAGTGGTATAGCGTCTGATGTACAAAACTACATGCGTCTGATGTACAAGACTCTCAACAGAGTTGTAGGCTGATTTATCTTAAAACACGGGCGTAAATGCAAATGTAGACTATATTTTCCCATGGTGGACTTATTCCTCATCCTTATTCCTTTAATGAGTCAATGAAGAGGCACTGAGCGTTTCATAATTTTCACACGCACCTGCTTCATGGCAGCCATGGCATCATATGCTATTGTAACACATGCCAAGATGGAATATACAGCATTGTGTACCTGGTATACATGATTCTACTAAGAGTTATGTCGGTTTATCATGAGCAGAAAATAGCCAACATGATAGCGTGGTTCCAAATAAAGTTATAAAACGCTTTTCTGAGAGTAATATACATTATAACAATATAACCCCTAACTAAACCCAATATGGTGCATATTATATTATTAATATACATATTATATATGTGATAATTACATTAACAATGTACTCATATAATATGTATATTAATAATATAATATACATATTATATGAGTACATTGTTAATGTAATTATCACATATATAATAATGCAGAGTCAGCACGTGCAGGAATAATTTTAATTTACATTTTTTATATTTTTTTATAAACACCCTGCAGACTACAAAAGTCAATAAAATGGAAATAAAATGTAACTTTTTTTTTTTTTGTGACCAAATGATCCATGGCTTGGTATCAATCTACGGCTTGATGGTTTGGGGTCGCTGCCTTAGTAAATGTTGGAAAGGTTTTATATATATATATATATATATATATATATATATATAAAATGTCTAATATATAATATGTAATCTGTGTAATATACATTTTCTAATATCAAATTCCCTTTTTCTTTTTTTAACTTCTGATTTTCCTTTTTTTGTGAGATTGGTTAGAAGCAGGGTGTTTAATTACTTAATTTTTTGTAGATATTGACAAAGAATTATGTATATATATATATATATATATATATATATATATATATATATATATATATATATATATATATATATATATTGCTTCATTCTATATTTGAATTTGAAGACACTATATAGAAGACAGTTTGTTATATTGTGAATGCGTATTCGACAAATGTCTTGAAGTACCGCATTATCATCCGCATCGCTCGTGCCGCAACTGCATAGCACTACATATTATAGTTTTCAACATTTTTGCCATTTTGCTCTAGGACTACATGCAGAATGTACACGGGAAAGAGATTGACCTGCTGCGCACTACAGTCAAGGTTCCAGGGAAAAGACCCCCGAGGGCCATCTCAACCTGCGCAGCCCCCGGCCCCAAAACAAACGGCCTTGCCAAGGACATGAGCAACTTGCAGCTCGCGCAGGCCCCAGGTAACACTCGAACAGTAGTAGTCCTGCTTATCAATTAGTTATCATATACTGTTATACTGGTGCATTAGTGGTACATGAAAATATTAGTGTACACTCACTTCGCGAATGAAATTACTTGTGTTAACATAATGAATGCATTTATTTACAGTGCTGTTCCATATAGTTGAATATCAGCTGGCTGAATTGTTAAGGAAGTGTATGTTTACATGAATTATAAAAATCATGTATATTACAAATTTTAATCCTCTATCTATCTGTCTGTTTGTCTGTCTGTCTGTCTAGAAGTTTTCTCTGGCTGATGCCGATATTTAGAACTCAGGGCAGCCGATGGGCTAATCTGATGTCGATTTTTTTGTATTCGGCCAACCCCCCACCCCGCCCGCACCCCCCTTCATCTCCTAAAATATAACTGTTAATTAATAAGACGTGATACAGAAAATCGCTTAAATTAAATGATTATTGAAGACAAGCCTTTCCAATTCCAGTGCACTTGTTATCAGGTTCTGGTCCCCGTGCCTACCTGTAGCCTAAACTAAGGGTGGCTGAAGACTCTATCAATATAGTCGGCGAGAAAGGAATCTTCGATTGGCTTATTAGTTTCGCGAATGAGCACACGAGAGGGAAAAAAAACGGATCACGCCTGTCGTCATTCTTGCTCTTGTCTTTGCAACTTGGCTGACATATTTGAAAAAGCTACACTTATGAGTTATTAATGATCGTGGCAGGTATTTAAGTTGCTTGGTTTCATATATTCACATATATTCTAGCTCTTTCAGTTTTTCTGTTTGAATGCCGAATAGAGCCTACTGCCACCTGCTGGCATGGGAGAGTTATGTTTGGTAAGGTTTGGTGTGTCAGACGCACCTGTGTAATAATCGGCCTAATTTGCAGCACAGTCACCGATTCGGATTAATAAAAAAAAAATGCCAAAAATCACCTTGATTAATCATTCGACCTTTATTCAATACTTTTCAGTTTTTTATTAGTATTAAATCATTACTTATTTATGTTGCGCTATTGACTAATATAACAATCAAGCGTGTTTCTGTGTAATAAATATGAAACACTGTCCAACTATTGAGATGTTTGTCATTAGGAATGCGCAAAATCTTTTAAACCCCCCTAAGGATTACAAAATGCTCTGTGTGTATACAAATACACAGACACACACGCGCATGCATGTGCACACAGGCACACAGCTCCGGGAGGACCAAACTAATAGCATGAATATTCAGTGACCCATAATACATGTACTAATTATTGTCATGAATATTAATGTAATCAGTGCTGGCTCTCCAGTCAGCCAGCTTTGAAATGAGTACTAATGTGTGTGTGTGTGTGTGTGTGTGTGTGTGAGAGAGAGAGAGAGAGAGAGAGAGAGAGAGAGAGAGAAAGAGAGAGAGAGAGAGAGAGAGAGAGAGAGAGAGAGAGAGAGAGAGAGAAAAGGGACGGGGGAGAAGAACAATAATTCACTCACTCATAAGGTAATGAAAGCTTTTGTACGTCAGGGATTGGACTCTTAGGCTGGGTTGCCAGAGCAATCAGAAGGACCTCTTATCTATAATATCTCTTTTTGGGTGTGCTCCAATTACACACTGGCCCATCCATTACATGCTGAATAGCACTCTGTGTGTGTGTGTGTGTGTGTGTGTGTGTGTGTGTGTGTGTGTGTGTGTGTGTGTGTGTGTGTGTGTGTGTGTGTGTGTGTGTGTGTGAGTGAGTGAGTGAGAGAGAGAGAGAGGCAGAGACCCTTCCGGCCCCTAACACACTGCATGTTTAGTTTTCTGGCCCTAATATAAAAAAACGTAGCCTATCAGCCAATAGCCTGATCGGCGTGTGCCATTTCTCCAAAGGTTCCTGCTTCCGATTTATCTGCTCCAGCTTCAAAGGAGATTAAATTGAGCTTTGACATTTCATTCAGTGCGGTTTTGCAGCAGGCCCGTGGCTGTGGCTGTGACTCTGCACAGAAATACATACTCGTTTTTTTTTTTTTTTTTGTTTTGTTTTATTTTTAGAGGAATGCTTGGCTGTACATTTCTGCATCATTCTTTGAATATTACACTAGCAGGTCCTCAGGACTGTCATCAGGGTTTCCAAGTTTTTAAAAAGGTCTACAATTTAAAAATCTACATTTTATACTTCAAAATGTCTTAGATTCGTTGTTCTTGATCTTAAATAATTTAAACAGGTTTTAATTTTCCGATGTCCATGTAACACCACCTCTAATGCTGGTTGAAATGCTCCTGCAGCACTTTGAACTTTCCTTGGTGTTTTAGTTTTTTCTTCCGCTAGTCCAAATACAATTTGCCTTCTTACAACAAATGAGACTAACATGCAACAGCCAATCAGATTTTTGTTATTAGCATAAATGATTAGCGTGAAAATGAAGTTAGGGCTTGCTAACAGTTGCTAACAGCGTATTTGTTTGTGTTATTGATGTCTTTACATAGGTCTTAAATTTCATTCTTAATGCTTCTAAAAAGGTCTTAAGCAGTCTTACATTTGACTTAGTGAAACCTGCAGAACCCTTTGTTATATATCTCATGTATTCCATGCAGAGGATTACCAGGCTGTGTGTTTATATTAGGGCTGTGGCTATTAATTATTTTAGTAACCTCTTTCATCGAAAATAAGACAGGTCTCTTAATGAGCAAGTAATTTGTTTCCTTTTTTGAAAAATAAACATTTTAATTGCTGAAATTGCACACAAGAATATCTGTGAAAAATAAACCCATTTAATGCATTTAATTGCCGTATTATATAAAAATACAAATAAATAAATGTTACTTTAATAATAATTTTTTTTAAAGTAAGCGCTCTATACAATTTTCTTTATATTTTACTTTTAAATGATTTCAAACTTTGGAGACATTTTCTTAGGCCTGTATCTCCTCGCCCCTCGCTGTTTTTGCCCCGTTTTTCCCTTTTTTCATTCTGCATCGTCTACTTGTTTTCCTGTCCAGAGCGCTCCAGAGTTTAGTGGGTGGTGAAACAGTTATAATGGTCCGTGGGGAAACACAGTGCTCCATGTGTAGATAAATGGAATAAACAAAGCTTTTTTTGTGTTTGAATTATTCAAGTTACTGGAGAAATCATTTCAGCTCTAATTTATATTCTTAAACCAGTCATTCTAAATCCCTATAGTGAGAATAAAACAACTTCTTCTTTCAGCTGCTCCCATTAGTGGTTCGCCACAGCGGATCATCCGTCTCCGTACCCCCCTGTCCTCATCTAAATCTTTCAACCCAACTACCTGCATGTCTTCCCTCACCACATCCATGAACCTCCTCCTTGGTGTTTCTCTTTATCTCCTTCCTGGTGGCTCCATCCTCAGGATGATACCCCATGTCCCTCCTCTGCACTTGTCCAAACCTTCTCAATCAGGCCTCCCTCACCTTGTCTCCAAAATGTCCTTCATTGCGATGTCCCTCTAAAAAAAAAAAAAAAAAGTTTCTAATAGTGTCCAACTTCGTCACTCCCAACAAAAACCTTACCATCTTCAGCCACCTCCAGCTCCACCTCCTGTCTTTTAGACAAATATAGTTAGAATAGAATATGTATATTTATATTTATAAATATCTAGAAGGTGTGACATCTTTATTTTGGTAATCTATAAATTGAGGGTGTCCTGTATTGAAAAAGACGTCTGTATGGTTGTCAGTAGTCAGTGACATCGTGTCCTATTCATCATTTTTTCACTGGTGCCTCTTATTAAGGCAGTAAGAATTTGTTCCGGGGAGAACTGGACTTTCATCTAGTTCCTTATCGCTTTTTTCTAGGCTCCGTGACCAGCAGCTCTTCAGCGTCCCAGATGGCAAGTGGCATCAGTCTGGTGTCCTTTAACAGCCGGCCGGATGGCATGCACCAGCGCTCTTACTCTGTGTCCAGCGCTGACCAGTGGAACGAGGCCACCGTCATCGCCAACTCGGGGGTCAGCACAGGTACGCAAAGCTTCGCAATTAACGCTGAAGAATGTATATGCTGGGATGATGAATGATATCGCAATTTAAATTGGATTCTGGAGAGAATTATGACTCGTTCTTGAGGTATTGGCCAACTCTATATCTTTACAATTAAACCAAGAGAGTGGTTTAAACTGATAGTCTGGCTGCCTGGGACAATCAGTGATGGACCAAGCACACAAACCATGTGCTTGAGTTAACGTAGAGATACAGTAGGTAAGATATCACTCCTGTAAAAATGCTCCCTTTAAACTTTCACTTGAGTAAAACTACAAAAGCTTTTGCCTTTAAATTAAGTATTCAAAGTACTATGAATTATTATGGGTATAATGTTCCTCTTATAATCAACTCGGTTTATGTGAAAAGACTCTAATGTTACTCTTAAATGTTACACAAAAAATCTATTAATAGAATATTAATGAGTCAACCACTGATTTATATCTAGTAAGATTATTATGAGCCCCAAACCTTTTCATATACTTAAAAAAAAATAATAATAAATAAATAAATAAATAAATAAATAATTGCACAAATAAGGCCACAGGTGTTGTGGCCGGTTGGATTTTGGAGATTATTCCATTCCATTCCATTATTCCACTCTCTCAATATTATTTTTGCTGTAAGTAGAGACCACCAAGCAGCAGTCAAAACGAGTTCAAAACGGAGCACGAGCTCGACCCTGATTGATGGCTTGCTGCGTGATTGACAAGTTTTTATCCGCCCATAAATAAAATGGAACGACTGATTTTGCAAAATGTAGTAAAGTTAAACGAAATACTTCAGTGAAGTACAGATACACGCAAAAACGCTACTTAACTACAGTAACGAATTCCATTTACTTCCTTATTGTCTACCACTGGTGACAAACAAGCGTCCAGGTTTAAAGATTAATTGGAATATTATGGGATAATGGGAACTTCTAGTTTGTAGTAGTTGTACTACACTGCTTGTAGTAGTTGGATCTAGTTGGACTGATTAGTATGCAACAATAAAAACTAAGAAAAAACATGCAAATGGGTATCCAAATAGGTTTATATATATATAAAAATAAAAAAAAACACTGGCCAAGATGTTGAGCTACAAATATAGATTATTGTGTTTTAGTTAAAAATCTACAAAAGGTAAATAAATAAATAAATAAATATTAATGATTCATTCCAAATTCCTTGACGCAAATGTGCAGCTTTCTGTAGCTCACTAATGTGACGTGAGCATAGAGCATTAACAACCCCAAACACACACACCGCTATTACCCTCATATGTCTCTTATTGATTGCTGTGTCATGCCTTAATGCTGCTTTAACTGTTTATCAGAGTAATGGGGCCTCACAGCACCACATTATCAATGGCACATTCATTCAGGAGTCTAGGACACTGATGAAGGAAGTGTTTCTGTACACTCTGTGTCCTATTTCTGCTAGTCAGCACTCTAGTATGTTTCTGTGTGTGTGTGTGTGTGTGTGTGTGTGTGTGTGTGTGTGTGTGTGTGTGTGTGTGTGTGTGTGTGTGTGTGTGTGTGTGTCGGATGCATGAGCTGTTTGAGCGCCAAATTATGCAGACTGGTTTCCTCTCATGAGTTCGAGCACTAGGGAGGAAAATGTCAAGAACTCTGTGTGTAAGTTTGGATGGGTGGTGCACATGTAGACCCCCTGGCCTCATATAGGCGTTATAGCTGACTTAATTCAAGTCCAGGTGGAGATGTAAGTTGAGTATTTGCAAGTTCAATAGAATGTGATTATAGAAAAATAAAGTGAATTTTTCTTTTTACATGCTTTAATGCAATCAGGTAAGAAAATAAATAATAAGCATTTATTCTTAAGGTAAATTATTCATTGAATTATGTTTTCCAGTATCATGGTGGTACGTTGGCTGCTTTAAAAAATAGGTGCTTAATTGGTGTGTCATTGAATATGATTCAAATGGTAAGAAAACAAAGTACTAGTTTTGGTCAGAAATGACTGAAGATTACTGCCAGGAATGTGTGCATTTTTGTGTCACAATTTTGAAAAATATTTGTTTGGTAATGATGCATATGTATTAGGGGTGTAACGGCACACACAATTCACGGTTCGGGACATACCTCGGTTTTTAAGTCACGGTTCAGTTTAATTTCGATACAGATAGGGAGAAGAAATGCGAAACAAAATTGCTTGTCGTTTTTTTTTATTAACGCAGTTTATCATCATTCACAGTTGTGAAGTTTTTTATTTTATAAAATGCCTGCTTGGTTTAAATAAAAAAAAGAAAGTATATAAAAATTAAATTGAATAAATAAAATTCATGCAATACACTATCTTATTGATTAAATTGAGTAGTAGATTAAATAAAATTGATTTAATTAAATTAATTAAGTGAAAATTTTTAATTAAATAGTTTACATCTGTTAGACCCCATTTTGGTAATACAGATGTGTTTAGAATTGTGTGTATACTTATTTCAAAATACTTCAACAAATGTCTTCATTTCTTCCCTCCTTCATTCATTCACACCCTCCGTATGTGGAATTGTCAGGATTTTCTCCTTTTAAGAGAAATTCTTGAACCTGGACATAAAATTCAATAGGATCCATATTGCTAGATTGGCGTAAAAACGTTGGTGATGACAGGAAGTGGCATCGATTTCATGCGAGGCGGAAACTAAACAAACTTGCCGTCCACCACTGAGAGAACCAAGATTTTATCTTTGTTCGGCATGTAAAAAGGATTGCATTTGGTACAGATGTGCACCAAATCGAAAGCCCTGTACCAAAACTAATAGGTGCAGATTGATATCAACACTGCTCTTTGATGAGTCCATGAATTCGCCAGGTCTGTTTTGCGGCAAAGTTCCCGTCTCCGCTGTTCGATTGCTTCAGTGTGCAAAAACATATGAAAGCTATCAGCTCCGAATATAAATGAGCCTGATTACTGGGCTAAATCCAGATGTTTTGTTTAAATTGTTAGGTTTAATCTGACTGAAGGTGCATTGTGTGATTAAATAATGTGAATAATAGTGTGAAAAGGGTTTAATATCAGCTCTAGAGCTCCTTTTCATAGTGCTCTACTTCTCACCTTGAACCACAAAGTCGATAATAAAGGATTGATGTGAGTGAGGGTTCTGAAGGGCTGCTGGATTGTGTGTGTGTGTGTGTGTGTGTGTGTGTGTGTGTGTGTGTGTGTGTGTGTGTGTGTGTGTGTGTGTGTTTCATAAGTGGCCGTTCTGTTGGTCTAATGATGTGCTTGTCTCCTGTCGTGCAGGATCTGAGCTGACAGCCATTTGTCACTTCTTGCCTCAGGAGTCGACAGCAGCGAGTCTCTCTCTCTCTCTCTCACACACTTTCTGTCTTCTGCTTTGAAAATGGGATAGAGGGAGGAGGGAGGTAGATAAAGTAATTAGCTGAGGGTTTTGTGCACACTGGCTCACAGAGCTGATAAGTATCCCCAGTCCCCCTGTGGGCTGAGTCTCAGTGGGAGCAGAGAGAGCATGAGTGTCATTTTGCAAGCTCTCCGTTTCCTACCCGACCCATGAGTCAGTGCAAAGTCCGAACAATAAATGCTCTCACTTAAAGGTTAAGCATGTGACATGCTTTACTAGCATTTTGCTAGAGATCCAGTACAGCAGGAGGACTAGGGGGTTGAGGGTGGGTTGAATACACATTTATGTTCCTTGTCGTTTCTTTTCATTTGTGCCCATTTGCAGAGGTGGCAAAAGTACACACATTCTTTACTCAAGTAGAAGTACAGATACACATGTTTTAAAAGACTCTGGTAAAAGTTAAAGTAGTGACTACACTTTTTCACTCAAGTTAAAGTAAAGAAGTTTGGGCTTTCATATGTACTTAAGAAAAGAGTAGCCATTACAACTACCTGTTTTAGTGTTACGCTGGTAACTGGACCTCACATCATATTAATATATTAATACAAAATAATTTTAAATTTTGTTACATGCTGAACAACCACCATATAGACACAAGCAGAGAAAAGATGATGATGATCAGGAATGTCTCTGTCCTCAGTCATGTTTACCTCACTGACTCCCTCTGTCTCATCCACGTTAACCCCGTACTTCTTGTGTTCTTCTGTTTGCTCATTGTTAGCCTCTTAGGCTTGCCTACGTCTGTGGTTCGCGATAGCCAGGATATTATACACCAGTGGTAGGTTGAAAAAGCCACGCATTGAAAGAAAATGAGTCGATGGGCTGAAAACAGCACACAGCGAGAAGAAAAAACACCACCAAATAGATTAAAACTAAAGTCACGAGTCTGGTTTGAAAATGTTAAAAGTAGAAAATACAGATATTTGTGTCAAAAATGTAATAAGTGGAAGTAAAAACTTGTCCAAAAAAAGAAATAATAAAGTACTGATACCGGAAAAATGTACTTAAGTACAGTGACGTATTTGTACTTTGTTACTTCCCATGTCTGCCGATTTGCCCCAAAGCATCTAATCCTGCACCAACATAATGCGTCTTGCCCTCAGCCTGTGGCATTCACTGCCCTCTTTGCTTTAATTATGGCAGGAGTAATGTAATGAGGGTGTCCCTTTGATTCCTGGTTGCACGTGGGAGTAGGGGGCAGAGGTCAGGGGTGAGAGGTTTGTGCTCTAGGGCAGTGAAACAGCAGCACGAAGACGCCTGTTGAGCAACGCTACTATTTTTCTATTTTCAGTCCAGCTTGAAGACAACAGAGCCTGATGTTTACTCCTTGTCCCCTCGTACTGACAGGACTGTTCTGTCTCCGGTCTGCTCCACATTTGTCTCACTGTGTATATCCAATTCTGTCTTTCTTTCTCTTTGGCCTTTTCTCTGTCCCAGTTTTGCTCTCTTTCTTTGTTTGAATATTTTTGTCTGTCTTATGTCTCCCTCTTTTTGCGTTTCTCTCTGTCACATGCCTTTTTTTCTTTCTATTTGTGTCTTTCTTTCTCTAGCTATTTCTCTCTCTCTCTCTCTCTCTCTCTCTCTCTCTCTCTCACTCACACACACACACACACACACACACACACACACACACTTTGTTTCTTTCCATTTCTCTCTTCTCATTCTCTTTCTCCTACTTTGTTTATGTGTGTTTTTGTCTGTCACTGCTATAGCAGGAAGTATTTAACTCCAAAAGCAACTAGGTTCCTCTATGTGTTTAAGCTTACCAACAGGAAGACACCACTTTGGCCTTCTCATCATCTATTTAAAAGTCTCTTTGTTGTGTGTGTGTGTGTGTGTGTGTGTGTGTGTGTGTGTGTGTGTGTGTGTGTGTGTGTGTGTGTGTGTGTGTGCGCGCGCACGGCAGGTGTTTTTGATTTGAGAATAATGTGGAATATGGTGCCTCAGGAAAACAGCCTGAGAGAGGAAGAGTGAAACATTCCCACAGAGAGGAAGTCAGATGTCCCATTTCCTGTCATTGAACCTAACCCCCCCCCCCCCCCCCCACACACACACACACACACACACACACACCATTTTAAATATGTATATGCTCAGCTTCGCAATCCCTCTGATCACCTACAGCATGTCATCTTCAGCAAACTTTAAGAGCATGGTGACAATAGAAAACGGCACAAAAATGACGCACGAGTGTCTCGTCTCTGTGCTTTGGCCAAAAGGCCGAGGTCATTAAACACTCAGCGAGGACAGAGTCCTGTCAGTAGAGATAAGTTGTCATGTTTTCCACTCGAGCAGAGACTAAACGGTTGTAAAATAAGTTATGATCGTCCTTGGGGGCTCCGTGAGCACGCTCGTTGGCAGCTGGGGCCCACTTACCCAGCCGGATATTGATGTGATCCGAATGTTATTTTATTCTGCCTCTAGTCACAGCTGTCAGCTGCACGTGATGAGTAAATGGTGCCTACCAAATGCCAGCGCTATCGGGTCTGATGTTATTGCCGCTTCTCATGCACCTACAGCACATCACTGGCTTCGGGGCTAATTCTGTGGATGTATGGGCTTGTGAGATCTGACCACTGATATTTCTGTCTTCTGGTGTTTTTCTGGGCCTCTCTCTCTCTCTCTCTCTCTCTCTCTCTCTCTCTCTCTCTCTCTCTCTCTCTCTCGCTCTCGCTCTCTCTCCCTCTGCTGTAGATACTGGTCTGGGAGACTCGGTTTGCTCCAGTCCAAGTATATCCAGCACTACCAGTCCTAAGATGGACCCTCCTCCTTCGCCACACGCCAACCGTAAGAAACACCGCCGGAAGAAAAGCACCAGCAATTTCAAAGCTGATGTCTTCTCCGGTACAGCGGAAGGTAACATCAACCTCAGGCACTCATCCATTCATTTCTCTTTTAATCATCTTTGTTCCGTGCTTTTTTCTCTTATTTCCTTTATTCACACACACACACACACACACACACACACACACACACACACACACACACACACACACACACACACACACACACACACAATCACGCATCCGGCTCTCATTCTGCAGGTGTCTTCAGTTGTGCATGTGAAGTGTATTTAACATAATGCTCTTTTAATAAGCGATAATAAAAAACAGCTGTGAGAACAAGTGTGTAGGGATGAATACATGACCTGTGTTCATAACACATACATAACACATTTAACTGTGTACTTCTCAGCTTTTCAGCACATGCAGGGTTCATATCCTGGTTTAGGTGTTGGTTAAGGGTGGAAAAAGTAGCTGACTAGTGAGTAATTCCAAAAACAACTGGTTCAGCCAAAGAGCACATCAAACTGCACTTCATTACATGTCCAGCAGTTTTTAGATTTCGTAAATCTAAAGTTTTGGGATTTGTTGGGCAGCAAGTGAACATTTTGTCCTTGATGTTGCCGTGTTAGAAGCAGGAAAACAAGTTACGGATTTGAGCGACTTTGACAAGGGCCAAATTGTGATGGTTAAACGACTGGGTCAGAGCATCTCCAAAACTGTAGCTCCTGTGGGCTGTTCCTGGTCTGTGGTGGCCAGTATCTATCAAAAGTGGTTCAAGGAAGGGACAGTGGTGAACCGGTGACAGGGTCCTGAGCAGCCGAGGCTCACTGATGCACGTGGGGAGCGAAGGCAGGTCCAACAGACGAGCTTATGTAGTTTAAATTGGTGAAGAAGTTCATGCTGTTAATACTCGACTGAGCAATTACACACACGCACCTGAGCACGCACAATTATTTAGAATGTTATTCTATATTGCACTTTCTCAGTTAGACCATATTAATGGCTAATGTTTATGATCACTAATCCCTGCTCTGACTTCCTCCCCTGCAGGTGTATATATCTATTGTGTCTATTTTGTAAGATATAAAACCTTGTAGGCCTTGGTGTTGCGAGGTGTTAATGGATTTATATACAAAAACTTGTCGGGGTAATGAGAACCATCAATGAGAACCACCACCAATGAGACCATCTTTGCTGGAGCACTGACACTGGATATTCCATTCAAAAATGAACATCATAACAACAACAGTTACAAAATGTCTGTGCCAATCCTTGTGTAAATTAATATAGGGAAAATTCTCAATTAGTTCAAGTGTACATTGTAGCTGGGCCTTCTATTAAGCTCCTATTCCTGAGCATTAATCAACTCATTCTGACCAATCAGAATCGAGAATTTTGGAATCTAGTTATTATGGTACAATAGCAGTTTAGTACATTCAAGAATCATGAAAAAATCTAAATGAATTCTTTTACTCAGTCTAGTGTGCACTTTATAACCTTGTCTAAAATTCCAAACACTTCCATCACAGTCTGTGTGTGTGTGTGTGTGAGCATGTTCGTGCGAGACTATGTTGAGATGATCAATGAGTATGTGTCAGCTCAGAGTGTGTGATTAATTGGACCAGGCTTGTGTGGGTGGCCTCCTTCTCCTGGGAGCACAGGATTAGTGCTTGTTTAAATTGTTCCCAATCAGTCTTATTGATCCGTTCCCAAAGGGGGCCAATCTGATCGCAGTGAAGTGTAAGTGTGTGTCTGAGTGCGCACACACTCAGAGTTGGTCTAAAATATCAGTTAGACTAAGCAAATAAATGTCTAATCTTTCTCTGTTTGAACAGCCGCAGACTATTCATTTTGTAAACTTTTCATACAGGAAGTACACTAGGACTGGCAAATGTTACAATTGAAATGTTATGGTTCTAAACACACATCATTGCCAATAAAAGCTTTCTCAGTGGCGCCACCATGTGGACTCTCTTTAATGGAAAAGAATGTTTGGAGAGAATTGTCATACATCTGTCTGAGATCTTGCTACACAAGGAATGTGTGGATGATCCAGCATTAGCAGACAAATACAAATGGGATTTCCACTCTCATAGGTTTGATATAACACAGATCAGAACGCTGTTCCACCCACATTAGCATGCTTCACTGTCTTAAATGTGCCCTCTTGCTAATGGAACATGACTCGACTCGGTGATGGTGGTGTGGTGTGGACTTTGAAAGATTTGTGATTTTTGAAATAAGTTTAAATAAATCGGTTTTGTTTGTTTGATGAATTTAATAATTAAATTAATTATATATAAGGCAGCAAGTGAACATTTTGCCCTCAAAATTTGTGTTAAAAACAGGAAAAATGGGCAAGCATAAGGATTTGAGTGAGTCTGACAAGGACCAAATTGTGGGGTGTTTCCTGTCTGCAGTGGTCAGTATGTATCAAAAGCGGTATTTGTTTTTTTGTTATAAATTACACAACTTTGTCTGATCTTAATGTAATATAAATGAACAGTTGTTGACACCTTATGCAATTATTCTGGGACATTCCCATAACATTGAATTGGATGAGTTGAAAATAGCATGGATTTTTCATATTGTCCCAAAATATGATACGTGTCATTCCCAGGGGCTTGTCATCTAGTTTTCTGTGACTTTTCCTCTTTATTATTTTGCTTAGAGAGCAAAGCGCATGGCTTTAGGTCGAGCGTTGCCCTCTCACTACGAGCCCCATTCATCTGCCGAACACTTAAGTGAACTTTTATGAATAATCCACAGTATTGAAATCTTTTATCAGATTTGTCACTTCCATTATTCAATAAGCAATTAGTAACAGTCTCCCAATTTTAGCCATTAAGCACTTGCGCGTGGGGCCTGGGACTGCTGTCATGCTACTGCCGTAGTGAAAGATCAGCCTTTCAGCAACTCTGTTATTCATGAGCTCTGCTGGCCAGGTACTGCCCTCTCACACACACACACACACGCACACACCTCAAAGAGCTGTATCCAGCACATACACTTACACACAAACTGGTACATTTTTAGCTGACACACCTTCACACACTGACAAGATTTATATGTGCTGTTTAAAGAGATCCCTTCCTGATTTGTGCTCATTCAGCCACAAGAGCATTTTTAAAGTCAGGTAATGATGAAGAATGAGGAGGCCTGGGGTGTAGTCAGTGTACCAATTCATCCCAAAGGTGTTCGGTAGGGTTGAGGTCAGAACAGGCCAATCAAAATCTTCCTACCAACCCACGTACAGTACATCTTTATGGATCTTCATGGGGCTGGCTTTGTGCGCAGGGGCATTGTCATGCTGGAGCTTTAAGGGGGTTATTGGGATTGTTTGTGAATGACCGAGCGATCATGGGAGAGACTTGGGTCAGAACTGCTGCTCCATGGTTGGATTTTTCTCGGCATATTCCTCTGGACAGAGAGCCCAGGTCAGACCTTAGAGCTGTTGGAAAGAGTTATGTCGTACAGTTGACTTGAGATGATATGGGAAGCCCCTAGGAGGAGCTGGACTCTATAGCCGTGAATAGAGAAGCCAATTGCAACCCTGATGCCTTTTTTTGGAAAGCTGAAAGAGAATGAATAAACAGGTAACATGATTCCACCATAAGAGAATTGCATTTGAACGACATGCTGACATAAGCAAAATGAGGCTTGTTAGCTAACAGACTGGAATCAGTAGGCTTTTAGACACCAAGTCGTAGAACCAATTTGTCTCAAATTATAAGTTTCACATTTGTAGTTGTCTGTCTTTAATTACACCCACTGCCTATAATGAGAAGTTAAGCAATGTGAGTCCTCTCTTTAATTTCAACTCTCCCGATCTGCCAATAAACCCCTTCAAAACCTGCTTATCTTTCACCCAGGGAATCAATAGGTTCCAAACTGCCTCGTGTCTTGCTGCTGCTTTTAAGTGTGCCAACAAAACTCTGACACTGCCGCGGAAGTAACACATGCGTGCTGCTTGATGGATCACAATCATAGATCATCCGCACAGACATAAGTGGCCCTTGTTAAGTCATTACCGCTCACTGGGCATGCATTTTTCAAACAATTTGTTTGAAATGTTATCCACGAGCAGCAGCGGGGGCAGTGAGAGGTGCATGAAAGCACCTGAGCCCAGTCAAGCGCAAGGACAGAGGTAGACTTTAAAGCCCAGGGTGAACCTGAGAGGGAGGGTGAGAGCGAGAGAGAGAGAGAGAGAGAGAGAAAGAGAACATTCCTGGCTCTCACAGGTGTTCCCTGGCTCAAACAAGAGCGACTTGCGACTGCACCGTTTAATAAAAATGTGTTCTGCAAGTGAGCCAGCGGGAACAAAGCGTGCATGCCCCTGCTCTCTCTAATGGTGTGGTAAAATCGACATGGACATTGTCATTGCTGTTGCTTTGTAGCACAATACTAAGGTGAACTATGCCTGATCCCCAAAGCTATTTCAGAAGTGACCGTTTAGTCAAAGGAACAAAACGTTCCATGTGAACACACAGAAATACATAGTTATTGTTAAAAATGTGGATGAAGTGTAACACAACTGGACTTCTGGAATAAACTGGAAAAAACAGCACTTTCTGGAACCACGGTTCTTTTTTTTCTTTTTTTTGCGATAAGTACCTCAGTCTATTGTGTAGAAAAATAGCTTTTTGCTGGATGCTCCGGTTTTATTTGCACTATTTCTTACAAACACCTTTATTTTTCCACACCTACTGTTGTGTGACAAATGTCCCAAGGGGAAAGAGAAAGCTTGGAGGTAAAGTGGCGACACTCTGGGTCAGCCTCGACACGGCCTGTGAAATGAGGTGTTATTGAAAAAAAAAGAAAAAGAAAGAGAGAAAGAAAAAAGGGATAAAAGTGGATGAAAACATATGCTGTTTGCAATAGTTCAGCTGTATGCGTGCGCTTAAATGTAGTAGTTTTTTTTTATTAAAAGCTCTAATAGCTGAGATTACACCTTCTCTTACACATTTGTATACAATGTGTTCACACTATAGTTGCATGAATGAATGGGAAATCTCAGTGGGGCTACAGGGCGACCATCTTTAAAAAATATACATATAAAAGACACTGCTTTCTGCCTTACCTACTACCAGATAGTCAAAATAACCTGGTTTATGTGAAAACCTTGATCATGTATTGGATGATGTATTGTCATGGAGTTGATAAGGAAGAGGACAAGGCCCCGCCCCCCAATCCTTCCATCGCCCTTCTTTTCCCTTCACCTCTTCCCCCACCCCACACTTTTATTTACTTGTTCAATATGAATACATATTTTGTTCCAGATGCGAAACAACTCGTGTAATATTTTCCAGGTTATTAATGCCGTAAAAGGGTGCGAATAATATGGGAATTAATGACCTGTGTCACAAAGCAATACTGTGTGCTTTGACATTTTGCTCGGTTAATTTGTGTTTCCAGCCATGTAGGCTTCAAGCTCTGCTTCCCCCCCAACCCTGTTCCGTCTGCGGCACAGCCATGTAGCCTCTATGCAGGCAAGGGTGTACGTCGTGGATGGGGTTTATGGGTAAAGGTTGCTTGTGTCAGACCACAAATTGTTCTGTGAGTTTGCCCCAAAGCAAAAGTGATGCTCTTATTGTAAGGTGTAGGTAATTTCTGGGTACAATGTATTGTAACAGTGACCATTTACACTTAGAAATAGCACCATGAGCAGCGTTTCTTTAAACCTACCTGACTTTTGGGAATTGTCTATGCAATATAATGTGATATAGTCTTTTAGTTGATGATAACATTTCAGTAAGGAATATGCTTTTAAATCTTAAATATATACTCAGGTACTGTGGAAATCTTCTAAAGCACAGCTGAATTGTGAATATAGTTCATTATCTGCATTTACTGTTATTGCATTAGTATGAAACCCTGATAAAAACTGAGGCTTATTTGCTACAGACTTCTACCTTAAATATATGCCATGTATATTACAATAGATTTGAATGACAGCCGGTCACCTCATTTCACAGCAAACAGGCAGGGGAGGGGAGATTTAGCAGCTTTAATGCCTTTTCTTTGTGATTTTGAGTTTTATTAAGCGCACATGCTTAAGGGAATGGGGGGAGGTTCAAGCTTCAAATTTTTCTGGATTGTTGGTTTCTGTAATTGTCCTATGCCCCACCCTCTTCCTCCAAAAAAAAAAAAAAAAAAAAAAGCAGTGCAATTTAATTAGTATGGGAATGTCACGACTGACCCCAGAGGGCCCAGTGCCTTTGAAGGGTGGACCCAATCTAGGATGGGACGCTCCAGTGATCCTGAGCTCAGACAAATCCTCCGAATAAAATTGTTACATTATCTTTCATGGACATTCCATATTTCTTTAAGTCTTTGTGTTTTGATGGGACATTTAAAGGGTTATTTAAAGCCTAACTGTGAATGAATGCTACTGTTTTTTGGGGGGGGTTTTTTGGTAAGTGTCCGGTTACATTGTTACCAGTGGTGTAGTTTTCTTAAATGCGGTTGCTGAGCAGGTGGCTAATTGTCCCTTTGATCAAGAGGATGGATCCGGATCAAAAAGCCACAACACTTTGGGTTTACTGTGATGATAGGAGCAAAGATCTGCAAATAGGTTCTTAAGTGATGTTCCTGATGATTACAGATTTTGAGAAATTAGCATGATTTGCAGTATGGTCTTAAAATAACATTTGGTTATCTGGGAAATATTTTTAGATATACTTAGGATATTGGGTTAACAATTATACATTAGATTGACTATATGGACTTTTCCAGCCATATGTGGTTCCCCGAACCGTTAGCACAAAGTCAAAGACAATCAATGGTATTGGATGTCTTTAGATGGAATAACATTAAAGTTTTCCTTCATTTGAACTAGAAGAGCCAAACCTGTTCCAGGACAACAATGTGCTTGTGCATAATGCTTGAAGATACACCGATCAGGCTTAACATTGACATTATGGGTGGTGAAGTGAATAACACTTATTACCTATTTATCATGGCACCTGTTAGTAAGTGGGATATATTCGGCATCAAGTGAACATTTTGTCCTCAAAGTTGACGTGTTAGAAGCAGAAAAAATGGGTAGATGACTGGGTCAGAGCTTCTCCAAAACTGCAGTTCTTTTGGGCTGTTTCTGGTCTGCCGTGCTCAGTATCTATCGAAAGTAGTTTAATGAAGAAACAGTGGTAAACCGGCAACAGGGTCCTGGGCAAACCTCCACACCACATTCAAATCTAGCTGAACATCATCTAAAAACAATGGAGGTTATCAGAATGGCAAATGACTGCTAAATGTGGAATGTTTGAAAGAGCCCGTACAATTCTTATGGTCAGGTGTCCACAAACTTTTGTCCATATAGTTTATTTTTTGTGAGCATAGCCTTGCAAGATTAAGTTTTATAGCAGTGCTAAAAGTTTTTTGTCAGCAGCCAGAAAATAGATCAAAATGGCACTTCTTATAAAACAGGCTACTTTCAAACCATCTTGGCTGCCTGCAAAGATCATGTTGAGAAACACATGCGGTGTTAAATGCATTTTGACTGCTTTGTAATATGATTTAAACATCACCTTGAGTGTAAATATTTCCCATGCAGTGCAGGTAGGAATGGGTTTATGTAACATTGGGCATTAGCTTCTATTGCTTTTATAATGGTCCTGCAATCCTCAAGTTTTGATCCTTTCGGTCACAATTGCTGTGCAAATTATTCTGAGCGTGGCTTCTGTCTTTGTCTTTAAGGGATTCTAGCGTACGCGGTAGCCTCAGCAGGACCTCGTGTGATAGGATCCCAATTAGCAGAATGTTTGACTGAGGAATGGAAAACGAAGAGCGAGTTTTCCTGCTGATTGAGCTTGTGAAATTGCCTCTTGGGGAGAAAGGTCCGTCAGTTCTCTCGAGTGGGAACAGAACAGAAAGCTCAGGCATTGTTTGAAGTAGTGGATGCGATAATGATTTGAAATATTATTCAGACTTTGGGATATCGTTAAGAAATCATTCAGGAACCGGAGCTGTT
The DNA here is from genome assembly GCF_946808225.1 of Silurus aristotelis. NCBI lineage: Eukaryota > Metazoa > Chordata > Actinopteri > Siluriformes > Siluridae > Silurus > Silurus aristotelis. The sequence continues at coordinate 31,427,231 of NC_139575.1, forward strand.
TTGTGAATTAGTGTTAACTTTTTATGGGATAATGTGGTTCTTCTGTCAATTTAGATTGCGGTGTTATTTTTCAACATTTGTAAAAAGTTAGCGATGTTAAAGTGGCCTCTTGTTTGCGCTTCTCCTGATGCTCCTGACTGGCATGGAGTCGGAACTACTTGTGTGCACACGTGTTTGGGTACAGGGATATTGACTCGCTGATTGCCGCTTCATTATGTAATTACCCCCTCCTGAGTAAATTATAAACAGAGTGTGTAAAGTGTGTGATCTCCTGTGCCCTGGAGATCAGGTTTCTTGGGGGGTTTCTCTTTGAACGTCTCGCACAGCGAAGTCTCATCAATGCGAATTCCTTCGGTCGGCCATCTGCGTGCCCTTGCCAGCCAGGTCTCTCCCTACTTACCTAGTCAATACCCTTTTGTTCCTAACATTTTCCAAATGTGACCCTCTACGTAGATAAATAAGCTCCCTCGTTTGAATGTCTGCTAAGCCCTGCTGCACTCACCCACATTTTCCTGTCTTATTGACGTGTGATTGGCCCATTAACCCAAACTCTAGTTAGTAGATCCATATGTCACTTTGCTGAAGGAATTGTTTGCTAAAGGCTACTGACTGATTGTTGACTGATCCGGTTTCTAATTAGTGCATAATCAGAGGCTCCAGGGAAGTCCTGAAGGTCAGGAAGTCTTCCAATGTGTGTCCCATCTAACAGGTGCACTCTCAAGACCAGGATCTTGCTACAGGTTCTTCCGGGCTCCTAATATGCAAAGTAATGAATCTGTGTATTGTATTTGACGTATTGTTTATTTGAGCCTTTTCCCTTCTCTGCACTTGGGGAAAGAACCTGGACTTGAATAAACTTTACATGTGTTGATGACACTGTGAGGATTGATTGTAGAAAAAGTATACACATTTATCCCCAGATCTGTCCCTTTCTTTAGTAGATAATTTCACTGGATGCTATAGATTTGTTTCAAAGAACTGACACTGTAATCGTAACAACTATGGTGGGCTTACTGAATACCTTTAGAAATGTTTTACCATAATTGTGGAAAAGTAATAGCTTTCTATCTGGTGCCCCCCAGAAGGATGGGTTCCCTTTTAAGTCTGTTCTCTCTCAAGGTTTCTTCATTGTCATCTCGTTGAATTTATTTTTTATTTTTTTGCTACCAATGTTGCTTCAAGCGTGCTTGTTACGGCTCCAAACACAAATCTACACCAGGATTTTTGTAAAGCTGCTTTTGTGACTTTGTCTACTGCTGAAAATGCAATACAATTTGAAGCGAGTTGAACTTTTCTGCTCGCAGGGGCTCGTACTTTCATGGCAAGTGGTAGATTATCAGTTCTGAAATTTGGCCCTCTGATTTAAATCATGTTTGTTCCTTCAAATTCCTTTATAGAGAAGAATAAAAATGGAAAAACCAGTGTTTTATTCTGGATGTTAACTCGCCAATTTCTCTGTCTCGTAGAGCAAGAGGAGAATTTTGAGTTCATCATCGTGTCACTGACTGGCCAGACGTGGCACTTTGAAGCCACTTCATACGAGGAGCGTGACGCCTGGGTGCAGGCCATCGAGAGCCAAATCCTGGCCAGTCTGCAGTCCTGTGAGAGCAGCAAGCAAAAGGTAACATCTTATCATCTCATTCCACATCCGTTTCATTGTACAAGAGCAAAAACAGGGAATCAAAAAAAAAAAAGAAAGAGATTTTAGTATGTGCATTGATCATTGTAAATTCAGATATCACCTATTTGGCACCATTTTGTACGAGCTCTGGAGGCTGTTGGGTGAAAAATTATATGAGAGCAGCATTTAATGAAATACTTAAGCCAGCTCGTTTGGTACAAACCTGATGCTATTAAAATGTATCTACATGAATGTAATTTTAGTATATACAGGTACTTACGATGCCGATGCGTTACGATGACACCATAATAATTAAAAAAATATAAATCGAGACATGGCCTTAGACCACCCAGGAGTCTTAAAGAACGGTGATCAGTACAAGGTATTATAATAATTTAACAAATTACAGTACATAATTATTATAATTATGTACACACATATATATATATATATATATATATATATATATATATATATATATATATATATATATATATATATATATATATATATATACATACATACATACATACATACAAGTACAGCAGGGGTCACCAACATGGTGCCTTTTCTAAAAAATAGCTTACCATAGCACCACTTACCAGTGAGCTGCATCTATCTGTTTCATACCTTGTTAAATCATTGTTGTCATACATCCTGGTAGCCCAATGTATCGTCTGGAAATTAAAATTCTCTGCGAATATTATAATATTTAAAAAATGTAAAAAGTCTAACCATCGTGGGGCTCGGGGGCTACCTGTAAAATTTCGGCAGTTCCAATTAAAGCGTAACAGGCACGTTTGGGCCAAATTACGTAACGACGTAGCCTCAGACTAAATTACGTCAAGAGGCTTTTACACCCGACCTATGCTACAGGCTGCTATCTAGTTAATTTAAGAGCAACCCTGAAATACACATCTGAGAGCTGGCAGCATGTAATTGTTATACAGTGTTTCAGCTTTTGATCATTTTTTACATATAATTGTTTGTGTTTTTGATATAGCAGATGTGTTTCTGAAGAACTAACCAGATATGTCAGGTTGCAGCAAAAAGATACTGAGAAAAAATCCCCCATATACTTAAATAATATATAAATAAATAAAAAATTATTTTTAGCTACACAGAAGTAAGGCTTTATCTATAGTAAGCTAAAATAGTGTTGAATATGTAACTATATCTATAAAACATAGCAGTTTTTCAATGTCTAAAATATGCAATAGGTTCTTCAATATTAGTTGCTCTACAATAGTCTCTTTTATCTGCTTAAATCAACATTCACTGATGTTCACCTCTCGACTGTATACAGTCACTTAAAAATGTCACCGTGGCACCCACCTAAACGTATCCCCCACCACACACACAATTACAAATAGCAATTATTTTAGAGCTAATGTGGCCCAACTCAGATTGCCTGATCCCTCGCTCCAGCCTCAGTTCCCTACCCGCTTGCTGTGTTTACGCCCCAGGCCATGACTGCCTGATGTTCGGAGTACCTTTTACTGTGCCTCCATTTTATTTGTCTTCTTACTTTATCTTGATGCTGTGTTGTGCAGGTGTATACCAGTTGCACGGCTTTGATCGGATTAGTATTTTAATCGCAGACTATTTTATAATTGCGGGGACAATTGTGAAAATATGATTGTGTTTGTGTGTTGATCCACAGTCGCGTCTGACCAGCCAGTCTGAAGCAATTGCACTACAGTCAATCAGGAACATGAGAGGAAACTCTCGCTGCGTAGACTGCGAGGCCCAAAGTGAGCGACTCCTGTAGTTAATACCGAATACTAATGTGACAGTAAAACATGTCCTTCATAAAGACACGCTCACTGTCTTGCTCATTTCTCTTGCAGACCCTGACTGGGCCAGCCTAAACCTTGGAGCGCTCATCTGTATCGAGTGTTCAGGTATCCACCGGAACCTCGGCACTCACCTTTCACGCGTGCGCTCTCTCGACTTGGACGAGTGGCCTCTCGAGCTCATCAAGGTCATGTCTGCTATCGGCAATGATCTAGCCAATACCGTGTGGGAGGCCAATGCACAGGGACGGCTAAAACTCGCACCTGACGCCAGCAGGTAAAATGATATTGCACAACTCACAACTGTTTGATATAGCTGTATGTACACAATATGGACAAAAGTCTTGGGACACGTGACGGTGGTTCTTCCCTGGTCTGTTACTGCTGTTCATTTTTCCATTTAATTGAACTAGAAGATCTGTTCCAAAATGACAGTGCTCATGTCCAAAACGATATGCTATTCATGGATTGGAGAGGAGGATCCCGAGTGGCCTGCTTATAAAGATCTGACCTCAACCCTATTGAACACCTTTGGAATGGATTTGAACACTAAAATGCAGCCCAGGCCTCGTTATCAGCACCTGACCTTAATAACGCCCTTGTGGCAGGATGAACACAAATCTCCACAAGCACACTCCAAAATCTAATTGAACATCATCTCAGAGCAGCAAATGGGAAATAAATGTTGATTTGGATGTTTGAAAAAAAGCACATACAAATGTTATGGTCAGGTGTCCACAAACTTTTCTTCATATTGTGCATATCTTGCCAGCAGATTGCAATCTCTCTGTTCATCATGTTCTCATATAGATTGGTGGTTAATGCTTATCAGTGTATCAGCTTATCAGCTTCAAATATTTTAGATTGAACAGTTATTCATTCGGCAGACGCATGCACCCCTGAGCAGCTTATGACTAAGGTTTTTTCGAATTTGAACTTCTGATTAGGTCAGAAAGGTCATGCACTAAATCTTTAGTGCTCAACCCTTTAATCCTGACCACTCAGCATCTGAAATATGGTCTAAACATGAACAAAGACCATCTCGATGCCTTTTATACTTGCATTTTGCTATATACGGTTAATAATTCCCACACTGGAATTCGATCTAAAACTCGGCAGTGCGTGACTGGAGGAGGGAAACGCTATAATGTGCAGAGCCTGGGGACAAGTAATTACCGATGAACATTGTCCATATAGAGGATCCAAGTTGGACTACCATGGATGCATTCTATTCCTTTACGGATTGCATTAGAATATTTTGTTAATAAAAATGTTTGAATGCATTTGAATATTTTCTAGTCTATATTATGTTCTATTGCCATAGACAGGTTGAAGTTGTAGTGCTTCACTGTGAGAAGATTAAATCTCATGCTGCCTTAAGCAACATAAAGACAAGACTCTAATTCTGTAAAGTAATTTCACTATTTCCGATATTTTGTCATTTATCTACCATCAGTAATGTTTTCTTACTGCTGATATTTAGTTCGATTTACTTAAGAGACCCACCTAAAATTTAAATGCACAGGATTTCTATTCATTATATGGATTGGGTTTGTTAAATATGGCTGATGTTAGGAAATCTGTGCATTACATGCAGACTGCCATTTAAAATTAGAATTTCATCGTTGATAAAAACGCTATTATTCACTTTTTTATGATTATTATTAACATCGAGCAAAGAGCAACGATCAAATTAAAAGTAGTGCGTAGATGACATCTAAAAGGAGATTTTTATTTTTTTCCACCATTAGATTGTAAATGTATTGGAAATTTACCAATCTCCCTAACTGTTCTCTTTCCTCCCTCTCCCCCACCCTGAGCTTGTCCCTCTTCCCCTGCATCTTTAGCCGTGTAATTATTGGCCGAGGGGGTCCGGCCTCACCAGCCATAATAACAAATTAGAGCTGACTGCCAGCCACGGGATTATCGACTCCCCGTTTCGAGACGACCTCATTACTCACCGGCAGCACCTTTTAATTACTCTGCCCCCCTCTGAAAATCTTTCCTTATGGATCCGCCATTTTCGGATGCGCTGCGTCAATGCGCTAATGCGTTTATTGTTCCTCTCGTGGCCATTTATTTATGTACGCAGAGCTCTGTGGCCATGCACATGAGAGGGAGAGATTACAGCAGTGGTCGATACTATCTCAATTAACCCGAGCTATGGAACCGAGCACGTCAGCCGTTACTCTGTCACTGCCAATAGCGTCTATTCTAGCATTTCTTAAGTAGCTCCTGACTAGCCCCTTATTGCTCTAACAGAGCGAGAGACTTTTTAAAGGCTTTGAGTGTAAAATGTGGAGCATCATAAAATTTGCAAAACAAAAAGATTTCTAACAGTAATTATATCACAAACAGCTTTCTTTTATTATTATTATTATTATTTATTTGTAAACCTTTTACTGTTGCAGCTCTTTTCTATGTAAATTTACAAGCTTAATGAAAATGGCTGGCTCTTCGGAAGACACAACATATACCATTTAGCTCACGTTTAGCTTTAATTGTTGCGAATATTCTGTCCGTCTCGTTTTCTTCAGTCAGTTTTATTTCTGAGAGTGTTTCCGGTGTCAGCATGTGATTGTGTTTGGCCCGGGTGAAAAGTAGGACTGTCAGAAGCCTGAGCTGTGTTGCATATAATTTGCTCCCCCGTCGTCACTTTCCCAGGCAGCTGAATTGATTAAACTTGCAGGCGTCCAAATGGATGAGTCTAAATGGATAAAAACGCAAATGAAATCACTGACAGTGTGAGACTGGAAAAGGTTTTTGGGTTTTTTTCCCTTCTGAAACAGAGTTTTACATATATAGATCCCTTAGGTGCATGTTAAAATTGTATTTCATTTGGAGCAGTATTATACTTGAGAGTCTGTTTTGCTCTATATATTATATAACTCTGATGTGTTCCCTCATTATACACTTGTACCACTTGTTTTGTGTTGTGTGCATAAAAAGGGCTTTAAGCATCTATATATAATTTCCATTGCCACATGAATAATGTATAATTCTCATGCCTTAGATGTATGTCTCCACCCAGACGCCCAGATAATCAACTTTTATAAATGCTCTAAATGAACTCTTATCTAGTACAAAGAGTGCAAACAAAAGACAACGTTAATAGGCTCTAGGTCAAACATAAAATTTGAACATGATCTAAGCATATAAAAAAAAATTAATGTAATAATTAATTAATGTTCATGGTCAAATCAATCACTATAAGGGGAAAATTCTGTATTTTATGGGACAGGATGTTGAATTTCATGCACAACAGTCTATACACTTTGCACAGAATATTAGTGACAAGAAAGCCCTGAGCAGCAGTGGAAACTGGGTGGAAACACCTTTAGAAAAAGAGAAATTCCCGACTGAGTCAATCTGACAGGAAGTGCAACAGTTAAACAAATAGCCAATCATTACAATAATGGAAGGCAGAACAGCATGGAAGTTTTTCAACTTGACAAATTTTGTGTTCTAGGTGTTGCTATTGTAAGTGTATGTTTAGATGGCAGTGTACATATATTTCGGCACTGCAGCTTGGTGAAGGCTTTTCACTTGTGTGTGTGTGTGTGTGTGTGTGTATATGAGAGAGTGAGAGAAGGAGAGGTAGAGTGGAGAGCATGCAACGGTAGCTCTGCCATGTTCAGGATTAGTGGCTGATAAATGAAAAGCCTCCCTTGTGGTCTCTCAAGTGAGTAATAGAGCCCGAAATTTCATTTTGCAAGCGACTGATTTAATGATCCAAAGGGTAATTAATGGGCTGATTATCTTAATGTTAAATATGGCCAGCAGCAATTAGACTGACCTCCCGCCTGTCAAGGTCTGGGCCGTTCTCGCCTTTCAATTAGGGCCGCTTTGGAGAGGGGGGAGTAGTAGGAGGGGAGTACCCTTTTCCTCTACACCTCCACCTCTTGGCCCAGATCATCTCTTGCTCTTGCACCATTCAGACCTCAGGCAGGCATTATTTTGGAGAGCAGTGGTGCCATGGCGAGGTTGTCTTGATGGCTCTTCCGAGAGAAATGCCATTTTATTTCAGCAGTGTTTTTCTTTCATTTTGCTAAAACACACCACAGCTCTCCTGTGCAGGCCTCCTTCTTTCTCTTATGTCTATTAATCGAATGGTGTGCCTGTGATTGTGTTATTTCTATTGACCTACTCAGTTATTTTAATTTCTGTGTAATTTGAACTATGCTGATTAAGCCTCTATACATAGAGTTCTGTGGCATAAGGACTTTTCTGTGAACAAAAAATATTGTGATACTACTACTACTAATAATAATAATAATAATCATCCCATCAAATGTTGTGGCAAGACTCATAACTGTCTATCGAAAGGTTTTTTAAATATATATGTTTTTGAACTATAAAGGCTTCCATACAGCGTTCTGTAGCTACACTCTGTGGACCTAGCTTTTCCAGCCGTATGTGGTTTTTGCCCAAACGTTGCGTCACAAGATTGTATAGAATGTCTTTGGATGTGGTAGCATTACATTTTCCCTTCACTTGAACTAGGAGAGGACCTGGGCGCAGTCAATTCATTCCAAAGGTGTTCAGTAGGGCTGAGTTCAGACCCAAAACCTGTATCCAGCATGACAGTACCCCTGTGTACAATGCCGGCTCCATAAAGACATGCTTTATGTGGGTTGGAGTTTAAGATCTTGAGTGATCTGCTTTAGAGCTCTGACCTCAACCCTATTGAACACCTTTGGGATGAATTGGAACGCTGACTGCACCCCAGGCCTCCTCACCTCACCTACATCAGAACCTGACAGTAATAAAGACCGTGTGGCTGAATGAGCACAAATCACAAAAACACTCAAATTGCAAATTCCCAGAAGAGTGCACATACAAATCTTATGGTCAGGTGTCCACCAATTTTTGTCGAAATAATGTATATTCAGTATTTGATTATACTGCATCAGGAGTCAGGAATGATATAAAGCAGCGATCCTGATTGAGAGTATTTAAAACACCAATAATTTACACAAGCCAAAGGATTTTTTTTTTAATCAGTGCTTGTTTAAGTGCTTGGTAAAGAGGTTGCGCTTAGTCTTTGTTTGAAGGCAGAAATAAGTAGTTCACTTCTGGGTAGCAATACAAAGGATTGCTTTGGGCTTGAATACAGTTTAGCATGCCAATTTTGACAGTGCTGAATAACATTGCTTCTTTCTCCAGAACATTTTCTTCTTAGTTGGTCCCCAAAAAAAGAACATTGCACTGGAAAACTGTTCTGCGAATAAAACATACACTTCTGAACAACTTGCACATCTGGAGGAAAAAACCTAATATAAGATTTGTATGTTCTTTTTTGAACATTCCACATTTAGTCCCTTTTTGCTGTTATAATAACCTGGAGGTTGTATCACTAGATTTTGGAGTGTGCTGATTTAGATTTGTTCATATTCAGCCACAAGGGTGTTGGTAAAGTCAGGTACTGGTGTAGGGTGAGGAGACCTGGGCGCAGTCAATTCATTCCAAAGGTGTTGGATAGGGTTGAGTTCAGAGCTCTATAGCACTAGATCTTCCACTCCAACCTATGGAAAGCATATCTTCATTGAGCTGGCTTTGTGAACAGGGGCATTATCATGCTGGATCAGATTTGGGTCTCCTAGTTCAAGTGGAGGGAAATTTTAATGCTACTACAACCAAAGACATTGCATTCAATTGTGTGCCTCCAATTTATGGCAGCAAAAGTCAAGTGTCCTTGTATTTTGATCCATAAAATGTATTTATAGTTGCAATATCCTGTTATATATTGGAACAAAACATGAAATAATTGGTATTTTTCTCTGTTTATTTACACTACTGCAGAAAGTCTCAGCCACACTCCCGCTATTTTTGTTAGTCACCACCCAGTGTCAAATCTTTCAGAGATTGTAGAAGAACAATTTTAATGTCATACTGTTTTTTTTTTTTTTTTCTTTTCTAGGAAACACTAGTATCTCAATTACCAGCATTTTACAATGACATTTATGAGCGAATTGCGCATTCATATTAAGATCTAGATATATTTTACACCCTGTAATATCTCTAGATGCTTATATGCTTTTACACACATACGTGCACACGCACACACACACACACCAATAAGGGAGAAATATTGTAAGGTTTAGGACTTGGCAGAGGGTCTTTGTGGTATCAGCCAGACTATATCTAAGTCTTATTGTTTTAATTAGTATGATGCTGTCATGGACACCAGGGCTCTACGGTTCTCTCTCTCACACACACACACACACACACACACACACACACACACACACACACACACACACACACACACACACACACACACACACACACACACACACAAGGTGCCGAGCTGTATTAGTGGCCAAGGCACCAGTGGAGTGACAGCTCTGCTAATTGCGCCTCGTGGTGACTTATTGGGAGGGTGGTGCTCATTGGCGGCCGACACTGCCAACCCTCGCCTTCATGCTGACGTTTTGTAGCCTGTCAGCTAGCGTTAGTGTCACTGTGTGTGTGTGTGTGTGTGTGTGTGTGTGTGTGTGTGTGTGTGTGTGTGTGTGTGTGTGTGAGAGAGAAACACTAAATCCCAGGTTCCGTTTTTTTTATTTCTTTCATGCAGTGTTTATTGTTAATAATTTTTCAAGCAGTGTTTTCGCTGTAGGAATGTTCAGTTGTGTGTGTGTGTGTGTGTGTGTGTGTGTGTGTGTGTGTGTGTGTGTGTGTGTGTGTGTGTGTAAGTGAGTGTTTGATCAGTGTCCTGGTTCTGTGTGGTTCTCATACTAAATCGACAGATGAGATATTGGTCTGACACACACACTCACACACACAGACTCGCTTAGCTACATGCCTCATCATGACCAATGCTTAGGCCATAATAATTCACCACTAAGTAGGTAAAAAGAGCGTCTTTATGGCCGATGATCAGTCTCAAAAAGGGCAGCGCTAACAGATTTCAAATTAAACGCGCCGCTTATTCCGGAACGGGGTGCAGGTGCACCTCCCCAAAGCCGTTCTCAGATTAGGCCCTAGGGATCCTGGAGGATGAGGGGGAGAGTTCTGGTAATTATCCCAGAGTTACTGAGCTTCACACTGACCTCGTCTCAATTCACATCACCCAGAGAACCGATCACAGGTCCTGCGCCCCATTAACAGTAATTCAGAATTTTTTTTTTTTTATTGCAAATACAAAAGAGGAAATCTTACTGCACATGTTGTAAAACGACTTGTCTATCTTGCCCATGTCTCTGCTGTTCCCTCGCACTTCTACGTGCCATAAGTCACAGAGGTCCATTTCATCAGCGTTAACTAGCTGTCCAGTGTGCGCCACTCTCTGGTCATTTCTCCCTTGATGACTGCGGTGATATGAGCTTGCCCGTGGGCTGCATTTTAAACGCTCGTCTTCCTGCTCAACCAGAAAAATAATTGGCTCCACATCTGAATTTATCTGAATAAAAAACGAAATCCCAGATTAGATTAGCCTAATGAGGCTTAACATGTTTAACTATGATTTGTGTTTTATGCACTTAGAATTTTTTTTCCCCCCCCAGCCGAGTTGTGTACACTGCTTTGGTCCTGCATGTGGAGTGTTTGAGCTCGGTCGTGCTGCTGCGTTCATCTGATTCGAGCAGAAGAATTGCTTTTATCAGTGCTTGAAATGGCTTGCAGTGGCTTTGATTCAAAAATCACCCAAGCATAAAATATCTACTCAAATCACTTCAGACGCTTATTTTTACCCCATCTCTCCTTTTTCCCCTGAATCACCTCAATTATTATACAGCACTTAGAGCACTTACTTTAACTGCAGTAAGTAGTAAGGGAAAGCCGGTGGGTTTAACTGAGCCAGTTATATATTGATTAAGAGTGATGTGTAGGATTTATGCCCTGTTTATTAACCCTGTATGCGCTCTCTATCTTTCGCTCTCTCTTCCCCCCCCTCCTTCTTTCCATCCTAATCTCTCTCTGTTCCTTCTGTCATATTTTCTTTCTCTCTCTCTCGCTCTGTTGTTTTCAATATTCAAAATTTTAAGTTGTGTGATTGGCATGATAAATATATATATATATATATATATATATATATATATATATATATATATATATTTATCATGCCAATCACACAACTTAAAATTTATCATGCCAATCACACAACTAAAAATATATATATATATATATATATATACATTTATTTATTTATTTATTTTATTATTTATTTATTTTTTTAATACAATTTTATTTTTTTCTTCACAACGTATATATAAAACACAACATAAACAGTTAACAAACAATGCCCAACTTGCAATGAACAAAATGAAAAAGAACACGAAAGGGTAAAAAAAAGGGGGGGGGGTGAATAAATAAATACAAATAAAAACAACCAAGAAGTAATAATAATAATAATAATAATAATAATAAAATACAATACAATAAAATAAAATCACATGCCAAAACTTAAAATATTACTTAAAAAGACTACCATGGATTTATTAATAATTAATTAATTAATTAATCATTCATTCATTCTTATTTGTATTGAAAAGATTTTAGGGATAAAGCAAACTTATTACAGAAACAGATGTTACAGCAATGTATATACATTCAACATTACAAAAGAAATAAGCCATGATGCAGTAGTGATACTAATAGAACCTTAAAAAGAGAAGAAAAGTAAATAAAGAAGTGAAAATGCGCATCTCTCTCTCTCTCTCTCTCTCTCTCTCTCTCTCTCTCTCTCTCTCTCTCTCTCTCACACTCACACACACACACACACACACACACACACACACACACACACACACACTCACACACACACTCCCTCTCTCTCGAGATTCAAGATTCAAAGGTTGCTTTATTGGCATGACATTCGTATTGCCACAGCAAAGAACATACAGACAAATAACATCTCTCTCTCTCTCTCTCTCTCTCTCTCTCTCTCTCTCTCTCTCTCTCTCTCTCGTTCTTTCTCCCAGAGCCTTAGCAGTAGTATGCCTTAAACTCATAAAAACAGGAACTGCATTTTATAAATTCCATAAAGCCAGTTATTTGCTTATGTATTTATGAATGATTATTACAAAAATGGATATAAGTACGAAGGCATCGTGTGAGCGTGTGGTGTGCAACGATCATCCGTGCTGTCCACACATTACAGGCACTTTACTGACACGACAGTGTGATTCAGTGGATGGACGTGTAACCTCACATCAGTGTGGCCCATTGCCTTTAGAGTGGCTGTACGAGTGTGTTTCAGCAGACTAGAGATCACTCACAATGTCTGCCCATAATAAAAAAATAATAATAAAAAAAAAAGCACCGACTTTAATTATCTGTGTCTATCCAAGGGCAGCTAACGACTACGCTGGAGAGCATAATTGATTTCCGACTCCTACGTCCCACACCTCAACACCCCTCCCACCCCAGGAAGAGGCCAAATTCTCTAGAAGTAAATTGTTCCTCTGTGGCTTTTTTCCAGCTAATAAATGGCCTACGTTGTCTTTTGCCACTTTTTCATCCCTTGCAGATTCAGGTTGTGAGTTAAAGCATGAGAAGCTGGAAACGCAATGGTAGGAAGGTTTTCGCCAGAGACGACTCTTTCAGTGTGTCATATTTGTGTTGAATCAGGGCTGAGATCAACATTTCAAGCGGCTGGACAGAAGGTTCACATTATCCGGTGTGTAAATGGGTTTTATTTAATTACTGCACTAAGATGAATGAGTGTGTATGTCTGATCGGCTCAGTTTGCGCGTGTGTGTGTGTGTGTGTGTGTGTGTGTGTGTGTGTGTGTGTGTGTGTGTGTGTGTGTGTGTGTGTGTGTGTGTGCAGTGTGCAGTGTGCATGAGCAGGTGAGTGCTCACCACTGTCTGTTTGACAGATTCGTCCTGTCAGAGTTCATTACCTGTGAGTTGGCGGGGCTCTAATGAGCTGAATTAGTGGTATAATTAGCCTAAAAGAAAAGAGCACTGGCGTTGAGCTGAAGCAGACTCCTCTCTTCGGCCATGCTGGAATTAATGATTTCCTCCGCAGCGCCCCCTCCTAACGCCCTCCCATACATCTTCTCACGCAAACCTTTTTTTCACTCCTATCAGTAAATCAAGGCATATCGATATTATGCACGGGAAAGATTTGAGAAAGCATTGACTCAGTATTGGTATTTGACCTATTAGTATTACCATGTGTGATGTCAGAACACCATATCTGTCATAGATCATAGATTTTTTCTAATACCCTGTACTTGCTCCAGTGTTACATTAATAACTATCCTTTGTTTTTCATTAGAATTAAATTCAGTCAAAACATTTTCTGTACTTATGCGTGTGTTTCGATACACCCGTTTACTGTGTGGAGTTAAAGGAATAAAAACCTTGATTCACTGGATTGAATGGATACTATAAGCCTTTTACTGTGTGTTTAAATGGGGGTTGGTGTATCTAGGGGTAGTATGTGTGTGTTTGGAACAGAGGGGCCTATCTGCGAGTGTGCGTGGGTGTGTGTTATGAGCAACAGCTGGGGGGCTGTCCGGTCACGGACGGGTGCTCACATGGACGCCTGTCAGCGTTGGGTAAACAGCCGCTGGCTTTGAGCAGGACAGGAAACACTGGCAAGTGTGTAAACACTAGCCTGCAAAGCGCTCAGCCAGGGAGAACTCACAACACAGACACACACTTGCACAGGAAACCGTCCTGACGGGGATTGACACTGGTTCCCATTAATCCCTGCTGCATTCCGCCCCTCAGTTTTTCTAATGGCGATTAGGCAACAGTCTTTTCTCCCCCTGACCCCTCGTCCTAAAGCAGTGTGCCCTAATTAAGCTGTCACTCAAAATGTTAGGCTTTAGGATTCCTAGATCTTTGTTTAAAAAAAGAAAAAGAAAAGAGGAATAGTAAGTAGAAAAAAAAACCGCTTTACTTTTGTAATTACTTATTTGTCATTTATGATTTCAATTATTAAAACAATCTTTGTATGTGTTATGAAGATGTAATCACTGATTGTGTAATTAATCTGCGTGTGTGTGTGTGTGTGTGTGTAGAGCTGTAAGGGCGTGTGTGGAGCTGTAAGGGCATTTTACACATAAGAATTACCCCATTCAGACATCGTAGGTGGCCATGTTCAGTCTGGCTGACATGATCTGTAGGCTTGAATAAGATTTGCAAAGAAGCCTGTCTTTCGCTATTAGTGAGTCCTTGTCTGCCCCTCCTTGGCTCTATCAGTGTTTGCTGTAGGTGATGTGTGTGTGTGTGTGTGTGTGTACTTGCGTGCATGCATGTTAGATTGGTCCCAACCACCCCTTTCTTTAATAATGGCAGCAGGAGCAGGCTATGAGAAAGGATCGAAATAGTCGCACACTGCTGGTAGTGACCAAATGTAGCAACAAGTATATATACACACACAGATGAGAAAAGCACTGAGTAGCTAATTAGTCCAATTAACATTTTCCCTATGTGAGGAGATGCTCCCTAAAGAACTAATGGTTGGTGTGTGTGTTGGTGTTGGTGTTTACTGATTACTTTGTGTAATTATCCCCATATGTAGCAACATGCCAAGCTTGACCAAGTATATACAGAGTGGAGAAGCTTTTATTTATAAGTAATAAGTATTTCTTTGCACCATAATTGAAGTAAATATACGCTGGATTTAAGTTTTAACACTGACTTTGTGTGTGTGTGTGTGTGTGTGTGTGTATGTATGTATGTATGTATGTATGTATGTATGTATATATATATATATATATATATATATATATATATATATATATATATATATATATATATATATATATATATATATATATATATATATATATAAAACCAAAGAGAGCTGCATTACGGTAGTTATTATTTTCAAGCTCATGTTTACTCTCAGGAGTGTTAAGTAGGAATCAAGGGTTTGCTCCACATCTTGATGAATAACAATATTTTATGTAAACCATTTAAATTAATCCTAAATCCTAAATAAATCCTTTTGGGTTCAGTTTATGCTGAATAATGTTCATATTTTATAATCCATGTGTTACTATGTGTGCTGTATAAGCGCTCCATTTATCCTCTTTCTAACACCTTTCTTTATATATCCAGACCCCTGCTTTGCCCTGTTCATGCCCATGACATGCCTGACCACATTAATTTATGTGCATCTGTGCTTGTTTGTTTGTGTGTTTTTAAATGTTCAGCAAACCAGTCCGTGTGTGTGTGTGTGTGTGTGTATATATATATATATATATATATATATATATATATATATATATATATATATATATATATATATATATATATAAAATTTTTATTACTTATAAAATTTTTCTTATAATTTATTGTCCATTTTGCTTATATTTTGTTTGGTGGAACTATTTTTCAGACAAGCTTGTGAACTTGTTTCCCATTTTGTTGCTGGCCCTGCCCTTGGCAACCTCGCTCGTCTGGGAAGGCATGCGTTTCAGGGTGCACTCAAGTGCTCTCTATTTCCTCCAGCCACTCAGAGACCCTGCCGAGCCTCTTCCTCTCCCACTGCCCACCTCCTCCTTTCCCCTTCCCACTCCGCCCTTTCTCTTTCCTCATCTCCACCCCAGCTCCCAGGATGCTTTGTGCTGGGGCTGTGGCCCGTGCACCTACTGTCCGGCCCTCTCACTCACCCGAGGCTCACAGCGCACACACTTAATACAATTCCTCAGTGTTCCCATAGCTGCCGCTGCTATGGTGGCTGCCCTCAACCGTCTCCACATCCGTCCCTCCACTGTTTCACACTTTTGACTTTTGTTTTTTGCCAGTTTTTTGCCAGTTTTTATGATCAGTCGTAGAAATCGTACATATAATAGGGTATTGTGACCGTTTGCTTATGTAAACGAGGCTCATGCAGCCAAGATGAAATCTTTGTGCATATAGAGTTAGGGTCTCTCAGCATGTGGATTTTTCCATTAATTAAGAAGGATGTCAGTAAGCCATCGATCCTCATGGCTATTGATCTTTGCTTGTCCTTTTGCCTCCTTTATAGAATGTTATCTCCTCTAGCCCATGACACACATCCACAGCTAATTTGTTATCAATTAGAGGCCTGATAAATTACAAATGAGGAGAACAAAATGACCATAGAACTGCATGTTTCACCTCTTTAATGCTGCATTCTGAGTAGATTAAATGTCTACATAAATGTGTTAGAAAATGAGCTTCATTTGTAAATTAGGAGATACTAGAAAACTGAAGATGTGCTGAGACTTTAAAGAAGGTACATTAATGGCTTTACATGGCTTATGGATTTTAATATGATGACAAGGACATATTGACAGGCTGGTATAACTGGATACTTGCAACAGGGTGTTTGCAAAATCCCTGAGAGGGGTGATTTTTTAAACAAGAAACAATTACATGAGTTTTTTGGTGAGGCAGGCTTTAAAACATGTCCTCGAAACATAGCCACAGACCATAGAAATAAGTGCTACACCAGGGGTCTACATTCGTACATAGCTATTCCTGTTCTTTCACAAAGAGAGGTATTCCATGCAGCATCCCCTTTTGCTCAGCAGACACTCTGCTTGCAGAGGAAGTAAAAGCTGGAGGGGGTTTCTCTGTTCTCTAGGTTTCTGAGATGAGACCCCCTGATGGGCAGCTGTGCTTCAGGGGATAGCTCAATATCCTCTCCTCTGGGGCTCGATGCACTCCCCAAAGCTCTCACATGGGAACTGGGCCTGAACTAATCTCAGCCAGGCCTGAATGGAGTTGTTTACACTGTGAGGATTAACACAGATTAGTGCTATCATAGCACAGGATTAGCGGGAGAGCTCAAAACATGCAACTGATAGCCCGCTTCTGGGCTGGGCTGGGGCTTGGTTGACATTTCTCTCAAACTGTATAAACACACACAGAGCACCTTAAATAGCACCTTAAATACTTCCTGTTTCTGCTTTGTTTTTCTCAATCATCCTATTTCCTCCCTCACACACTATCTTCTTCTCTCTCACTCTCGTTCACCCCATGACCCCAAATATGTGGGACAGCTTTAGGTTTTTACTACACACAGTTTCAAATAAAGACATTGCTTGTTATAGTTTATTCTTGAGTTGAATAACGAGTTTACAGTAGGCCTGTTTAAGCTGTGTAAGAATGCAGGACATTGCTTCCAGAAAAGTAAAGTGTAGCCAGTACCAAGCTACATAAATCCCTGAACTCCTTCAGAATGAGAGCAGAGTCTAAATATTGCTCCAGTGTGAACATACATAGCATATACATTAACTTTATCTCGGTCTCCCAATACTGATGCTTGTGTGTGTGTGTGTGTGTGTGTGTGTGTGTGTGTGTGTGTGTGTGTGTGGTTCAGGGAGGAGCGTGAACGCTGGATCCGGGCCAAGTACGAGCAGAAGCTGTTTGTGGCGTCTCTGCCATGTGTGGATCTGACTCTTGGCCAGCAACTGCTGCGTGCTACTGCTGAGGAGGACCTGCGGTTAGTGGTGCTGCTGCTTGCGCACGGCTCACGAGATGAGGTGAACGAGACGTGCGGTGAGGGAGATGGCCGCACTGCGCTGCATCTGGCCTGTCGCAAGGGCAGTGTGGTGATCACGCAGCTCCTCATCTGGGTATGGATACACACACACACACACACACACACACACACACACACACACACACACACACACACACACGATGCGTGTCTTTCAAATATAAAATAGGATTTTGTCATTTGTATTTTATAATGGCTTCATATTCTGTATCAAAATACTTTAGTGTTTATTAGATTTTAGAGACTGTAAAACATTTTTGTAAGAAGTCTACTTGCGGACATCATAAAAATGCGGCATCTGATTGGTGCCTACTCAGTAGTTTGCCCAGACCTGTCTTATAATTCAATGAAATGTAGATATTAAGCAGAGTTTTTGGATTAGCTATATGGACATATCTGTAAAACACATTCACTGCGTATTCTGTAACATAAAATATAATCACAAGGCACTGCTCTGCTGATGCATCACAAATATGTTTTACTAACTCGACTGAGTGTAAAAGCCAGAGTAGGTCAGTGGAGTTAGGAATTCTAAGAGGCTTCCGTTTGACGACACATTGCACTTTGCTGTGGGGTGTTATATTTTGCCCTATATAGTCCATTTGTAAGGAGAAGATGCCACTTGGTATTATCATAGTCTGACAATTGCTTTTACTATAGAAAAAACTAGGAATAAGTGCTTTTAGTACTGGTGGTAACTTTATTGCCAAGATAGCCATCCAGTGGATAGCCTTTACTGCTTTATTTGGTCTCTTTTTCTCTCACACACACACACACACGTTCTTATAAAAAGCAGTCTAACAAATTATTACAGCTTCAGAGCTTTACAAAAACAGTTTGACCTCTATATGTACTTTACACCGATCAGGCATAACATTCTGACATTATAAAATTATGACTGGTGAAGTAAATAGCACTGATTATCTCTTCATAATGGCACCTGTTAGTGGGTGGGATTTATTAGGCAGCAAGTGAACATTTTGTCCTTAAAGTTGACGTGTTGGAAGCAGGAAAAAGCGTAAGGATTTGAGTGAGTTTGACAAATTGTGATGGCTAGACGACTGGGTCAGAGCATCTCCAAAACTGCAGCTCTTGTGGGATGTTCCCAGTCTGCACTGGTCAGTATCTATCAAAAGTACTCCAAGAAAGGAATAGTGGTGAACCCGCGACAGGGTCCTGAGCGGCCAAGGCTTATTTATATACGTGGGGAGCAAAGGCTGGTAAATTGCTGAAGAAGTTCATGCTGTTGATGCTCAACGGGTCAGAACTGTTTGGGCAGCAAAAGGGGGAATTTTAGGCAGGTGGTCATAATGTTATGCCTGATCAGTGTATGTGCTAGTAGTAAATAATCTGTACATTTATTGATTATTTAATGTTTTATATTGTGTTAATATTTTTTGACCTCTGCATTTGAATAAAATATTTATAGAAAATCTTCTGCATTACCCCAAACATTTGGCTGATTGTAAATATGCGTGTGTGTTTGTGTGTATGTGTAAAAGTGTATATGATTGTTTCATAACACTTTGCGTTTCTGTGTCCCTTCAGTATGGTGTAGACATCATGGCACGAGATGCCCACGGCAACACGGCGCTGGCATATGCACGCCAAGCTAACAGTCAGGAGTGTGTGGACGTGTTGCTGCAGTATGGCTGCCCGGACGAGCGCTACCCACTCATGGCAACACCCAACCTCTCGCGCAGAAACAACAACCGCAACAACAGCTGCAGCAGCAGCACAGGCAGCACTGCTCTTATCTGACACACACCCAGCCTCCATACTCCAAAAATAAACGCTCTCCTTCATATCCATTTGCATAAATGCACACTTGCCCTCACCACACAACCCCCTCCCCCCCAGCTCTTTCTCCATTTTGCTAGAAACAGATTTGAAATCATGAGAAATACATACTTCACCATGATGACAAAGACAAAACCGTAACAGAACCACTGAGTTTGCACTCGCACTGCCTCACACCACCACTAGCTTGTCTTGAGGAAGTTATTCTTCCCGTATTACTTGCCTAACCAATCACACAGTCGCCCCTACGCCAGGTGACCTGTGATCAGAGAATGCACCGACCCCAACACGATGGTCGGAGAAACTGTCTGAACCTGCTGCTGCCTCCATCCACCAACGCTGCAGGACGCATGACTGGAGATGAAGATGAGGCCAAATCAGAAGCTCAGTGAATGGCAAGCGACACATCCGTTCAGATTCAAAGCAACCCGGTCCTCATGCACTTTTCCTTGCTGTTTATTGCGTCACTAAAATGAACAAGAAGTGATGCTGGATCAGTCCCAGAGATCCTAGACAACTTCTGCAGTGCTTTTTCCTGCTTGGGGCTTTAAAATGCACATGTTCCATGTCTTTACTCATTTCTTCCTTTTGTCAGCCTTTCAGCCAAATGTTTAGTAAAACTATGTAAAATTTTGCCCTTTGTACAATTTTGTTCCTTCTTTTTTTTTGTCATTAATGTGAAAAGACAATAATGCAAAGACCTTTTGGGAAAACATACAGATATAACAGAAAGAAGCTTGTCCTTGTTTTCTTTTGATTGAGTGACTGAGTGGTACGGAGTTCAGAGGGCATTTGTGGACCATGTGAAATATCTAAACTCTCCGTTTGAATGGACCACACTTATGTGCCCATATCTTTTATTATTCTATAGTCTGTTTTGCAGAACTAAAGGGAATTTTCTACCTGATTAATAGTTGTTGTTTTTTTCCCCTCTGCTGCTGCATGCTTCTTTCTCCGCTGCAAATGATCAGGTCTTATTTAGCCGATTTCGTCATGTGATGACCAACACTAAAGTGACAAGCTCCCATCTCCATTTCCTGAAGGGGCTCGTCACGTTAGAGCGTGCGTGTCTGCGCTCTTATGAGGCCGAGGGACGGCACGGAGTCTTTCTTATTCACGTTAGCCATATTGATAATATTGATCAGTACTGACTTGTTTCCAGATGAAACAGCATGCAGAGTGGAGCAGGCTCTGACCTCGCAGGCTCGTCAATACAGAATGCGCGGCGTCTGCATTTCTCCCGTGCTTTATGATGGAAACATTAGTGCGGGGAGCGCCTGCAGCCTCATTTACCTGTTCTTACTCAATATTAGGTGCTCAGGAGAACTCTCCTCTATATGCTACATTCTTATTAATGCCAGAAACGCGTGCGTGTGTGCATGCGTGAGTGTGTGTGTCACGTACGCTCATGCAGGGTCATTTGTCAGCACTGGTCAAAATGTCTATTCATTACCCGCTCATTACTTGCCGAGGCCTTGGAGTGCAGAGCCCTGTTCGGCTCAGTGAAGAGATGGCTCATCTTTTTCTGCGCTGTATCCTTTTCATCGTATTCACTCTATCACTTAGTCTTTTATAGAAACTCTTTGGTGGAAAACTTGGTGAAAATGAAGAGAATACGTTTTTTTTTTTTTCTTCCCCCTTTCCTTTTAATGTTCTAGCCTGACATCCATGGGCTTGATGCCAGGCTACATTAAAAAAAAAAATCATACAAATGTGTGTTTACTAGTTCTCTCTCTCTCTCTCTCTCTCTCTCTCTCTCTCTAATCTTTTTTCTTAATGTCTTTATCAGTCTCGTGTGTTTTCGTGCTGTACAGGCTCAAGCCATGACTGACCTGTATTTAAGCAATACTAAGCCAGATGAAAGCCAGGCAACTATCTGAAGTAATAATTTTCCCACACTAGTATTGGCTGCTGTGTGGCTCTGAGAAATGTAAGACTCTGTTTCAGGTCATATGTCATAAAGGAGGTTGTGTTTTGTAACATGGCGCCACTAGCTTTAGGAACCGTCACTGAGAAGGTAACACAAATCTATAGTCTGCATCACTAAATCGAGTAGGAAGATGTTCAACCTGCCAGGGGTTCTGGGATTTAAAGACAATGTAGGGACAAAGCCTGATCTCCGAAACCTCTGTGTCTTCTTAAGGGCACTGTGGAATGAGACATGGGTCAAAGAGAGTGTACAGAGTTTAAGTTTTATTGAAAGGTTTAAGATGTTAAGTGTTTGTATATAATGTAGCAGATCTGTAGAGGTCTCGGTACCAGACACAGTTATTTATGACACGATGCTTTAACGCATACACACAAACATTGATTATATTAAGCAACCCACACTATCATGCCCACTTCATGCCCTTTCTGTGAAAGCCTGATTTTTTTCGGTTTCTGCGTGCATGAATGTAAATTTCCTCATAAATATCCAACAGGTGATGTTTTTTCTTATTTGTCGTCTCATTTACCTTTTTTTTCTTTTTTCCTTTTTTACTCTTTTCTCTATTGGAAGCAACTTTCATCTAGTGGTCCATTTCTCTCATCGTGTGTCCATGTTATTAAACTGAGACAGAATGAAGGAGTCGCACCACCACCCACACGACCAATAGCATGAGAGCAACCAAAGCAGACTCTATACGTCCGTTTTAAGCTGCTTACATGCACCCGTGATTTTTAGACCAGTATCTGCTTGCCGTGTAGCCACCACTTTCTGTACATAGCTGTAAAAAAAAAAGTGAAAATCATGTTTTTGCTTTGTTGTTGTTATTGTTGTTACCTCATTTTGTCGACAGTATGCAGGTGATGTGTCCAATCTCGAGAGACCTGATTATTTATGAGCGAATATGCTAATCTAAAAAGGGGAGGGGCTCTCACACTACTTATCTTTTTTTTTTTGTTTGGTTGGTTTTTGTTTGTTTTTTTTTTTTTTTTATACAAACCATTGGTATCACAATTACATCACTATGATTGATTGTTCTTGTTGTATATCTAATTTTTATTATTATATTGAGTTTGTGTCAGCTGTACAGTTCCATGTTGAAAAATTATACCTGATGCAGAGTCTTATACTGTAATGTGTCTTCTTTCAATAAAGAAAATTACTTCGTAATATAACGCCATGTCCTACTCTGTTAACTTTAATCGGACGTCAAGAAGGTCCTTTGTTAACACTCTGAACACTGCTTCTTCATAGTCTGACGTTTATGGGTGATTAAAATATGTCCATATTCAGGAGACCACTTTTCCAGCCATATCTGGTTATTCCCTAAACTGTTAGTATGAAGTTGGAGGCACACGATTGTAGAGTCTTTTAATGGCCCAAACCTGTTCCAGCATGAGCCAGAATCATGAAGATCTGGTTCACATGAGTTGTAGTGAAAGATCTTGCCTCAGTCCTACTCAACACCTATGAAATGAATTGGAAAGCTGACTGCACCCCAGGCCTTCACCAAATCATTACCTGATTTTACTCAATATTCAGTTTTATTTGTAGAGCACTTTTAACTATGTACATTGTCCCAAAGCAGCTTTCCAAAGATAATTAGGCTATAAAGTTTGAATGTACTATTTTAGTGCCTATAAGTTTATCACTGATAAGTGAGCCAGTGGTGACAGTGGCAAGAAAAAGCTCCATGAGAGTATAAGAATGAAACTTTGAGAGGAACCAAACTCAAAAGGGAACCTATAATCATCTGGTTGGCACCGAATGTCCTTTCATTATAGTTGTATCATTGTTGAGATGTGCTTTTTAGTGATCAGTTCACTGGTGGGCACTTAAATCTAGAAAAAAATCTTAACAATCACACTCGAAAATCTAGTGGAAAATCTTCCCAGAAGAGTGGACCATAAGATATGTGGTCTTTTGGTCAGGTGTCCACAAACTTTTGTCCTTAGTGTATATTATGTGAACAAATTCTGGAAGGTTACTTTTAGATTGACTAAGATGTGACCATGCTGAGATTTATACAGCAGTTGCAAAACAAACTGACAAGCACATGCTTCTTAATCATTGTTAGTAAAATATTTAATAATGTTTAAGTAAATATTACAGGGATGTCATTTATGCAAAATGTGACCAGAAAAACGTCATTACAGAAGAAACATTGTGCGAAAATAAACGAGAAATAAAAAATTGATGATGAATATGTTTCCTCTGTGTACTAATCATGTTGCTGTCTGCATGTAGAGATGATGTTTGGTAAGTAGCCATTTCAACTTCACTCCTGTACAATGAGTTCATTCACTCAGTGATTTAAATGCGGGCGAGTGACGTAACAAAACGCTCGTATCACCGAAGAGAACACGCAGATGTGAGTGCAACCCCGTGATGACTTGCACCATCGAGCACCACACATTTTTTTCCAGTGAGTGTCGCAATCTATTTTTTCCACTGCTATTCGAGTGAAGAGGCTCGTGTAGATGATGAAGCAAATGTATAAATCTGATTTTGAGGACATCAGATCTGAGGCTAATGTGTATGATGCTCACTTTCCACTTGTAAACCTGTAACTCTCACATTTTACTTATGCTTTTTAAAATGATTTACTTTTTTTTTTTTAACATTTATGCTGGTATAAAGGCTTTCATTCAGAACACTGTAATTCATAAGGAAGTAAACAGGGTAATGATCTGTTCCACAAAGTTTGTGGAAACCTGACCCAAACACTTGTGGGCATTTTAAACACACTATTCCACATTTAGTCCGAAATTGCTTTTATAATAATGTGATTGTGAGGATTTTGCTCATTCAGCCACAAGGGCAGGTCAGGTACTTATGTAGTGTGAGGAGGGGTGTAGTCAGTGGTCCAATTTATTCCATAGATGTTCAATAGGGAGCTCTATAGCAGGCCAGTCATCTTTCACTCCAACTTATTTAAAAACCATAACTTTAAAATCTCTCCATGGAGCTGGTTTTTTGCACAGTGGCATTGTCATGCCCCTTTTGAATAATTTAGACCCTTTTCTCCGAGTGACGAAAAATCCTAATGTTATACTGTAGCATACAAACACATTCTATACAACTAAATGCTTCCAACAGTATGCCAATCAATTGGGTACAAACCAGATGTATGTATGATGGTTGAGTGTTTACGTACTGTTGGCTATTTTATTATTTAATAGTTGTTTTGTTTTTAAAGCAGAACTGTGTGTAATTTCATTCAATTTCTTGCTATAATATGTATCCATTTGTTGTTATAATGAAAATGTTGCCGACACTTGTTTTTTCATTTCATTACAGTGGATCAAAACACAAATCAACTGAGCTAATGTTAAATAGAGTATAAAGTCTTACCAAACTGCAGTCCTTCATATTCAGGTTTTATATAATATATTGTGGCTTTCTGATCAGAAGAATGCTCATGTTGTGAGTGTAAATGTTAAATTCTTATGAAATGCATCATTTGATCTTTAACTTGGTGCCGGTTTAAGACACAAAATATGGGCTTTTCAGCATTTAAACAAAAATGGCATAAAATACAGCACCAATTTATTGTTGGACTCATTTATATTGTTAGACCTTACATTTGTGTTCAGAAGTGCTATAGAGTCCAAAACCTCTACAGCTGGGGTGTCCAATCTTTTCCACAAAGGGCCAGTGTGGGTTGTAGGTTTTCATTCCAACCCAGCAAACTTTATACAGTTTCAAAAACAAAATTGACAGTAATAACAAGTCAAATCATTTCGTACTGCTTTGGACAGTTGATAGAAAATATATTCATTAATTTTATAGCAGTAAAATTCTCTGTGTGCCATGTTTACCCTCATAAACACACCTGTGTGTGTGTGTGTGTGTGTGTGTTTACTTGCAGGCTATTGTGAGACACTCAGACTCTGTGGTATAGATGAAGGCGTTTCATGCTAGGCCCTGTGGACTCTGCTGAGACTCTAATGGGATAATGGTGCTCTAATCCTTTCCTCGTTCTCTCTCTCTCTCTCTCTCTCTCTCTTTCTCTCTCTCTCTCCCACTCAATCTCTCTCTCTCTCTCGCTCTCTCCCTTTCCCTCTGTCTCTCTCTCGCCCTCTCTCTCTCTCTTATTTCTCTCCCTCTTCCTCTCTCTCTCTATCTCTCTATATCTCAGGAAGCTTTACAAAGCAGCTGGGGAGGGGACAGGAGGACAGTGCTCACTCTCACAAAGGCCCCCTGACCAGAGTGGACAAAGGACGCCTGAGCAGCCTGGGACAGCAGATGTAATTAAAGAGATTAGATGAGACAGAGAGGAAAACCGAACAGTTTGTGGGAGGAAATAGATTCTGTGTGTGTGTGTGTGTGTGTGTGTGTGTGTGTGTGTGTGTGTGTGTGTGTGTGTGTGTGTGTGTGTGTGTGTGTGTGTGTGTGTGTGTGTGTGTTGATATTGTGTTAATATTAAGATAACATTTCTGATATGAAATGATATAAATAATAAATGGAGACAGACAGTTATACAGATATGGGACACATACCTATTCATCGCATTGCACCATGCACCATTCACATCTGGGGATAATTTACAGTAGCTAATTTACCCAATGACATGTTTTTGAAGATGGCAAGAAACCGAAGAACCCAGAAGGAAACCTGCACGGTTATGTAATGTCCTCCACAAACACTGATCCAAGCTTTGAATTAAACTAGAGACTCTGGGAGATCATAATTCAGTTGTCTCTACACAACATTCTAAAATGAATCATGACAACCCGTAGCAGATATACATTTCTAAATAAATCCTGCACATTGAGTGAGACAGCAGTGAATAAAGTGCTATTGTTCTGATGAAAAGGCTGCCAGTGTGGAGCATCTTGTCCAAATCCAGTCTGATCATCTCTCATCATAAATCACTCCCACTTCCCAATGTGATAGAGTCCAGTGTGTTAGTGTATAAGCTTCAGGGTATTAACACAGCTGTGTTCATCTGTTTGTGTGTGTGTGTGTGTGTGTGTGTGTGTGTGTGTGTGTGTGTGTGTGTGTGTGTGTGTGTGTGTGTGTGTGTGTGTGTGTGTGTGTGTGTGTGTGTCTCACATTTACACATTAATGGCATTAGGAATGCAAGAGAGGCCCAGAAATAAGGCGTGAGCAGGGCCATCATGGTGTGATGATAATCTTGTGATGTTCTGAGGAAAGAGGAGCTACTGAAGTGTTTTCTGTAACACACACACTGGTGCTAAAGATTACAATATGAAAACAGGCATTTGGAAAATAAATGAATTTTAATATATATGACTTTTGTTTGAAACAGAAAATGAAAAAACGGTGTTTCTAAATATGTGTATGCAGTTAAAAAGGTGTTAATTAAATGTGATTATTTAATGGATTACATGTGACCATTCATTTATTCACTGTACAATAATTAATGGGAATTCATTCCTCCAAGAAGAATGTCTTTAAAATGATATTTTAATACTTCATGCATATCTAAGTCCTAACTAATGAAACATCCTAAACCAATATAGGGTCTGATGTAGAAGACCGCATGTGTCATTTGCATTAAGAGAATGTCTCGTGGTTTATAGACAGTAATGCAGTATTAATCAGATACACATATACGAGTTAGAATAAAAAAATTGCTGACTGCTGCCTCCTGGAAGAGCATGATCTATGTGATTTTATTCATAAAATGTCCAATGAATTGCTTTATTATTTGCCTTGCACATACAAATTTGGTCAGTTGAAGAAGTGTGTGTTGGTGTGTGTGTGTGTGTGTGTGTGTGTGTGTGTGTGTGTGTGTGTGTGTGTGTGTGTGTGTGTGTGTGTGTGTGTGTGTGTGTGTGTGTGTGTGTGTGTGTGTGTGTGTGTGTGTGTGTGTGTGTGTGTGTCTGTGAGGGGCTCAGAGGACTTATTGGTCCTCCAACCAGTGCCTATTAGGTGGCATGAGTCTCAGGGCTTGTTCTCCTTCAGAATTAATCATTGGAGGTTAATTTGAGCCTCAGACAAGTTGCTGTTAATTTAGTGCGCAAGCGACACGAAGGAGTGAAAAGCTGAGGGCCTGGCCGATCCCCCTGGGGCCCATTTATCTGTCAGCCACGACGGCTGGCCTTGATTACTATTTGCAAAAAAATAAAAAAATAAAAATAAAATCATTAGAGTTAAAGCAATTGTCAGATCTCCCTCTGTTTCTCTCTCAAGCTGACACATTGGCCATTTTGTTTCTTTCTATAGCTTTTACCTCATAGATATCTTATGATGAATTCAGTGCACATTTAGGCACTTGAGCCATGTGTGTGTGTGTGTGTGTGTGTGTGTGTGTGTGTGTCAGTGATGTATGGATAAGAGCTTATCTAGCCCGCTGAGGCTCCCTTATGGACAGCAACTCCTATAAATCTGTTTTTTACTCTTCCCACTAGGGAGAAGTACAGCAAGTGTGTGAGTTTAATAAAAAAATATGTTGTTGGAGAAGTTCAAGCACATGAATTAGTACAGAAATACAGACTGTGTGCATGTTTTGCACTTCTATCTATCTATCTATCTATCTATCTATCTATCTATCTATCTATCTATCTATCTATCTATCTATCTATCTATCTATCTATCTATCTATCTATCTATCTATCTATCTATCTATCTATCTATCTATCTATTCGTTTCTGCGTTTCTCTGGAGCGCTTCAGCAAACATCACTCACCGTCACTTCACTGCACATCACCATTCATGTAATACTGTTTTAAAAAAAAAAAAATTTCAGAAATGAAGATAATTTTACCCCAACAAATATCGAAAAATGTATATTAATAATTGCATGAAATGAAAAGCGGAAATCTATTTTCCATTTTAAATTTAATCAATTTGGAAGCTTTATTTTATTATTATGTTTATTTTAACAAAAAAATATTTTTGTTTAAATTAATACAACCCAAAATCGAGGTAAAGGTCAGAATCTATAAATAGGTGCAACATACATTTATTTGTATGATGTTAATTTGCACATGAATGGGCTTGTGATTTTGTCTGCGTGCAAAACGAAATACTTCGTAACACCCCAGCCCACACACACACACACACACACACACACACACACACACACACACACACACACACACACACACACACACACACACACAATTATCCTATTTATAACATCGGTGCCTTACGTTTCTATTACTGCAAATGCTCTTAAATCAGGCAGGTAAAATAATAATAATAATAATAATAATAATAATAATAATAATAATAATAATAATAATAATAATAAAAGTAATAATAATAAAAGTAATAATAATAATAATAATAACAAAAGTAATAATAATAATAATAATAATCATAATAATAATTATTATTATTTAGTGGGTCTTTTACATGGCAATAAAAGCATTTCAAACCCATTCAATTTGTAATTAAGTGAATAAAAGCACCAGGCTCAGAGGATTTCACAATCACGTTCCACTTTAATGCACACAATCTCAACTCAATAAACTCTTCGCAGGTTAGCAACTCTTTTTCACAATATGAAATAAATTAGCAGCGTGCCCTCATGGAGTTACAACAACTAAACAGAACAAAAATAAAAAATGGCAAATCAGGAGAATCAGGTGAATTGATTAAAAAAACAAAAAACAAAAACAAAAAAATCCCACATAATAACAGAACAGATCATAATCTCGAAGGCAGGACTGTTTCCTCAGTGCTTCAGCAGATTAGAGCCGGAAAAGTGCTCCATGGATTCACCATCATCACCATCATCACCATCATCATCATCATCATCATCATCATCATCTCTGTTCCAAAAAAAACAAAACGCACACACACGCACGCGCACACACAACAGAGAAACAAAACGAAAGAGAACTTCACATTCTTTGAAATCTACGGGGAATTAATTTATTTATCAATTCAATCTCTCTCTCTCTCTCTCTCTCTCTCTCTCTCTCTCTCTCTCTCTCTCTCTCTCTCTCTCTCTCAGTGTGTGCTCCTGTCTCTCTGCCCAGTTACCAGAACATGGGCCGCGTCCCAATCCTCATTACACTGTATGTAGTATAACACACTCCCTATGTGAACACTTTTGGATGTGTGTTATTTTGTCGCAGTGTTCAGTATAAAAGTCTCTTTGCGTGACCGGGAATTCTGGTGAAATAAACCGCTTGTTCTCGTGTGAACGCAGAGGGAGAAATCCGCGTATAAATGGACTATATTCAGATTTCACAGGTGGCTTTGTGTAAACGTGTCTCTCGCCTCGGTTCAGTTTGTTAGAGGGTTTTAGTTTTTGGTCCAGAGCCCCAGTGCAGGTCACGGCCTGGCCTGCTCCAGCTGCTGATGCTGACTCCGGATGGCGAAGCGGCTCACGTGCACTGGGATAGGGACCACGATTTTGGGATTCCGGGACGGCTCGCCCGCCTTGGTGTTCACGTTACCCGCCTTCACGCGCTTCCACTTCGCCCTGCGGTTCTGAAACCAGATCTTGACCTGCACCTCGCTGAGTTTCAGGGCGTGCGCGATCTGCGAGCGTTCCGTCAGTGACAGATACTTCTTGCAGTGGAATTCTTTCTCGAGCTCCAGTAGCTGCTCGCTGGTGAACGCCGTCCGCCGCCGGCGGTTTTTCCCTCCAGAGGACGCGCTGCCCGAGCGCGCGCTCTCCTCCAGGCCCGCGCTCGCGTCACCGTCGTCTTTGGCGCACAGAGGGTTGGACGCGGGGGCCATGTTGTCGTCCGAGCTGTAGTCAAGGTCGCTGTCCATGGAGAAGCTCTCGTCCTTCCTGGTGCACTCGTCTTCCTTGGGATCGTCCTTTCCGTGGCTCCTCACTGCAAAAACATACATTGGAAAATAACACGTTAATAATAAATCAATTATCGCCCCCAATCAAAAACGCCCCCTGAAAACAACCGGACCAAACGAGGTTCCGTTCAATTAGTGCCACTTGGAGAATTTATTATTATTATTATTATTATTATTATTATTATTATTATTATTATTATTATTATTATTATTATCATTATTATTATTATTATTATTATTATTATTATTATTTGTCATTGATATAAATATTTTTGTTTGCACCCTAAATGTGAAATCCATTTTTGCTGGTGCAAAACAAACAGACATAAAAAATATCTTGAGACTTGTTTAATACAAAAATGTAGAAGATTTAAAAAGATATATATATTTGGAAGATTTATGTTTATTAATTGTAGCAATTACAAAATAGCAAAATGACCTATTTACTATTTTTTTAATATTTACTATTAAAAAGATAAACTTTTTCAAATGATCGCAAACATTTAAAACGATCCCATCAGTCGTTTTTATATTTTATTTTTATTATACACCACGCTTTATGCTTCTTCTGTCAATTTGGAGACAAATATGAATAAGGAATGATTCCAAATGATAAATGGACATTTGGTGCCACTCAGAAGATGATGGGTTTGAATTTTGACTCTGGTTCTTCTCAAGGTTTCTTCCTCATACCATGTCAGGGAGTTTTTTATCTTCTTACTGTATCCACTGGCTTTGCTCATTATGGCATACACTTGAAGATACTGACATACTGTAGAAATTCATGTTATTTCTATAAAGCTGATTTGGGACAATGTCTATTGTTAAAAGCGCTGAAACTGAATTGGAATGAATTATACAGTCAGAATGATCCTTTAAACTTCTTGATGGAGACATTGCTTTCTCTTTACTGAAACCCTGAAGCAGGACATCCTCTTCCTCCATCCCTCAATTAAACAGGACTGAATTAAGGAAGTCAGGTGCACTTCACCCCCAGGCTCTGCTCTCTGAACTTCTTTAATCCGCACCTGATACGTGGCTCTCACGCCGCAGCACCACACGTATTTCCCCCCGAGGCCTCGAAAATCGTTATGTTGTCATTAACAAATCGAGTGACATTTTACAGGACACCAGTCACTCTTTAGTCTCGAGCTCAAATGAAACCTTCCACTATTCAATCATACGCGTTAATGTCATACAGAGGGACATAATGATACTGCACATGATTACTTCTGGTCCTGAGTATTAATTTACTGCCTTTAATACAAATTCTTATAGTTCAGACGCATTTCAATAAAATCAGGTAAAAAAAATAAAACCAACAAAAAAACAGAGCTGTTATTTTTTATATTCTATAATAAATGATGAAAAGGTGCCATGTGTGTCGCTGATATATTTTCCAAACTTTGGTCCGCATTTAAAACTCAAGCATCATTTATTCAATGGGAACAAAACCGTGATATTGTATTCTTTTATTCCATCTAATAATATTAATTCCTAACATGGCCATGTTCTGTACTCACCTGTAGCGCATTGCAGAGGCTCATCGTGGAAGGACAGAAGCGCAGAAGTCTCTTTGGTTAAGAAACTTTTCCCGTCTTCTGCCTCCAGTCGGATCTCGTGAGATTTGTCGAACGCCGCGTGTAGCGCCTGCGTGCCGAACTTCCGGCCCGCATCCGGGTGTTGGGGCAAACTGGCCATGAGCGTGGAGGTGAGCGCCATCCCCTGCGCCAAGCTGGAGCAAAACGCGCCCGGTATAGCGGCGAGCTGATGATGATGAGAAGTCTGAGTGAGACCGGGTGGAGGTGGTGGTGGAGGAGGTGGTGGTGGAGGAGGAAGCACTACAGAGCGGTAGGGCATGAACATGGGGTAACCAGTGTACACGAAGTGACCCGGACTGGGCTGCTGTGAGCCGCCGATCAGCGAGTCGATGCTGAAGGCAGTGGTGTTTCCCACCGGACGCTGCATCATGGTGAAGGACGAGCCGAATGCAGCACTCATTAACTCGATTGTTTCTTACTGACAAAGTTGCAAAAGTTTATTTGGGGCAGAGGTGCAGGATTTCCACAGCCTTCATGCGCCGCTCATCCGAACCGGACCACTGTAATACAATCCCGACAAACTGAGCATGGGTGTGTGTTAGAGTACGTGTCAGGTGAGAGCACAGAGGGAGAAGGATCCTGAGCTCAGCCACACACACACACACACACACACACACACACACACACACACACACACACACCCCGCTGCTAATCCTGTGATAGGACTGTAGGTCCGTTTCCGGAGCGAAATCAAAGTCACTGCGTCTGCGTTCGAGGTCTTTTCTCCACGCAAAGCAAAAAATAAAATAAAAATTAAAAAAGAATATTTGCGCAAAAAACCCCCCAAATGTGCGTATCTCAGTCTGCACCCAGATACCCAGGATACCCTTTTTGTCGTATCTTCGTTGTGATCCACTTCAATTCGCTTTAACTTTATCTTCTCAAGCTCTTCTTGCTGATCCTGACTGTTTGTGATCAGATGCTACTGCTGATGATCTGAGAGTTTAAATTGCGCTCCTTAGGTTTAAGCGCCCCGATCGCGCGTCCAGACCACGCCCACAAAACAACCTGCCCTTCCTATTGGTCCGTCTGAGCGCGTGGACACGAAGCTTCCGCGAACGCGTCTCCTTTTGTCGGATTCGGTAAAGTGCTGAACAGCATCTCTGTACATCTTCAGCGATCTACAGCCACCATTCAGCTGTTACTACTGTCCCATACTGACTAATAACAGCTGCAGGTATGATCAGATTTAAGATGTGCAAAAGATGATGAATAATAGGGTGAGAAATAATGATCATGATCATATTCTCCAGTTCCAAAGCAACAGTTCAGGTTGTCCTGTAATATCCTAATATATCTTAAGCTTTAATAAAAAAAAAAAAAAGGTTTGCTATTTTATAATTCATTTAATTCATACTGCCAAATATGTAGACTGCAGTAAAAAATAAAAAATGTAATTATAAATTCAAAATATATATTTGTAGCTCTTATTGAATCCCTTTGCACCTTCACACACACACACACACACACACACACACACACACACACACACACACACACACACACACACACACACACACACACACACAGTTGATGCACAATTAATGCTATATGTATACTGAAATCCAACTCAAATCATAACTCAATTCAACTCTAATCATTGTGCAATAAAAAATGGCTGTTATATTATATTATATTATATGATATTATATTATATTATATTATATTAGTATATATTATATTATAATATATTATATTATATTATTAATTATTCTATTCTATTCTATTCTATTCTATTCTATTCTATTCTATTCTATTCTATTCTATTCTATTCTATTCTATTATTAGTTTGTTTATTTATATCAAATAAAACCAAATGCCTCTCAGCAGATTCGGCAGCTCAGTCTTCAAACAGACATTTTCCGCATCAAGAAATTAAACATTCAACAATTAATCGAAAAATATTATAAACTCTGCCTTTATTTGTTCCTGGTTTGGTTTTCTTACACTTCTACCTATAATTGTCAATACTATATAGTGTATCTTTAAAGCATTAATGTAAAAGTATATTACCCATTTTACTGAGCACACCACAAACACTGACACACACACACACACACACACACACACACACACACACACACACACACACACACACACACACACACACACACACACACACACACACACACACACACACACACAACACACAGAGCACTGCTTGGCTGAATATATATTAAACTGAAACACAATGTGTTTTGTGACATTCATTCAAACTAACATTTCTTTCAATGCATTTGCTTAAATCATATAAAGCCCTAGAAGGTCACGTTGGTCCATTTTCTCAAAGCTGCTTGTGTAAAGAATCTAAATCATTGCTAATTGAATTTTTAGTTGCGTATCTTCCGCATTATCATTTCATACAGCGTTGATATGTATTTATCTTGTTATAGAGTTCAGATAATGGAAGAAATTGTTGGTGCGAAAGATCTGCAGCCACATGTTTATTTATTTATTATAATCATGTGCTTCAACCAGATCATTAAAATCCATGTAAGCCCTTTTTGTACATGGCCCAAATTATTCTTAATCTTCAGGGACTTTTTCCGCACCCACCCTAAACCCATGACCTCTGATCTGCCCCCCCTGAACCACCCGCCCTGATCCAAATCAAGGACACCCCCTTCCCTGCACAGGGTCACAGGGACACTGTCTCATTAAAAGGAGCCTGAGCTCCAACTGCAATGCAGACATTAAATAGCAGTATTTTTCAATTAGCACTGACAAATTCAATCAAAATTCCATAGATTAGAACGAAATGAGGCATGGGTCATTTACAAGGGGATTTAATTGCACAGCCATTAGACAAATAGTACAGCAGTCACTGTCTTATTATCAATCATGTGGAGGCATCAATAGAAAAAGGAGAGAGAATTGGAGGGTGTGTGTGTGAGGAGATGGGATGGGGTGGGGTGGGGTGGTATGGGGTGGTGTGTCATGGGGAAGGGGGGGTAACACTCTCTCTAATATGCTGCCATAGCACCAGCACTGGAGAGTAGTTAATAAATACCCCCCCTCTGTACTTATAAATTATCCAGTTTAATTAACAACATGGATTCTGATTGGAATATGATTTAATTAAACCTTTCCTGCATGGTGGTGTGTGGGGTCATCCATTATGTGGAAGTAAGGGAAGCATTACTGCAGGCTAAATTAAGGAAGGGCCCTAGAGACACTGACTGCCCTTAAGACCTTCAGCACGGGAACAATAAAGTGCAACAGTGGCGATAATGGTTGCTGAATATCCACGCTCAGACTAGCACACCTTTCTTCACCATGCATGAGCTGCAGTATATCACATGCCAGGACATATGGCACTTGTGCTGAAATGCCCCTTGCATTTGGAAATGGTTTACTCACTGGGTGAACCAATTAAAAGGCTCTTATTGCTGCTGGACGCAGTTTTGCCGGGAAATGGATTCGGAAACGTTGCCCGAAGCATTTGACCATTCAACATTATTTAGTTACCATGTCTCAGGCTCAACCTTTTCATCAAGACCCAAATGTCAGCTATAATTTATTCGGCACAGTTCGCCTCTTCCAATGAAAACATGACTCGCTGTTTCCTTCACTCCTGATTCAGATGTATTAGGAAAGGCCACAGGCACGGCCACTTTTCTGCAGTCTACACTTTTAATTCTCTCTGATTGTGTTGAAGACAGCTATTAAAAAATCCCTGGCCTTTTGGCCCTTCGATTTTGGATAATTTGATCTAAATTAAATTGATTTATTAACCTTTAAACTGTCCCTGGACAATGTGAGATCAAGCCTGGCGAATTTGTTCTTCCTAAGGTGCAAAGGAATAAGTACAGGGCTTATTGATCCTCTTCTCCAGTCAAGTGGTGCTCATGATCTCCCATATAAGTCAATATTCACAGAGGCAGAACAAACACTGCATTCTCACACTGGGGGATTGGAGAGGAACTGTGCATATTATACTGTATCAGCATTGAAGAATTGCTCTCTCATCTTGTCTCATGTCTAAAGCAGTCGAAGTCTTTAATGTGCAATTCAGACAGTCTAAAAACTTTTTCCCTTCTTTTTATTGTAAATAAAATTTATTATACATACATTTTATTATAAAGACATAATGTCATATTTACCTACATGTATGTATATATTTTGCTCTTTGATGTTGCTCAAAGCTGGACACATTGTATTTTTTTTATGTTTTTTCTACTTGTGTCTTTAAAAAAAAAAAAAACATCACATACAGAATCATATATTTGCTGTGATTATGGGAGTAACATGTGCGCTAGTGCATTTTTATTTATTGATTTATTATGAAAATTTCAGAACACAGAAAAATACAGAATGACAATACATTAAATATGCCAGTGATCAATAAAGGATTGTATTTTTTATGTGGAATGTGCAATATCTCTGCCGTGTGCCATGTGACAGCATGGATATAATGTGACGTACAAAATAGGAATTAACTTAAAAAACTCCCATGTGTACATAAATAATTGACATAAATGTCAAGCATATGAGAAATATATACAAAAATGTGAATACATTGTCCAAAGGCTGCATGTAGAGTTCATATGTAAAGAGAAACTTGGGAATACGACAAAATACCAACTTGTATTCACTCTGCTTTAAGGCCTACCAGGATTTGTATTTAGTGAGCATGAAGCAGTTTGAACATATGCTTTAAGGCTACTCTGTCACCTCGTTGATTGGGCCAATTGGTTTTTTGAGGCAGATATTTGTATCACTTGGTGCATTTTCACCGCCAGTCACGCTTAATAAAATAAGTCTTGAGTGCTGCAGTAATCGTCACATTCTGCATTTCATTTGTAGCGCACCGTGCATTAAACTGTTCACACTATGACACGACGCCATGGCCCAATTCATCTTGTTTTATAAAAGAGAGGAAATGAGGTGAGGCATCAGTGATCCAAGCCTTAGGGGCACATTTTCAAGACAGATGAATGACGGGGGCAGTCACAGCACTGGTGCAAAATTTGTGCAGAGGAGTTAGTGGGTAGAGCTGTACACCTACAGCATGTCCTGGAATATCACTGCTTCTGTTATTCTGTCACCACATGTAGAGTGGCATTATATGCATTAACATACTTTGTGAGCACAGGCATCCAAAGACAAACCTCACCTCATTAAATACCTAATGAGTGTATGTATGTGGCATTAAATAACAGCCTGTGTAGTGTGCATGACGTTCAACAGGAGGCCAGAGCTTCTTTTTCACTTCCATTTCTTTGCTTGTGCCTTTGGTTTTTGTGGGACCCTAAAACAACAAACCATCTTACACTACAGCCTTTAATTTACAGCGCAATATAATGATTTATTTTAATTAAATCTAATTCAATTCATTTTTATTTGTATAGCGCTTTTAACAATGAACATTGTCTCAAAGCAGCTTTACACAGATAATTTGGTGATTAAAAGTAAATATGTTCTTTGTAAGTACGTTTGTCTCTGATGAGCAACTGTGGCAAGGAAAAACTCCCCGAGATGGCGTAAGGAAGAAACCTTGAGAGGAACCAGACTCAAGAGGGAACCCATCCTCATCTGTGTTGCACCGAATGTCCATTTGAAGCAGATATACAATGTTGCAGGGTGCAGTGATGATGATCAGAAGCGAACTGTATTCCTGAGTCAGTGTAGGAGACTGTTGACATTAACTACAGTCCAATCCATCCATTTTATTACATTCGATTAATTATATCTATGATAAGTTTAAATGTAGCAGCATTTATAATCAAGCGTATTTGTATTTAACAACAATAATTTTATTTCATTTTGTCGGGTGGTCTTCAAAATGTAGGAATACACACTTTGACCAGGAGCGAGGCTAGAAAAAAAAGATATTCAAATCATAATTTTTGAGCATTTTTGTGAATGCAGTTCAAACCTTCAAAATCCAGGTGTCTTGCACACACCTAATTAAAGGCTATAGTTATTTTAAAACTCACTGCAGTTGTTCAGTAACAGACCTCGATCACAGCATTACTTAAAGCATTTTTCTGCAAGCAGGGAAGCCCTGTCTGTGTGAAAACGCTTATTTAACAAACAGAATCCAATGATTCAAGTATTATGCAGATGTGTATCAGTGTATTTGTTTGTTAGAACAATAGAGCATTCATTCCATTTAAAGCCCTCAAATCCTTTTAATCTTTATTCATACATTTGCATGTTGCCTTAAAACATCAGATTTTCATTTTTCTTTTAAAAAGTTTAATGTTTAAACAAAAACCTTATAAATTAAGTGACCAGTCATTTACAATAAGAATTACTCTGACTTTGTAATAACTACAACTCCAGATATGACAACCTTTATAAAGTTTATAGAGTTTAATGGCACAAACAATGTAATGTCATTTAAAACAATAAAACAGGTTGAATTGCATTGCTCCATATTCCTTATTATGACTCCTTTCTATAGCTCTAATAGAATTAAATCTCCTGCCACTTTGGGTTGCAATGGAATTTCCACATTGGCACAAAGCCAGGTTTATTAATTGTATATGTCGTGTCTTATTTTTGATCATGTTTTGGGCCTAACGTGACAAATAAAGACGTTTCAATTAGTAGACACTTATTGGTTTAGAAGAACAGGCTATCAGTGTCGAGTCTGCCTTCATTGTGGTCTCACACATGGTGGCCATATTAGATCTGACGCAAATTCACCCTTAGGCTGCTCACACACACACACACACACACACACACACACATGTCTCAAAAGACGATTATTTAATAATTACATGCTTAATTACTGGTACAGGCGAGAGGACTAAAATAGAGTGGAAGTCTTCTGATACTAAAATTGGGTTAGTTCCTTGCTCATTGCCCTTTTTGCCAATTCTTTTCTAGCAAATCTATAAGAAGACTTCAAACAGAAGTAAAATGAATTTCAGTACTCAATAGAATTAACTTTTATTTGTAAGTACAGTGTAGAAAATCAGATCAAAGTGACTCAAATCATGTAGACTTAGCCTTGTTCCAATTTTCTTTTGCTCGGTGTAATTTAAGACTTTGGCAACTTTAATTATAGAGCCATTATAGATAACAGAGCAATCTGAACTCTATCGCTTAGTTCAGGCTCATTATGGCGCATCAGAGTTTTAGATGAAAAACAAGAAAGATGAAAAACAGCAGGCCAATTACGACCTGGTTGTCAACATGAAAACGTGGAGAGCAAAAGAGACTAGTGAACAGGTAGACGGAGATTCAGAGGAGCGTGTAACAGGAAGAATGAGTGAGAGAGTGTCAGCAGCAGGGTTAATCCTGAACCAGCAGACATTTGATGAAGTATTGTAGTTCCACGGATTTGCGGTGGATTCAACATTATTATGGTGAGAGGGCGAGAGTATGCTCAGCCTTCCCGAGGCCTAATGAGTTCTGTCTCCTCATTCTTCATACGCTAATTAGATACACACAGCCTGCTCACCACAGCCACACCAACCTGCACATGCCTGTGCAGAACTGTGGCAATGCTTTTATATGATTAGGTGTGTAATGTGTTAGGAACAATAGGCTTTATGCTGGATTAGTGATCTCACTTCTGTAATATTCATTTATTGCCATAATTGTCATTAGCAGTATTTATTAACTTTTGTATGATTAGTAATAAAGTTATGAATCTTTCTAATGATGTCCTGTCATCTTTTACTTGCTACTTGATCCTGTTTATGGCTTCTTTTCAGAGTACAAAAAAAAAAATGTTTTTGTTTTGTTGAAACATAATTCTAGTCTTCATGGGATCCTACGTTAGTGTTCACATTCAGAAAAATCTGCTGTTTCAATTTCCAGGACGTTTCCATGTATTTAATTGTCAGATCCTTTTATCCAAAGCAATTATTTTATTCCTGAATACAATGAAAGCACAGGGCAAAGCAGTTAAGGGTTAAGATCTTGCTCAAGGGCACAACACTGTCTCTCTGACAGTCCTGGGAATTCATCATTTGTCTTAGCGCCAAAATTTAACCGCTGAGGTATCACAGTCCCTGCAGACCCTCCGTACGAATTATGTGACCTTGAACATTTGAATACTGCGATACTGGGAATTCTTGACGGAATAAAAGAAATAGAACAAGGATTATTTTATGAGTATAAATGCATACTAAAGATTAGCTTCAGGGTCCTAACTTTGTTCTGAACTTAGGGTATGCACCTTATAGAGTTTTGCATTCTCTCCTTGTGTCTGTATGGTTTGCACGTGGTTCTCCCTCACCAAAATACATGGCACTAGGTAATGTAAGGGACGGTCTATTTGTGTATTTCATAGTGGAACCTGATGTAGAACCCTGCAACTGATAAATGTGAACAAGTAAAACCTATTTAGAAAGCAAGGAACCCTTAAGTGACCAAAGACAAAGAATCCAGAAGACAAGATTTATACAAAGCACTAAACCTAACAGCCCATCACTTTCATCTCATTTTAGTCTAATGAAGAGGGCTTGGGTTAAACTGGCTAGAGGGAAACTCATGCAAAAAAATACAAGCTATGTGAATAATCACTTGCACTTCTGGTTTTCCGGGGCCATAAAATGTGCTCATTGGGGTTGTCCCTCCCCAGCTCTAAAAGCCAGCGCCAGGTCTGTGATTTCCCAGATTCCCCTGCTTGAGTGTCTGACCTGTGCAGAGTGGCTGGTAATTAGGTGGTGGGGCAGCGTTGTAATTGACGAGAAGCACACCTGGCTTTGAATGAACAGCTCACCTGGTTCAAGTGTCCCAGCATGTACGCTAACTTCGACCTGTCCAGTTCACTCTCACTGTAGGCACTTTTAGGGAGCTTTTCAAAGGAGCTATAAAGAAGTAACAGGTTTGCACTCCTTCCCACATAACCTTTCTTAGGTCCTGGTAATTATTGCCAGTGGCTACTCTGTAAGAATGCTGCTGTTTCATTATTATTCAACTATTGAGGCTTAAATTTAGTGTACAAAATATTGTGCCTTTGCAACGAGGTCCATAATGTGACTAAATCAAGAAATTAGTTTCATTTCTTTGCAACTAGTGCTGAATTGTTACTGCTGGATTATAGTCTGTCTGGAGTTTCAACTGTTCTCTGTATCTTTCAGGTTCTTGAGCACTAGCCATTTTTACTCTTGTAACTCCTGCAACAATTATTCACTTCTTTCTGGGCAGTTTTTTCATGGAACAAACAATGAGAAGAGCTCACAGAGACATGAACAATTCTGCTGTATAGCTAAAGGTTATTGCTAGCCTGTAAATGTGGCTAACCAGACCCTTCTTCAGTCAGATTTTCACATTAAGCACAAAATAAGCAAATGGTCTCTGTCTGTATTACTCATTCTCCAAACATTCTTAGTAAAATTTTTTACAAGAGCTATACAAACATCCAGCTATGAGTCATGCAGTTGTAATGAATGATCTCGTCGTCTCCCTCAATCATGTTTAGTAGCCACTTATACCAGTCAGGGTCACGGTGGAGAGGGGAGCTTCTCCCTGGAACGCTGGGTGTGAGGCGGGAAAGCATTTTTGACAGCAAACCAGTCCAATGAATGATGAAGCTTTCAATTTGTTCTTGTTGACAAGATGAAATGATTCATCTTTGATGCTTGGTTGGATTAAGAACACATTTTCAGCACTTATTGGAATTCGGCTTTGCTCAGCGAAAGATGACGTGTATGAGGATGCAAAAACCAATAACAATTTTTTGTGAAAAACTCTTTAAACCGTCGTATCACAGAACTGGATTCACTGCCAAGTACTGTTGAATAAATAAATCAATGTAAACATGCTTGTCTTTAAACCTTAATGACCCTAATGACTGTTGTGTTATAAATTTATGCTAAATGTGCTGT
The DNA here is from genome assembly GCF_946808225.1 of Silurus aristotelis. NCBI lineage: Eukaryota > Metazoa > Chordata > Actinopteri > Siluriformes > Siluridae > Silurus > Silurus aristotelis. The sequence continues at coordinate 31,468,942 of NC_139575.1, forward strand.
TCGTGTTGCCTGCAGGATCAGACATCATGCTGTGCAGTGATATGAGGATTCTTCCAGCTGTGTAAAGGAGTTTGTTAAATACCAAAAATCTGATTGATCACATGCAATTTTATATGCTACAAAACTCAGACTAATTAACGAATAATTAGCAAATGAAAGAGAATTTCTAGAAATCACGCTTATTAGCATAACATTAATTGCTTTGTTTTATAATACCCAGCTGGCTAATTGTTCGGTAATTGAAGCATTCAAAATGACATCTTCGGGAGCTTGAACGTGGCATTGCACAAAAGAACGAAGGCCATCGACTATTATATCTGTTTATAACTGTTGAGCACATAACTCTACATAAACAGACATAGTCTAATGTGACAGGTCTTTTTTTTCCCAGGGACCTTCTGCCAAAGCTCAATTTTACAATCTCCATTTAGTGAGAGGAAAACATTTAAATTGGTCATGGCTCACTCTTCACCCTAAGGGTCAGTTTTAGGGTCTGAGGGTTCAAAAAGGTCACATGACAGAGAGGAGTGGAAGGATCTGGATGTATCAACATAAACAGTTGTGACTTGCTGCAGGAAAAAAAAGAGCTGCAAGGAAAAGCACCGGCCCTGAAGCTTTTAAAAAGAAGGCGCTCAGATACGATGGTTAAAAAGCTCTTTGAAATGACGTTCTTTGTTTTAGCACTGCGTCATGCTCTCTGTGAAAAGACGCACGTGACTGATCCAATTAGAATGATGTTTAATTAGAATCACTCCTGAAGGGAAGACGTGTGCAAGGTTATGAAATTATGTGAACAGCAAACAGTCAAAAGGGGCAGATTAATTACCAAAGAAGTGTCGATTCCAGACGGAAAATTTTCCTTCTCATGACTGAGAGATCTCTGCAACAGATACAGCCACTGTGCCCTCGACTGCATGCTTCATTACTGAAAAGTACACAATAGATGGCCTTTTATAAGTGAGTGCACTTTAGCAGATGTGCTTTAACATTTGAATTAGAAAAAAGGTAAAAAAAGAAAATCTCACTTATCATAGCATGATTCTTAGCTTCAGGGCTTTCGGGATGAGAACACACATCTACACACACCCTCCTGAATAATTCAATTAGATGTGAGTTGAAGCTGGAAGGAGCACAGAGTCTTGAGTGTGTTTGTCATGCTCTATAAACCCACCTGGCACAGAGAACGAGAGAAGCGGGTAGAACGGGGAAGGATCAAGGGATGGATAAGAAGAAAAAATAGGCGCTGGGAGAAGAGAAGTGGGTTAATACGAGAACATGCCAATCCAGACTGAAACTCCATTAGGAAGAGGAGAAGAGTGGAAGAGAGTAGGAAGAGGAAGTGGATCAGCTGCTTGGTGGAAACAGACTGGCACGTGTGCACACCAGGCACAGAATGATCCTGTCGGTTGGGCCGAGATGTAGCAGCGCAGTCGTGCTGGCACCCACGGGCATGGCGGCCCATTACACAGGATAATTAGCAACTCCATCGCTGAGGAGCTAAATGAGACTGCTCAGAAGAGGCGCTTCCACAACACAACACATATCTGTAATACGATTTATTTTCCATCATTGTTCTTAGCCGGCAAAATCCTGCAATGTGAAAAAAATAAATAAAAGGAAGAATTCTGGGATCTTTTTATCCATTTTTAAGAAAATTCAATCCCAAAACCAGAATCAGGGGTTGTTCAGAGATGCTGATAATGTTACATGTACAGCATGTTATTAATGCTATCTATCTATCTATCTATCTATCTATCTATCTATCTATCTATCTATCTATCTATCTATCTATCTATCTATCTATCTATCTATCTATCTATCTATCTATCTATCTATCTATTGCCTAGGACTTGCCTGAATGAATTTATAATCTGTATTCTAAATTAAAATTGTCTTGTGGACTATAATTGAAGAGAAAATTCTCACAAATGGTGAGATGGGACACAATAGAGCAATTAACTCAGGGCTATAAAATCAGCTAATGGCAAAATGTGCTAATGATAAGCTTTTTTTCATTAACAAGCTAGCAAATTTGGACATTTACTCCCAATTATGTCCATGTCAGATCCAAGAGCTACAAAAGGATGTGGAAAAAGTAAATATGGGTGAATGCATGCACAAACCCTATATAGTAAAAAAGGAAACAAAAAGGGAGATTTTGTCCCTGTTTTGCTTCTGGTCTTTGTGACATTGAATTTAGCAATTAGAAAGGATCAGAATTAGAAAGGAAATATTCAATTCAAAAATGTATTTAAGTCATATTAAACTACAAACAGAAATAAACTAAACCAACAGTATCATTGTAAAGGAAATAATACAGCATTAAGAATAAGAAGGAAAGTCCGCTGCTGCCCTCCAGAGTCCAAATCAGGAAATGCAGTCTCCCACGTTCATTTTCAAGTGTCTTCAGGTTGTACATTGAAATACTAAATTAATAAATTACTACAGTAGTAAAATGTAAAACTATTGTAAAGAAGAAACTAAAGGCCTTAAATTAAGTGAAACAGTGTTGTTATCATAAACAACGACAAAACTACAACTACTCGAATAACTCGAAAATTCACTTCTTTTTCTTTTTCCCCTTTGCCTCTGCTGGCTTTTTTAATTCTTTTCCAGGTTTCTTTCCTTTTTTCAGCTCTGCCGCTTCTTGAAATGCCTTTCCTGCCCGTGCCCGTCGCTTGCCCAATGGAGTCTGACTGTACCAACCCTGCATACAACACAAGAATTATTACATTTATTTATTTTTACTGTTAATGTTAAAATAATTTTCCAGTACTGCAATTGAACGTAAAACCGAGAAATGAATATATGAATAATAATAAAAAATAAATGCAATTAAAATTTAAAATGTTTTTTTTTTATATATATATATATATAAAAAAATTAGAAAATAAAATCAGATAATAAATAAGTATAAAATATGAGATATATAAGATCAAATATAAAAAAATTAATTATCTCTCAACTGCCAGGCTTACACTGTGCTTATGCAATCTTCAAGTTGAGATAGAATCGACCACAACACAAACCAATGCAAATTTCATTATTTTAATAAAACAGCACATGGTGAAGTTTTATTCCTATTATACAACAGAAATATGCCAACAATTATTCTTGTTCTGCTTACTTAAAAAACAACAGATCATAATTGTATCCATTTATTGTTAATTTATTACTGGCTCATTCTCACCAGTCAATTCTTTATTTTTATTAACACAACTCTCTCCCTTTTTTGAACACTTTTTTTAAATTGCTTAACAACAAATTAAAGCTCTATACGTCCCTTTTTTACAAACATGAGCTCACAGATGCTCATAAGTGTCTAGTGACTACGCTGAGATCTCTGTACAACAGAATGAACGGGCTTCTCTTGTGTCACTTGGTAAACCCCCAGGTTTGGATGAACTGTGAAACATGTAGACGTTTCTATTACAGTTACCTTTGCCTTAATATAAACCAGTCTTTTGCCTTGCTGTCAGAACTAGTGGCAGAGATGCTGTATAGAAAAAAGAAATAATAAAAGAATAAAAGCTACCTGTGTAGGCAAACTGCTTCTGAATAAAAGCTTCTATCCTCGAATAGTTATCAACACTGACATTGTTGTATTTCATGAACCTTATAAAGGACTTGACTCAGATATTTAAATGGTTTCTGACCTTAAAGGCCTCTTCCTCCTCTTTGTAGACGGGGTTCTGTCTGGCAAGAGGAGGGATAAACTCCATCGCAGTGAGGGGTTTCTTAGTTTGCTGACTGAGGCGCTGAGAGGTCAGAACACTGCCCACAGCATGCAGGATGTGACCCTGAGTGTAGCCATCTGTGACTTTAGCCAAAGAGCTGAGGTCCAGAGAGGGGCTGAATCGAACACCTTGCACTCTAAGCAACTCTTTCCATAGATCTACACACACACACACACACACACACACACACACACACACACACACACACACACACACACACACAGTACATTCTGTTAGACATTACTCAGATACAGTAAAGCTGTTATGCTATAAAGTGATAGTCAGTTATACATTCATACTTATTCTTGAAGCATAGTCTGGTCTGGGAATTAGGATGATCTTCTTGTAAACTTTACACATTGCTTTGAGGTCTGCATCAAATGGTCTGCGAGACGTCCCCACCAGCAGCACACGATCCTCCGCTTTAATGGACTTTACCACTTTTGGCAGGTCTTTCTTTAGCCTTTTGGGCTCCATCTTCAACAGAAAGATGTAATGAAAGAAGTCGATGAATAGATGAATGGTAGAATCTGTGTGATGTATCATTTGATAGCCACAAGAGGGCAGTAAAACCTAATTCAATAATGCAGCGTTGCAAAATCTGATTGTTGACATGATTCTACAGTGGCTATAAAAGCTATCTCACTTCAATGAGACACCTGTTGTCAGTTGTTTTATTCAGTTATTGTGTGCAAGAATGTCTCTGCGGGTGTTTGTGTGCTTGAGAATTGAAAACACGGCCCAGTTGGCAGACAAACCTCTTTCTCTTGTTTTGGGACTTTTTTGTAGAATGTTTTCTCAGCGTCTCCGATCCAAATGACGGAGGGCTGCAGCTGGCGAGCCACCTGGCAAAACATGACAATAAACACGCATACATTGAACAACCCGGACACCCGGAGCAGAGATAACACCATCTTTAATCACCAACATTCTCACAATAACCATCGCTCAGTTATGACTTGAAAAACCTAGCACTGTATTCTGCTAAAAACTACACCACACATTAGATGTCTAGGTGTTTTTATTATATGTATGAGTGCTCTGTGTGTGTCTGTCTGTGTGTGTGTGTGTGTGTGTGTGTGTGTGTGTGTGTGTGTGTGTGTGTGTGGGTGCATTTTTGTGTGTATACAGATGCATCTGGAAGATAAGGCCTAAGTAAAGAGACAAGCAGCAGATGGGAAGGTGGTCCATGCTTTGCATAATGGCAGAGTAAGTAGGAAGTTGTGATAGGACACAATTCTACTCCCAGCATTCATTAGGAGAGCTGCTGAAAGAAATGTGTGCACACAATGCAAACAGGGCCTTAATGTGTTTATCTGCAAATCCAGCTCTATTTGACCTGAACTGCTCCAGGACCACAAAGCTTGTCTTTCTTCCTGCTTGTTCTCAACACAACCAGCAAACCCTCAAACTCTTCATAAAACAAAACATAACGGCTGCACATTTTACGAGCAAACAAGAAAAAAAGAGGTTAAACGGGGACAATATTCCCCCAGTTTTCAGTTCACGTCTGTTTATGTTTATATATGTTTGGGGAAATGTCAAACTTGAAGATGTCATGCACTGTATGTTTGCGGCTTCTGGGACACAGTAAGCAACCTGTCTGGATGTGCGTGCCACGATGAAACATGGAGGCGGGCGAGCATACGGAGCACACAAAGCCTGACTTCTTATTTCAATTTGATTTTGACTAGTTTTCTCAAAAACACGTGAGAATTTAGCAGTTGAAGAGGAAAAATAAAAACACATGTCTCTAATTAACACTAACTTCTTTTTTGGAGTTAGATAACAGATTTTACACAATCACAGCAACTTCATAGACTGCACATAAAATATGTATATACACTATATTGGCAAAAGTATTGGGTCACCTGGTGAATTTGCTCTTATAATTCCCTCCACTCTTCTGGGAAGATGTTTAGATTTTGGAGTGTGTTTATGGATATTTGTGTTCATCATCCACAAGGGTGTTACAAAAGGCAGGTACTGATGTAGGTGAGGAGACCTGGGGTGCAGTCAGCGTTCCAATTCGACCCAAGGTGTTTAGTAGGGATAAGATCAGAGCTCTTTAGCAGGCCACTCAAGATCGTCCTCTCCAAAGCATCTAAACCAGATCTTCAAGGAGCTCACTTTGTGCACAGGGGCATTGCCATGCTGGAACAGGTTTGGGTTTCCAAGTTCAAGTGAATGCAAAATTTTTTTTATAGCTCATCTAAAGACAATTGAGTGCCTCTAGCTTTGAGGTAACAGTTTGGAAAAGAACCACGTATAGCAGGAAACCTCAGGTGACCCAATACTTTTGGCAATATTGTGTTTAACAGGCAAGAAATCACATCTAGTGCACAGGAGACTTTGAAGTGGTGATGCCCACAACATCCATTTTTGCTGAATAACCTTGACAATAAGCAAAAGTAAAATTCTGTCACAGGCCACTGTATACAAACCAATGTACACTTTCTTCTAAACATAGTCTTTTAGTTGTGTTAGTTGTAAACACATTGTATGTCTTGTTTCAGTCCAGCAATGCTGTGAATCCTGATATGTTAATTGTGCAGTGTTGGCTTACTCTAAACAAGAAACAAATTCCTTTTATGCTCAGGCATACTTGGCTAATAAAGCTGATTCTGAATTCTTCCAAAAAAAATGGTCTGCAACCTTTTTGTAAGTTCAGACATCACCTAAATCTCAAATCTGATTCAATATTATTAATTTTCATAGAAGCAGCTCTGACATCAGTTCAAATCAAAGGTTTCTGATTAATTAGCTCATTCCACATAAACAGAGCCCCATAAAAAGCAGATCTAAAATGCATTTTCTCTTTTTTCATTAAAAAGTTGTTTGTATTTTATTTTATATTTATTTAACAATTATGGAAGGAGTCCAGTCCAGTATCAGAGCTTTGCAACAGTTAGAGGTAAAAGGTTTCTTATAAGTTTTGCACCATAGTCAAGCCTTTAAGCTTTTTGTATGTCAGATTAACTGAAGGAACAGCTACTGAAACAGGAACTTGTTTCACCGATATTCCATAACAATAAACTTAGCTTTAATATTTTGATAAACAGAAAATGGTAACCCATGACAGATGCTTGTGGTATAAAAGGAATAAAAGATTATGTAATTGCAGCTGTAATGCATATGACCATCATGTTATTAAACAGCATGCCCAATTGAGACCCATCCTCAATTGTACATACACAAAATGTAATATTAATTGATCCTGATATTTACATGATTATGAACGCTTATATGCTTATGCAGTGTTTGTATGTGTAAATTAACCCTCTGCATAAATACAGCATAGGTTTTACTGCTAGTAGGGCATCTGTTTATTATTATCTATATGCTTGCTCTTGTCTGCACAAAATGTTGTGTGACAGTAGAACAGTGCATGATTATTTAAAATTGATGTCACTTTGCGTTTATATCCAGAGGCAATTGGGTCTTGTTGGAGGTTTTATTTGGAGGGCATAAGAATTCTTAGCATGAATGTTTGTCATCTTGTAGGAATTGTCTGAATTGGGTTACAACATGGTGTTAAAAAATGCTACAGTTCAATTTCTACTCCTTGATTTTCATGTTGCTGTAAATTATCACTTCACCTAAAAAAGAAGAAGAAGAAAAAGCCAAAAAGTGGTCTCCTTACCTTCAAGACCATATGCAAAAGATACTGAAGGCCGCTCTTGCCCGGGTATTTGCCTGCCAGGTTGGCAGGGGAGAGGTTGAACAGATTGGCCCCAGTCTCGGTACACAGAGCATGGAGCAGCATCCTTTTACCCACACCTGATGGACCAGCCAGCAGCAATGAACGGATAAGGGGTCCTCTCTCATGTACACTCTGAGAGCCTGAAATGAGCACCACAGCATAGTCATTTAAACCATCATTCTGTCAAAGGTACTGTTCAATCAAATACACTAAATATGTATTTAAGAGAATAGTCACTGTTTATGTGAGTTACTATTATAAGAGACTATAAGCTATTGCTTAAATTTAGTATTAGCTCTCATTTTAGTGGCTTCTTAAGCATTTGCCAAAACCGTTATAACACACATAACAATAACATTTGCTTAAAGCAACAGAAAGTCAATCTTTATCTTGCTCATAATCCAAAAAATGAGGTGTCTATTGTATTAGAATACTTTTCCCCCTTTAAACATAAAGATATCGACATCCATTTTAACTTCTGCTCAATTAATGCTTGTTAAATTGGGTGGTGGGATATATTTTAAGATTAAGTAAATACTCTCAAAAATGTGTTAAAGATTTAATTTACAATAGTAATTGAACTTTCCTATATTAACCACAATGCTGAATGTTTCCTGAGACACCAATAGGATTAATTTCTACCTAAAGAAACCAATGCAGCAGCTCTTAAATCTTGAAGTTTGTCCAGGTTCCATAATTTGATCAGGTTTCTAAGCTTCAACTTTGAACATGTTAATACCAATGAATTTAACTCAATACCACCAGGCTTACCAACTAACTACTGTGAACAACTCTCAGCAGATTCTTGGGTTTAATTCTTACTTCAATATTAGCTGTTTTTACTGCTCCTATGTAGAAAATGGTGAATGATTTAAAAAAAAAGGTCTTGCTCGATAACTTTTAAGAAATACCACTGAAACCTGTACAATATCAGCTTTAAGTTCAGTAATGTTGTTAACATTTTCCCTTATATTTATGTAGATGCAGTATATGCCGGCACAGCCCTCAACCACTCCCTTCTCAAAGGAATAACCAGAATAAACAAATTAGCACCAACCATCTAAGCACCTTGCAAATATTTTAAAATAAACCTATTGGGTCGAGTTTATCTTTAACACCAGTGCAAGGCTGAAACTGAATAGCATCTGGCAGCTAATCCAGTTCTAAACTGTTTGGTTTATTCTCTAACAACTTTCATTTAACTGCTTTGAAAGCCGTAAGGTTGCACAACGTGACATTTGAAAACATTGAGCTTTTATGGTAAACCAGAGGTGTGCAATTATTATAATCTCTGTGAAAAACATCAGTTCGCAGGTTCTCATGTGATTTCAGATCATCAGTGTAAGTATCAAAAACCAAGCTGAGAAAATCTTGCAGAGTAAAATGTAGAATGGAGCAGCATTCCTGTGCAGCAGGAGGCGATATAAACAGCAAATTTGCCTCAGCGGGAGACGTGTGTGAGCGCATGTATGTGTCTGACTGGATATATACTTCCCTATAGAAAGAATTAGAAACCAGTTAACGCATTGCACTTTTTCATTTTTCCCTGTAACCCTGTAAACTGATCAATGATCATTGTGTCAGAAGGGAAGTTCTTTAGCAAATGTGGAAACTTTATAAATACACAATCTAAACAAAAACAAGTGAAGTCTAGGCTATTATCTTCATTAATATGTTTCAGTTCCATTGTATTCTAGCCTGCTATGTTTAATATTTACCCTTATCCATTTTCACAAATCCTAACCTAGTTGAGTTCAGTTTATTTTACACTACAAATGGCAGATGTTTCCTCAACTCATCTTTGTGTGGGAATGCAGTGGCAGGGATTGACAAACACAACTACAGCTGAGCAATTGAAACAAATGGAGTAAGCTTTTTTGCATCACCCGTGAAAAGGCCCAAACAAAGAACTAATGGCAGAGTAAACGGTAAACTGTAATAGTACTTCTGTACAGGCCTCAATCCAAACAGTCTATGAGCAGGAAGAGTGATCATAAACATGTGCTAAATTGTTGGTATGTGATTTGCTTCACTGTGGAACACACCATGGAAAGGTTTGTGACATGGGAACAGTGCGGAAAAGTCTCCAATTCATCATTTCCTCTTCAAATTTTCCACTATCCTGGTGTTTCTGGATAAATATTTCCCAACTCTGATCTGTAAAGATTATCCAAACCTCACTGCTATTTCTTCTGCTTCTTCTCACTTCCTGCCTGTTTTCTTTTTCCCCTGGCAGAGAGGTGATGAAATGTCCTGGGGGTCTCCATCACTCTCCTTTGCTGAGGCCTGATCACAGGCCACACACCCTCCAGTGTATGATTATTTTTAAGCTGCTGACTGATCTCTCATTGTTTTAGTGCTGTAGAAGCTGTTTGTGTGGTAACCCAGAGCTATCTGGGACTCTTGGCTCCTGAGCGTTGTTAGGGGTTATAGCGCACCGGGACTCTAAACAAGTGTGCGGGTGTGAAAGGTCTTCTGACGGGTTATTAAAACGGGGGATGGAAGAGTGAAAGGGCAGTGGGAGAGGATGGTGTGATACCAGACACCGGTGCGCTCGTCTCTAATTGCTTGCTCACTGTAGAGAAAGTGACAAAAGAGGCTGGGCAGCGCAATAAGCCACAATAGGGTCAGATACAGTTCAGAAGGGCATGCACTGTATGACACGCAACACAAATGCACACAAGGCTTCAACAGTAACTCTCCTAAAAAATTCATGGGAGCCACTCCAGTTCCCAGGGTGTTCATTAGCGTCCCCTTGGACATTTTTCTACACACAATAGATCCAATCAATCATCTTGTGTCACTCTGAAGTTGTGCAATACAAAACCACTATCATTTTGGCCTTATACTTTTGCTAATGGTTCTATATTTGACTAAATTTATTCCTATTTCCAGAGCATCCTGGGACAGAGTAAGCAGACATGGGAACACTTACTCACCCAGAGGCAGCACACCATAGAGAGCAATGAGCTGTCTGACGTCTGAGAGGGATGGCATGGGCTCAATATCTGCCTGCCTTAGGCTCGTACCCAGGTAACTGTATTCCCCTGGGGAGACAAATATAACATTTATAAAAGCAGGATTAAAACAGAAGCACTTGGAGCATATAAAACGTGCCTGATGTCAGTGACTAATATTAAAAGTCTGTTAATTGTACACCACAACAGCATGTGCGCCGACTTTTACAGATATGAGCAATTGCACTCACCTGGACTAAGAAACAGACATATAGAGGAGACAAAGAGGGGGCATTGACTCAGTTATTTTTTATAACATCAAGATAAACAGATAAAGGTGAATCTCTGGCTGTTTGCCTGCATAACATAATGTTGCTGTAGCAACATTGCTTACTCCACCAAACAGCATAAAAATAGCATATTTTACATGTCAGAACTGATGCGTGTTTTATTCACAGCACCACACCCAGGACTGGAAACAGTTCAAACATGAAACTTCAATGTAAAGGCACATTTGGTCACATATTTTCTTTTTACGGCTAGCTAATAAGCTGTTCAATAGCATCTGGAAATACGTTACAAATACCAAAAAACGGCATTCATTTGAATTCTTGAAATATATTTCATCGACCTGGAAGAGACAATGCGTGTGTGCATGTGTATTACTACTGACAGCACGTAATCAAGACCAACTGAGGAAGCAAGAAGCTAAAATAGCTCTCCTGTTAACTTCTGTTATACATTTCCTGGGTAGAGTATTGACCAGGCATATGGAAATTATTGACTCATCTGCCACAATGAGGAAGAGAAAATACTCAGGCTAAGTATGTCATGCTGGGATACACACGTACGCACACAGATTATGATTCAGTCTTTGGTGGTGTATAGCTTCAGATGTTACTGTGAAATTCAGAGCTCTTGATCTGTCTTTTCTGAGGCCTGATTTACAGATTGAAATGTTTAAAGAAGTGGGCAAAAGTTTAGCATTGAGCAAAATAGACCTTATGGAATTAAATACACACTTGGCAAACTATAGCCATATTGGACACTCAGTGTACACTTCAAAAGCAAATCAGGTTTGAACCATTCCCAGAAAAGATTGAACATATATCATATATATAACCTGGAAAGATAGACATGAGTGTTTGTGACTCCGTAATACCGAGGTAATCACGTAGATTTACGGCCTTCGGCTGAATCAGAATGCCTTCCAGAACGAGCTCTTCGTATATTGATTCAACAGTCCTACAGAGACAGGGATGGAGAGAGAGAGAGAGATGGAAAAATAGAAAACAACAGCAAAGGAAAAGTTAAGTGAAAAGCAGATGAATCACTCACATAGCATCTGAAATATCAGCTATTACACAATCCACCCATCCAAGACCAGATTTTACTACATCTGAAGCTATGCCTTGCTTTTCAACGTCACAGTCATTTTACTGCTAAATCTACCAGGCTTTAATTGGACATTTCACAGACAGTAACCTGACCGAATTCCAGATTCAGACCTCTAATATATAGGCTGAGGGCAAACTGAAAGGTAACTGAGCCAAGATTTATCCTCCTCTGGACAGCACCAGAACCATCAGATTGATCAGAGTATGAGGCTTAACCTCATGGTAAGACTTTGTTCTTTACACATGATCTACAACATATATATATATATATATATATATATATATATATATATATATATATATATATATATATATATATATATATATATATATATATATATATATATAGTGAGGAAAATAAGTATTTGAACACCCTGCTATTTTGCAAGTTCTCCCACTCTTAGAAATCATGGAGGGGTCTGAAATTGTCATCGTAGGTGCATGTCCACTGTGAGAGACAAAATCTAAAAAAAAAAAAATCCAGAAATCACAATGTATGATTTTTTAACTATTTATTTGTATGACACAGCTGCAAATAAGTATTTGAACACCTTAGAAAGTCAATGTTAATATTTGGTACAGTAGCCTTTGTTTGCATTTACAGAGGTCAAACGTTTCCTGTAGTTTTTCACCAGGTTTGCACACACTGCAGGAGGGATTTTGGCCCACTCCTCCACACAGATCTTCTCTAGATCAGTCAGGTTTCTGGCCTGTCGCTGAGAAACACTGAGTTTGAGCTCCCTCCAAAGATTCTCTATTGGGTTTAGGTCTGGAGACTGGCTAGGCCACGCCTGAACCTTGATATGCTTCTTACAGAGACACTCCTTGGTTATCCTGGCTGTGTGCTTCGGGTCATTGTCATGTTGGAAGACCCAGCCTTGACCCATCTTCAATGCTCTAACTAAGGGAAGGAGGTTGTTCCCCAAAATCTCGCAATACATGGCCCCGGTCATCCTCTCCTTAATACAGTGCAGTTGCTCTGTCTCATGTGCAGAAAAACACCCCCAAAGCATGATGCTACCACCCCCATGCTTCACAGTAGGGATGGTGTTCTTGGGATGGTACTCATCAATCTTTTTCCTCCAAACACGTTTAGTGGAATTATGACCCAAAAGTTCTATTTTGGTCTCATCTGACCACATGACTTTCTCCCATGACTCCTCTGGATCATCCAAATGGTCATTGGCAAACTTAAGACGTGCCTGGACATGTGCTGGTTTAAGCAGGGGAACCTTCCGTGCCATGCATGATTTCAAACCATGACGTGCAGCTAACGACCTCAAACAGGTGCATCTAATTTAGGATAATAAATGTAGTGAAGGTGGACATTTTAAAGGCAGACTAACAGGTCTTTATGGGTCAGAATTCTAGCTGATAGACAGGTGTTCAAATACTTATTTGCAGCTGTATCATACAAATAAATAGTTAAAAAATTATACATTGTCTCTCACAGTGGACATACACCTACGATGACAATTTCAGACCCCTCCATGATTTCTAAGTGGGAGAACTTGCAAAATAGCAGGGTGTTTAATTACTTATTTTCCTCACTGTGTGTATATATATATATATATATATATATATATATATATATATATATATATATATATATATATATATATGTTGTATGGCCAAATGTTTGTGGACACCTGGCCATTTTTGCTAATATTTTCAAAAATTTTAAAGATTTTTCCCTAAACTGTTGCCAGAAAGTTTGAATCACACAGTTATATAAGATGTTTTTTTCATATGCTGTAACATTTTTTCTTTCCTGGAATAAAAAAAGGCCTAAAAATGCCAAGGCTGGTATGAAAGAACTCAGGTGGCCTGAACAGATCCCCAAACCTATTGCACACCTTATGCCTCCTCACCCTGCATCATCACTGCTTAACCTTACTAATGCTCTTTTGGTTTAATGGGCGAATCCTCACCAAAATGTAATTAAAGGATTTACTAAAAGAATAATAACAGCAGGATTAGTAGATAAAGTGATTCCAATCAAACAGTCGAGAAAAAATATTATACTTGACCATTTATTTATTAAAAAAAAGTTATCCAATATTAGATATCTGTGAGTGGCAAAAATATGTGAGCTTTGAGGATAAGCAGTTAAATGAAGGTCAAATTAGAGTCCATCTGTTTACAATCAATGGGATGACAATTAGTTGATCATTTAATTGTCACCACACGTGTTTGTGGAAATGTATCATGGTAGGGGGAGATTACTGAGGACCTCAAAAAAAGCGTTGTGTTGCTCAACCTAGAAAAGAATACGAAACCATCTCTAACAAGTTTGCACTCCACAGTCAGACAGATTGTGTACAAATGGTGGAAATTTAAGACTTTTGCCACCCTCCTCAGGAGTGGACAACCAACAAAGATCACTCCAGAAGTAAGATGTGCAACAGTCCACAAGGTCACAAAGAAAACCAAATTTACTCCTAAGCAACAAAATGCCTCTATCTATTAGGTGGCTAATGTTAATGTTCATGAATACGCCATCAAGAAAACCCCAAACATTCTTGTTGTGCATGGCAAAGTTGAAAGGAGAAAGCCACCACTCTCCAAATAGAACATGGCTGAGGACTGTTGAAAAATGTGTTGAGGATTGATCAGACCAAAATATAACCTTTTGGTTTAAAAATGTTATGTTTGGAGGAATATAACCACTGCATTCCAGTATAAGAACCTCATCCCCTCTGTAAAATATGATGGTGGTAGTATTATGCTTTGGGCCTGTTTTGCTGTTTTTGTGCCAGGATGGTTTGCCATAATTGATGGAACAATGAATTCATAATTAAACCAGCAAATTGTAAAGAAAAATATAAGGACAATTCTCACTGAATTGAATCTTAAATGAAAATAGGTCATGCAGCAACTCAACAACTCCAAGCTTAGAAGTCATTTTGCTAAATAATGGTTAAAGAGAAACCTAGTTAATGTTTTGGAGTCAAAGTCCTGACTTTAATGCAAGAGGACCTGGAGCAAGCAGTTCATATAAGGAAACCAATCAGTATTCCAGAGTTGCAGGTGTTCTGTACTGAGGAATGAGCTAAACTTCTTTCAAGCCATTGTGCAGAACTGATCAACAGTTACATTAAACATGCAGTTTACTTGTAGTTATTGTTGCACAAGAAGGTCACACCAGATTCTGAAAGCAAAGCTTAACATTACCCACTTACCAAAAAGTAATATTTTCTTAATAAATAAACAAACAAGTATAATTTTGTGTTAGTTTTTAATTTAGTTCACATTGTCTATTTTTAGGACACAATTAGATTCTCATAGAATGACCACTGAATTTCTTACTAATTTCTGTGAATTGAACAAACCCAGAAACTAAAGAAAATCTGTATTATTATCTGTATTATTAGGTGGCTATAGTTATTAGCTAATGACAACAGTTACTTTATTTTCCAAGGACATTGCTGATTTGAAATATTTTTTTTCAGTGTTATTTTATAAAAATGTGCCACATTACAATATCTACAATAACACTTAAGCCACTGACAGGTAAAATGAAAAGCACTGATAATCTCATTGCAATACCACCGGTCAAAGGGTTGGATATATTTGTAGCAAGTGGTGGAAGTAGGACATATAAGGCAAGCATATAGTGACTTTTGGTGAAACTGTGATAGCTAACGTATGCGTCTAATGGCAGAACTTGTGGATGTTCCCATTATGCAGTGAATAGTAGCAAATAAAACTGGTCTGGGAAGGGGGAACTGGCAACTCAAGAGCTGTGTAGATGCAGATAAGTCAGGGGGCCCATACTGACCCATGTCCACCAGCTTTGAAGAAACATGCCTGGTCTGATAATTCACTTTTTTTTTTTTAATTAGGGAAGCAATAGCAATTGTTGTGACAGACACAAGTTATGGACTTGGTCTCTAAAATTCCCAAATCTGTAGTATCTATGGAATGTGCTGAAAAAATAAATCTGATCAATGCAGGCTCCACCTCACAACTCATAGGATTTAAAGGATCTGTTGCTAACTTCTTGGTGCAAGATTTTTTTGTTAGGGCTGAACAGTGTGTGTAACAGTGTGTTTTTTGCAAAACCTATTTTTTTTATTGTTTTTAAGAGGCACTTATTACCACTCATTACTTTGCTAGTTTGATATTTATTATACGGGTTCCAAATGAAACACTCCTCGCAAGGGTTTAACAAAGAAGTTGAGTCCTCGTGTTGTGCAGCAGGTGCAGAAGCTGGCTTCAAAAAACAGACGCATGAGTGCTTTCCGCAATCTACTCTATCTATCTATCTATCTATCTATCTATCTATCTATCTATCTATCTATCTATCTATCTATCTATCTATCTATCTATCTATCTATCTATCTATCTATCTATCTATCTATCTATCTGTCTGTCTGTCTGTCTGTCTGTCTGTCTGTCTGTCTGTCTGTCTGTCTGTCTGTCTGTCTGTCTGTCTGTCTGTCTGTGTGTGTAGGTGTGTACTGGCGTGTGTGTTTTTTATACAAGTACAAACATATGGTATTCCTCCTTCCTACTGCTTTTATTGTTATCTACACAACTATTTCTCAAACGTTATTAAAAGATTAACTGTCTGACCTATTACAGATGTATGGAAAATTCTGAAAAGATGTTAGAAACTTTATAGAAAAGCTAGAGATAAAAAAAAATGTGTAAGCTGTTTAAGTATAACAGATTTAAAGTTTACTGTAAGAACAATTTATACGCCTGACCGCATAAAACACTAAACTTTTTTCAAGTCTCAAAACACCCTGTGATCATGCCTTTGGGTGGGTTTTTTAAAGCCATATAAAATTCATAATGCCTATAAACATGCGTTTCTTCCTATATATATATATTTGTTTTAAAGATTTTTTTTACCAACCTGTCTGCTGTAAGGTCTTTCTCTTTCTTCTTCTTCTTCTTTCCTCCCTTTTTGGCTTTCTTTTTCTTCTAAATTTAAGAAACAACATATATAAACAAGTCAAACCAAAGCAATGGCAGTCAATCAGATGTCAATTTATAATCCAGTCAGAGCTTTTGAAAATGTAAAATCTGTTAGTGTGCTGACTGAACCAGGAACACAAATGCATTGTTGCAAACCAATGTTTGTAAAAATGACACTTGACAAAACATCTTGCCCGTGGTGAGCGATGTACTCGTGCAAATGCATATAAACACAGTCTCCATGTTTCCCTGATAGGAGCCGGTTGGCCATATATGACCCTGTTTGTTTATTGCTCTGATTAGTAAGGCACTAACTTCAGGCTTGATTGTGGTCCTTGGAAGACTGAAGCCCTGGTCTAGAAGAAATTTCACTGGAATATTCACTGAATGTGTGACTCATTTTAAACTTGGTGAATTTGGTGCGGCTCAGTACACTATGCTGCCAATAGTGCCTGCACTTTAGGGAGGTTGTGAGGATAGTAAAAGTTATTTAAAAGTACAAAATACAACACTCACTGTTTTTTACTTCCTAAGATAAAAAAAAAATAAAAAATAGCAGTCAGTGTGGAGTAGACTAGTGGTTAGGATGTTTGTCTTTTGAATGGAAAGTCATGAGTTTAAATCCCATCACTGTTGTACAGTATATGAGGTAATTGTATTTCACTCAGCAAAAGGGTCTGACTGCTTTATTGATTATGAATATGCTTTGGAAATCTGAATAGTTATAACTTTTATGACTAATTCTGTTTGTACGCTTTACGCAAGGAATAAAAGACAATTTGGCATGCTTTTTTATGAATATATTTAATCACTCAGTGGCGTCATATGGCATCCTCAACTGTTTTTTTCTCATATACCACAGCCATTTTGCTATTAACATTTTATGCGTTCAAGAATGACACAAAATACATTTTTTAGCCATTTATAGTTACTGTGTGTTGTGGAACAACTTCAAAGAAAATCTGTACTTTTGAACAACTGTGGTCTAAGAGCAAACATCCTAACCCTTTAAATCATTATAAACTAAAAAAAACAAGTGAGCAGCCCCAATTTTTTTCTAATGCTTGCCATGTGGCTGTAGTACTGGTCCATTCCAATATGAAAGAAAAAATATTTTGTACAATGTCAGCCAAGACTGTGTGTGTACTCAGGTCAAAGAAAGGTCAATTTAAACCCAAGAACAGAGTGTATTTTTCAAAAACACAGAAATCTCGTATGTCATCTTTTGGCTGTTTTTGTCAGTCAGAAAAAAAGGAAGGGGTGGGAGGGTATTATTCTGTGGTGAGAAACTGAACGTGTAATCTCTATCACACACTTAAGATGTCAACACTATTTGGTAAGCCTGACTGAGTTGCCTGTTCATAGTGTGCAAGATGTAAACATCAGTGATCATAATTTGATTTTACAACACTTAACACATGTCCTCATGGCTTTTTTTTATATGTTTCTTTTGGCATGTTATTCTTAATCTGTTCTTTATCTGATTTAAATTTAGGTCGACACTTTCACCAAGAAAAATTCTTTCAACCAAACTGGTTTATTTCCTGGTTAGGAATAAATTTCACAGACCCACTGAGCACAGGCTTGTTTTATGAATATAATGCAGATATTTTGCTTCTATCTTGGTTTTCTTTGCTTCTTATTTGTTGAATATAAACATACAGACGGGACAAACAAATGACATATCCTGGCTATCAACTGCTTCATTCCTAGCTGCCCAGAGCACAAGCTAGTTCAGTAGAGTGTTGATATAGCTGTCATCAACATTGCCTTTTTAATGCCGACAGCAGAACAGAGAGGAAAAAATCCTTTTTCCTATTTTAAAAGAATACAACTTTTTATTCGATACACTATACATACAAAAGTATTGGGGGATACCAAGCCACATGTGTTTTTTCTACATATATAGATTGTCTTTGGATTAAAATTTCCCTTCACTCCATGAACATATGGTATACATGGGTTAAAGTGTAATATCTTGCCTGTTTTAGAGATCTGACATCAACCCTTTTAACACCTTTGGGATGAATTTATGACTTTACTAACGTTTTTGAGGGCTGAATGAGCACAAATATGCAGCTCACTCCAAATCAAGTGAAACATTTTCCAAGAAGAGTGGAGAATATTATAATAGTAAATGGGGGCTAAATGTCAGTGGTGGACAAACCATATACATAAGTTAAAGTAGAGATACCGTAGGTAAAATATTACTCCAGTAAAAGTAAAAGCGCTCTCTTTAAACTTTCACTTGAGTACATATACAAAACTATCGGCCTTCAAATGTACTTAAGTACCCACAGTACTTAAGTAAAAATATTATGGGCCCAAAACCATCTTTTTATCTTGCACAAATAAGGCCAAAGGTGTTATGGAATGTTTGAGTCAGGAGTTTCTTTTATCATTTATTACACTCAAAATGTTATACTTGCTTTCAAACTGATTCTGTACTGTATGTTTGTGCTCAGTAGATACAAACAAAGCGTGTACTTCACCCTGACTGGTGGCTTGCTGCCTGCTTAAAAAATTAAGTTTTTATCCGCTCATGAATAAAAATGATAATTTCACAAAATGTAGTTAAGTAAAAAGTACGATATTTGACTTTGAAATGTAGTGAAGTAAAAGTCTCCCCAAATGGAAATATTTAATTGAAGTACATGCAAAAGCTACTTTAGTACAGTAACGAATTACATTTACTTCATTACTGACCACCAGTATTAAATGTGAAACTGGATATTCAAAAAGCACATACAAAAACTGTGTCCACAAGTTGGTGGGTATATTTCTTTAAACATAATACTCTCCAGTTGGTTCATATACTGTATTTCTTTATGGCTAAAAGCTTTTAAATACTTTCATGTGCTGCTCTTTTTCAAGCCCTGCCAACTGCAGAACCGCCTCCACATACACTCGCACAGTCCTGCTATTTGTAGAATCTATTTTTCTAGGCATATTAATTATGCCGAACAAACTCTGGACACTCTGATTCAGGAAGGGCTGTAAAAGAAGTGATTACACCAAGCAAAATATTTGACAGAGCACAGTTATATAACTCGAATGCTCATAAACACAACACTCTTTCAGCTCACATTTAACACATCATCAGGCAAAAATGAAGATGCTAGCCAGACTCAAATTATGTTTTTTTACGACCACATCTCCTGGTGAAAGCCAAATAATTTTTTTGTCAAGGTTGGAAGCAAGATGCTTAATCACCACTGACATTATCAGGAAAGGATAAAGACCACAGCTACATAAAGTCATTCCTCTCAGAGACTTTAGTACTTGTTTTTTTTATCATAAATGTCGGCATTTATAAATGTAGTTTTCGTGTCATAGTTTGGATTTGAACAGTATGAAGCTGTAGGTTTCTGGGCAAGCAAATACGGAACTGAAAAGAACACTGGAACCTTTTACGTGCTTGGTATCGTAGGTGAAGGATTTACGATTTGTTTAATTCTAAAAATGGTATTCTTGCTATTATTATATCCATCCAGAGTTTTATTTTTGATATTTTTTAACTGACAAAACATTAAATCTAAGTTAATTATTTTATAGGACTACTTATTATTGAGTTATTGAGCGTTGGATCAAAACCACTAATTAAAATGACCAGTAATATACTGTCAATATATAATAATAATATAAATAAATAATATATACAAACTATATATAGTAAAATAAAAAGTATAAAATATAATAATAATAATAATAATAATAATAATAATAATAATAATGTGAAAATTTCTCCCAGTGTAAGGAAAAAAACTCCCTGCCTATGCATCATAGACCTTATTGGGAATATCACTGCTTTAAGCATCTTGACCTTGGCAGAAAAAAAGCCATGATTTTAAACATAACCTTCTAGATATATTACCTACAGAAAAACAAGGCTTCAGAAGAAGACAAAGTTAGACACTACTAAAATGAATCAAAGTTTAATTCATCCCATAAATATAAACAGATTTGTACTCATGGATCAGAGCAAAATCTGTCTCCATGTGTCAAAAGATTAATATCCATCCCTATACATACACACATTCCACATGTGAGCCAAAAAGTGAAAGGCTGATTTGTCTGTCAGAAATGTCGAGCGGTTAAAATAGCACTGGGTCAACGTGCCAAGTATGTTTTTGAAATGTTCACTTGTGCAGGCATGCTGTAAGTGCTTATGCGGATACACAGTGTTTGGAAGAAGAAACAACAAAATTTACTTTGGGAAACTCAGAAATGCACTTGGCTTGTGTATGTATATATATATGGAAAAAAGGACGTGCACAACATATGTCATGTGCTTGTGCATGCATGCATAGATAAGCACAGTAATTGCAAATCCGGAGTAAGTTTTAAATGCGAATGCTTTAGTGAGCATTCCTTTTTGGATGTTTACTATGGCGTGCAATTGTTTAGGAAGAAACAGCAACTTCAACATCCTGCTTCATTTCCACCAACACAACTCACATCTGGCTCTGCCTGATGTATGCATGGCGTATATGTGTGTCTGTGTCTGTTTGTGTGTGTGTGTGTGTGTGTGTGTGTGTGTGTGTGTGTGTGTGTGTGTGTGTGTGTGCGCGCGTGTGTGTGTGTGTGTATATATGCATGTGCAATTGGTGGTGGGAAAGCAGTCCAATCAAAACACAAACTGACAAGGGCAAGACTACGTCTATCTGCCTTTGTGTTCTTCTAACATTCCAAGCGATCAGTGTTGTGTGTGACTCACAACTGGCTCTTATCATTACAACAGCAATAAGCCTGTTAAATTCTGTATGCATTCACACTGCACGCTGTGCGGGGAAGCACTACAGATAAAACCCAGCAAAGAACATGAAACACACCAGTTCCTATCAGCAAGGAGTCCGATGTCTGCACACTGTCACTGCATTATGCACACTACAAAGAGTTTTTTGAAACAGCCCTTATCTTACATGAATCTATGTGAAAGCAGTGCACTGGGCTCCATCACCTTTTTATTAGCCTTCTTCCCTTTTTTCTTCTTTATGCCCTTGTCCCGGTCCACCACCAGTTTGAGATTCTTCAGCTCCTGCCTCATCAGCTCATCTACCTGTGGGAAAAGCAAAAATCGCTTAAGTTAATCCTAATCAAAAAGTGGACTATTTTATGTTGTAACGGATTTTTTTTCTATTTAAGATATTATGGTTTTATGTTTTATATGCAATATTTTTTACATACACCACTACTTAAATTCTGGTGTATGTAAATTCTACTTATATTATGTGAATTCTGTTTTTTATTCTATTTCTATGTACCAGACAATTGATTTAAGCATTTTACTGCAAAGTGCATTACCAAGAACTATTTACACATCATTAGTTAATATACAGAAATTCATACCAAATATTATTGAAATAATAGATTTTTTCCATCATATTACTGAGTTGTTAAACTGTTCATTCTATAACTAGTTTGACTCAGGTTGTACTCTCGACTGCAGGGACTATCATATGTCTTACAAATTTACACAGCAACATGCATATTGAATGCTCTACAACACTGATTAAAGAAAAAAATGCACGTAATTGTGGTTTTTTTTATTGCTTTCTATAAGGATTTGTTTATTCAAGGTTTTTGGAATCAGCCTCCAGTGTCAACACATTCAGCAATAATATAGCTGTCAAAGATATAGCTTCCTCGACAGGAAAACATAAAGAAAGGACTTTGTCATTTGCAGAAACATTATTTTCTGGCACAGAAAAGTTTTCATGATGCAGGGATTTTTCGCTTTCTCTGTAAAAAAAACCCCAAAATGTGTTTTTCTTGTTTTTGGCAAGTTTTATAGTAGTAACAACAATATGCATATACTTTATGAAAAGGTTTTTGTGGGCACCTGATCATAAGTTCCTATGTGCTTTTTAAACATGCCCTTAAACATGTAGTCTCTATTTGCTGTTTTAATAACCTCCATTCTTCTGGGAAGATGCTCTACTTGATTCTGCAATGTGGTTGTAAGATTTGTGCTCAGTCAACGACAAAAGTGTTAACAAAGTCAGATATAAATGTAGGGTGAGGATGCCTGGGGTGCAGGTATCTAGGTATCTATCTATATATGGATCTATCCCAGGGGTGTACAATAGAGTTAAGGTCAGAACTCTGTAGTCAGCCAGTAATGACTATCCACTTTAACTCATGTAAACCATATCTTCATGGAGCTGGCTTTGTGCACAGGGGCATTGTTATGCTGGAACAGGTTTGGGTCTTTTAGTTTAAGTTAAGTCAATATTTGATGCTGCATCCGAAGACATTCTATAAATATGTGTGCCTCCAACGTTGTGGAGTCTGGGGAAGAAGCACATATGAGGAGATATGTCACTTTTGTCCATATCTTTTATCTTTGTTGATTAATTTTTTCTTTTTGTTTTTTTGTTTTTTTTGCTTAGTTACTATTGACAAAGTCTGAATATTGTGTTCATACTTCATAAAAAAACTGTAGCCTGCACAGTTAACACTATGTGCATAACGTATTTCTAGTCACTGGATGTGGCCATTGTCGTTAGTGAAGGAACTGCATCATACAATTCAGCATTTCTTTTTAAAAAAAAAAAAAATAAATAAAAATAAAAAAAAAAGCAATAATATATTTCCATTGTGTTCAGTACATATTGTATTATAGTAAAAATGTGCACCTTTTTATTACATATTAGAATTGGTAAAGGATGGCACTTTAACAAAAAAATTGTGGTTTCCCCAGTTGTTTTTAAACTCATCAGTTTTTACAGTTGAGAAATTAGACACTAAAATGAACTCTTTAGGTATTTATGCTAATTATCCAATTACTCTGCATTGCACATGGTGCTCCTGTTCCAAAATTAAAACCCAAACAGTTCGTGCCCGGCTTAAAACTCGTCTACACCACATTACTACATAATTTCTGTCTTCAACCACTAAAGGTTAACACACCTTTAGAAATGAAGTATTATAATAGAATTTGGAAAGAAAATCATACACAAATCAGTCTGAGAGCTAAATTAGCTTGTTTGTAGCTTTTGGATTGAATGTAAATATTGTATTTGAGGTTTGATAAATGTATATGATAATTTTAGTTTTTCTTATATATTGGTGTGGGTGTGTGTATAAATGCATTTTTCTGAACTAGGGTGTATTATGAAGTCTTAGCAGAGCTCTTACCTGAACTCTGATCTCCACTTCCACCTCCATTCTCTTCTCCACTCGCACCAGCTCCGGGTCAAAATGCTGGTTAAAGTTCTGGCTTTCGTCTCGTGCCTGCCAAACCTCTGCGCCACAACATATACATCACACACAGACACACACAAACACACACACACACACACACACACAAATAAAACACTCAATACGCTACAGGGAATAAGAAAATGCTGCAGAAGATGAAACATAAAACTGTACAATAACAATAGAAAAAACAACCATAAACTATTATATGAATTACTATGTACTTAATTATATGAACAATGAATGTATTTGTTTGTTATTAGTACATGCCTTCACTTATCATTAGTTCATATTATACTTTATACATTACACAAGTATTAATTCAAGTATTAACGCATGATTATTTACGAATTGTAAAACATAACTGACAAAACAAACTAACTGAATGACAAAACCAAACATATTCATATTCATTCATCAACACAACATCAACACATTTACACCATTTAGAGAAACAACAAATGAACAAAATAAAGTTTTTAAGTATCAGAGTACCACTGGACAGTCCCATACATTTTTTGCAATGTTTCTGATGGGAAGCTGATCGTTGAACCTCTAACAGAGGAAACACAGGTGCAGCTGACCGGGTGAGAATGTTGAAGATGATTGTCCTGAGTTTCGTACTCTCATGCGCCATATCCTGACAGGAAGTCCATTTCCGTGCACTTCCTGTTCCAGGATAGGACAGGGTGCCAGGCAGATATGGGCAGGGACTGAGTGACTCAGAGGACATTTGAAATTTAGGATTTTTATGGGGCGTTAGTTTACTGACAATTTACTGAAAAATACGTGATGGGAAAAATAATAATGGCTTGGTGGAAGTTTAGTTGGAATACAAATGAAACAAGTTGGTTTCTGTTATCACTTTCATTACAACAGCTAGCAACAGATGTTCTTTTTCCTGAAGTTAACATGAGATAAACCTCTGTACTGAAGACTTTGCTGTGTAAGTTACATATTTAGCACAACGCTGTTGAATTCTTGAATCTGATTTGGCGAACGGTGTGGATGGTAGTGTTGTGCACACCTTGAAGTGCAGGCTCTAATTTAAATCACACATAAATGAATGCACTCATTTTAATCTGTGTTATAGAAAATATAATCAATAATAAACTCACTAATTTATTAATAGCTTTGTGCTATAAAACTCAACTGACTGCCAAGGAAACTGTTGCAAACATTATCATATTGGTAAAGTGTAATTCACTCATGCACTGACTAAAGCTTTTCCAGACAGGAGTTTTTGAGTGACAATTAAATTATTGAGACTATTGAATAAAATGTAATTAATCCTTATTTAATGTATTACTGAACTAGCTGTTTGTGTTATCAAATGGCTCAATGATGTTACTTATCATCATTCATGTTTTTTCTTTTATCGTGGTAACTATATCTGAGCTCCATTCTTCATTATTAGAAAAATGTGTCTATCTATAAGCGTCTTTAAGCTGTTTTTTTTCAGTTCTTTGTAATAGTTATCCAATCTCCCCAAAAAACGCATTACAATTTAGACCAATTCAGTTTCAACTATATTTAAAGCTACCCACTCTAAATTCACATTTTATCTTTAGTTTAGTAATACAAATCATTTGCATACATTTGCATCAATTTACATACAACAGACCGACCTACAAACATGGTTTTCGAGGACTACAACACCCAGCCACCACACTCTCACATTCATGTTACTAATCAAACACACCTGAACATTATCACAAACTCACAGTACTCTCATTGCTAATTGTATACTGGTTCACATTGTTTATTCATCATCTGTCCCTTGCCTAAACTTTTTACATTGAATTGATATCGCTTTGATATCTTATGATATCGCTTTGTTTGTCATTATTGATAATGCATTAATTGCCTGAATTTGTGTCCATACCTGCACTGCCACATTATAAAATAATAGGAAAAGCCCCTTTGTACTATATCAGTAGGAGAATGCATGCAGGTAGTTGGTTTGAAAGAGGCATATGTAGAGGACAGGAGGCTATGGAGATGGATGATCCGCTGTGGCGACCCTTGATGGGAGCAGCCGAAAGAAGATGATTTTGCTTAAATGTATTCCTGCATCTGGTGTGGTAGGTAATGACTAATCCTTTAAAAGAATAAAAAACAAGCCTGGGGAAAAATTTTATAGGAATATTTTAGGAAAAATCTGTCGTGGCTATTTTTTGGTCTGTTAATTTTACGTTATACTTCACAGCAGCAAAAGTAAATGGCAAAATGGCATCACAGAGGCTACTAAAAGTGCTGTTTAATTCATGCTCATTTTTTGACCAAAGATATGCTTAAGACCATTAAATGCTCAATAATTGCGATATTGGTATTGGCCTATTTTTTTTACCAGGAATGTACATTCTTGGGAAATCTTCATGGCAGGTATGCTTGAATAGCTTGAAGTGAAAATGTGCAATTAAGTGTCATGTGTCTGGGATTACAATCATATTTTTGTTTAAATTCTCCAAGTATGTTGATTTAAGTTTCGCCTTAATACTCATCAAATACTTAAATCAAAATGGCCCGAGCAACATTTTACGCTTTAGAGTATTTTTCCACTGAAGCCCACTGATCTGTGTAATGCTCTGAATTTTTTTTCCTTCAAAAAACATTGTCTAGGAGCATTGAACCTACCATTGTTAATGACTGACAACTCTGTATTTTGAGTTGTTTTATCAGATTTAACAAAGAGTTAAAGGGCACTATTGATGATTGTGTCTGTGAAAACTAAAAATAAGCATTAGACTTTTGAAATTGGATCGGCTGCCAGGGTCAGAGGTCCCTGTCCTCCACAAGGCCTGCTCCACAAGGCCTGCTTTTTAAGGTCAAAATTTCCAAACATCCCCAGGCAATCTGATCTATATAATTACCTTAGCGCTTCAGTGGGACACATTCATGCAGACCAGCCTGTTTGTTTAAAAAGTATATCTAACTCAAAATACTGAAAACAGGCGACTTTTTGAAGGTGAAAAACAAGAAAGATTTGTGGAATTCAGTCCAAAATGTGCAGGGATAAAGAAAGAAAAATGGTGTGGGAGAGGGGACATAGAGGGGGGGGAGCCACAGCTGATGGCGATCCCAACATGACACCATCTGTGAATTCCATGCTAGCTGGACATTTGACAAACCAGGGCTGTATAGAGCGATGACTTGGCACATATTGGACCACACACATATGTGCAAACTGGACATGGAGAGTGGAGAGCGCATATCTACCACCTACCACCTGGGGACAAGCTGAAAGGCACTCAAGGGCTGGAGTGTGCATGGTTTTACCACTCCTGGTCTGATCTATAGAGTCCTGCTGCGCTCATCATTTGGCTTTTCATTAATGTGCCATTAGTATGCCAGTGAGCATGTGGTGAGAGTACTCCTCTCTTTCAACTCTTTTGGGCTGGAAAATGTTGCACCCGTTTATGTTTTTTAGTTTCTCAGTGGGCAGGAATAGACACTTCTGAGTTAGAGATGCTTTCTAAGGTACAGACCCTTCCGGTCTGAGTTTGAAATCAGAGCTAACATCCAGCCAGAACATCATGATAGCTCTGGGCAGGAAGGGAGTTCTCCCTGTTACAGATCACCCGGAAAGATAGAGAGTAAAACAAAGCGGACAGAAGGAAAAAGATAACCAGATTTGCGTCCACTTATTTCTAAGAAAATTTTCCAGGAATATGGCAAGTTGTCATAAATGTAGATGGATCCAGATTTTCATATACATCCTGGCAGCTGTTGTGCGTGTGTTCCATGTGTCTCTTCATGATGTTTTTTTGGCTGCAGTTCCTTTTCTACTTGCATTTGATAGACAGCCGTGTAGAAGTGAGAGCAAACGACAGAAACAGAAGACTAAGACATGATGAGAAATAGAAGACAAGAGATGTTATGGGAAAACTTTCAACAAGCCCAGACAAGTGTCCTCCTTCTCATCATTTGTCCTAATGGCTTCCTCGTCCTTAGTGCCAGCGATCCACATCCCCACAACCAAAGTGTCAGACCGTTTCCCAGTGAACACTGGGTCTCTAGGGGGCAAGGCAGCCTCCCGTCTGATGTTGTGTATCTGGGTAAATACAGAGCTCACCTTTCTGCTCTATTACAACCAAACAAACCCGTCGAATAATAACATCACAATTACAGACAGCTGATAAAACAGAGCCGAAGCTATAGAGCTGGTGAGTCCTCACAGCCAGGCTGCTTAGTTTTAATCACCATTTAGACAGACCAGATGTGCTATTCCGGTTTAAATGCTGCTTTCTTTTTGGACAAATTAATAAGCCTGTCTTTTGGGAGATAAACTAAAGAAAACAAATGATTAGTTATATTCTTTGGTGTATTTTTAAAACACATTAAACAAAGTCCCCAATTAGCTTTAAGTAATTGACATGATTTGTTTTATTGTCTTGGCATCACATGTGCATTAGGATTTATTTAGAATTTTTTCCATTCCGTTTTGACATTTTTTTAAGCAGTGTCAGTGTCTTATTGGTGTAGCGTCACTTCATCTGTTCGACCTCTGAATAAAACCTTCAAGAGGGCAGCAGAGCTAATGAGCATTGAGGATTGCAGTTATAATTCAGAATGCGAGAGCTGGAACTCATTGTGGCTATACCGTGATTAACGTTTGGGAGGTGAGTCTGCTTTTCATTATAACTCTTAGCTTCATTCTCGAAGAATGTACCCCTTTGCTCCCAGGGTTGCGTCAGGTGACATGCAGAGGGAAATTGTAATGGAAACAAATGAAGTGGCTTTAACTGGTTAGATAATTGCTTCCTACATAACACAGAGCCTCTGCCCAACTCGCGTGCACATGTACATGCATAGTCTCTCCCTTTCAAACACTAGCGTCACAGGCACACACCTCCACACAGCTTGTGAAGCGATCACACCTGTTCTGTTAGCACAATTGTTGTGAAGCAATTATAGGCAACTAAATTTCTGACTGATTAAACCCATAAAAGATTTGGTACCTAAGCTACAAATGAGATGAAGCACGAAGATGAAAATAGCTAGTAGCAAAATAAGTTAGTCATCTAATGTTAATGGATAGCTAGAATCATATATTTAATTACTGGTTGAGGAAATAAATACATGAGCAGTTAACACATAAAAGACTAGACTAGCTAACAGCTTGAAAAATATTTGCAGAGATACTTATACTTTCACTTGAATAATAAGAGTTAGGTTTAAGGCAGTGCTAGTGTCAGGAAAAGAAAATATTGCAAAAATGTGTTACATTTTACATAATAGAAAAATATATTTTGTATTTACAACTAAATATCATTATATAAATGTCATTTGTGATAGGGAATTGTTTGAAACTTTAAATTTGAGGTTATAAACAGCCTGTACTCTGTATGTAGAAACATTCTTTCTTTAGTTGATATGATTTAGAAGAACTTGGACATAATTTAACATAATTGAGCATGCATTGTCCCTTTTGAAGAGGTCAAATGCATGCTGTGAAAGGAAAAAGAACTGTAGTACAAGCCTGGAAAAGCATCACAAAAAAAGACTATGAAAGATTTGTGATGTCATTGAATCGCCAGCTTGATGCAATTATTGCAAGCAAGCAATATTACCCATAATATTTGTACAACCAAATATTAAGGTTCATTTTCCTAAAATTACTATAGAACTGTCTGTTCCAGATTTTTTTGCTCAGCTAAAAATTGGGTGGTCCGTCATACTCATATTAATGTTTTTATCTCAAACCTAACACTTTCGGAGTGGACTGTAAAAAAAAACAAAAAAAAACCCAGGCAACTGAACATTGTAATCTTTGGCAAATCTATGTGGTATAAGCGGAATGACAAACTCCAGACTGCTGTTATACAAAGATTCTCCACTTGGCTTCTGCGTTATACCACTTTAGCATAAAAACTATGCAGATGTTCCACAAAATTATAGGTAATTATAAATGGTTAAAAAAGCCACGATGTCTTGTTAATTAAAAATGAAAAATGGTGTGGTATACAAGGAATAAAACAATTGTGCTTGTGCTATTATATTAAATCGTATAGGTATTCTGCTTTCCACCAAACATCATGGTAACAAAGGAACAATAAAAAAAAGTGACTGTAAAACATTATGGCTGTTCTAAATTGGGATTTAGGAGGTTTTAATAAACCTCTTGAAGTTTCTATTACTTTTTGTGTAGTGAGTGTTTTATTTTATGAATCTTGTGTGTTAAAACTGCATTTAAGATACCCAGACTGTGACATATTACATGCAAATTTGTTTTGTTAGTCATTGCATAAAATGCACTGCTCACCGCTGATACACATTCTTGTTTCATCATTCTTACGTGGGTTTCCATTGTATCTAATAGCTGCTATGCCTACCATACATACACAAACATACAGCTTCAAATGAAGATGAAGCATCAGTGACCACATCAAAGAATGTTTCAGCCATTATTACTGGAGCTGTTGAAACCCCTTGCCCTAGCACACACAGATATATAAGTGCACATCTAAATCTCCCCTAGCTTAGCCAGCAGTGATGACAGCGAAAGGGGCAGATGCTGTGCAGCTGTGCAGCAATATGCCTCGTGGCATCGTTTTGGATTTTCAGATTCACAGGCACATGTGTTCATGCACAAAGAAGTGTAACCTTAACGAACGTAATACGACTTCCTTGTAAAGTGAGCCGACGTGATTGTTTTAAGCCGTTGACTGATTTGAATGTAAGATTCATGACCTTCTTTTGGGACAAGATGTTCTAGAAGTGTAAATCAGAAAAATGTAAAAACATGTTGGGTTAATTATGGTTGTGTCATAGGTCTGCTGAGCCCAGACCTACAGGTCTACAGGTGAGTGGTGGTGTTAAAGAAGGCGAGATGGATTGCAATTCCGAGGAAGTAAGGGAGGAGAGGAAGGGAAAAGGAGGAGGTGATGGCTGACCCAAAACAGGGCCTCACCCTAACCCTCAACCTCGTTCTTCTGATAGACAAGCCAGGAAAAGATGGATGAGCTGTTCTATGATAAGAAAGCTTGAACTCAGGACCTTTCACATTCTAACAACGATAACGCCTGAAAGTCTGAACTCTATTTATAGATATTTTTGGATCTATCTCAGTTTTTAAATTACTGATACTTGCACTGTGTGCAGAGCCCTGGGATCAGGGAGAATTATTTTTCAGAAATGCTACAACTAAGTATTCAGGAGATTTGGGATTTTGACATGGTTCTGACTTCTCTCTCACTTCTCCACCAATTGCTCCCCATTGACACATTCATGTATACACACACTTGCACATGAGATTTGTGGAGGTCCGCTTTTTCTCCTGTCAGCACGGATCATTGGGTTACAGAAGCACGGTCTGAGATACTCATTTCCTGCTAAATCAAACACAAAGTAGCGCCTCATTACCAAAACAGGGTCATGCTGTCAAGGGGTTAGGATGTAGTCATATTGATATTTCATTTACCGTACCATTGAAAGACTCTGACAAAGACACCCACAGATATGAATCCTCTGGGGCCCAGGCATTTTAATTAGGCATTTAGCCAGACAGCATGAAGTTTATGCAGCTGATGGTTTGGAGATCGATCAAGAGGGAACTGCAGATTTTTCTGAGCCAGAAAGTTTGGACATATAATAACACTTCTCTGGGTTATTAACATTAACCTGTTAATAACACAGAAAAGTGTTATAAACATTAACCTGTGGTGCTGTAGCTACGTCCCCCACAAACATTATTGTACATGATGTATTCCTGTGAATTTTAGAGTATTTCCAGAAGTTTTACCACTTGAGGCTTAAATAAACAGGTTTCTTCTGTTAAACTGGTGTAAGTGTTAGGAGATACAGAGTCCAGTCACAATGTCCAAATGCCTCGTACTTATCAAGTGTGATAGGCTTTAAACATGTTTCGACTGCCCCTTTTTCTATCTCTGACTACAGCCCTATCATCAGTGGGTACTGTGATGCATTGTAGACTTAGTAATATGCTCACCTAGTGACCCCTTGCACATATAATTCTGGGTTGCTGCTGAATGTTGACTTTATTTACACAAGACAAATGGCACAAGTTTGTTAATTTATACATTAATTAATCTTCAGTAACCACTGGACCTGTCAGGGTCACTTAAAATCCAGAGACTTTGGGTCAAGATGGGAACTAACACTGGTTGGTTCACAAATCCATTGCAAGTCACCATGAACACAAACATACATAAATGTACACTTATTCACACACTAAGGCAATTCAGCTAAACTAACTGTGGCATTATTTAAGCAATATATTTTATACTCAATATCCACTTCAAGAAAACCTAGAATATTGGCTCTCATTGCTGGTTCACAGTTTGCTGACTGTGTCCCATCTGTTGCTACTTACAATGTCTCAGTCCCCCCTTACCCCCTGTTGATCAGTGGACAGCTGACCAGTTATTTGTGTGGTGGGCCAATTTCAGCACAATGATACCGCTGATATGAAAATGTGTTTTGCAGTAGTGTGAGTATATTAGGCATATTTTTGGACACCTTAAAGCCAGGCTTTAAACAGTCCACTGAGCAAAAACTATTTAACTTGCAGGACTGTGATGGAAAAATGACACAGATAAAGGCCTAGAGGATTAGCGCACACTGTGCATGGAAAAAATGAGCTATAGATAAAAAAGAAAACAGGGTAGGTGTGTCTAATAAAGCGGCTAGTAAATCCCAGCAACACTACCACACTGCTGTTCCTATGAAAAAATCCAGCTATGTCTGTCTAGCTGCCAAAACACAGACTGAGCTTGGTCAAACTGGTAGATTATTTATGCCAGTTTATAAATTCTTTTTCAGATTCCTTATTTCTGAATTGATCAGTAAATAAAAATAAATAAAAACAAAATTATTTAATGGTCTTGCTCTTGTGTCATTAGCTTTACAAATAGCTTGTTTACTTTGTAGATTTTGTATTAGTCATTCAGAAACTGTTTCCTTTCCACAGGCTTGGCCAGGCCTGTTTTTGTTTTGGCAGCCAATAGCTGCTCAGACCAAGCTGGACTCAACAGGATCCTGATGCAATATCGCATTCAAATAATATCTTACCCGTTTGGTGTTTCCTTTGTTTTGGATGAATGTGGTAAAGGACTAATATTCACACTATAAATGGTGCTTACTGTATATTTAAGGTAGTAGACCTGATACAATGGCCAGTAAGTAAAGCTACAATGTAGAAACAAGTACAAACAAGTACAGAATTTTTGTGGCCTCTAAACTGTATACCCATTCTGTACTGTATACCCATGTATTTCCATCACTCACCTTGGTATATCTTAGTTCCTTCAACCACAGTTGGCAGAAAGTTACTGGGGCTCATCTTCCATCCCTTCTCCTCCTCTTCCTGTAAAAAACACAAGCGCTCTCTGTATTGCAGATATTTTCATCCATTACCCCCTGCATGGTGTGTTGAAACCTAACTTCAGAAATACAAAAGGCCTTTGAGAGTTATTGGGGACATTTCAAGGCAAGTTATGGATACTTCTGCTTAAAGGAGCAGAGATCAAAGCCGGGGTACTATACTCCGGTGCAGTGTGATACCCAGAGTGCTGGGTTAATGATGTCGATCACTGGTAGGGGAGCAGGGCGTAATTCTGTGAGTGTGATTTACAACTGCTCATGTTTTCCTTCCCCCAGTTGGGGGTCGCACATTAAAAACTAATCGTCGTCCCCACACACTCGGACAAATGTTTGTTTTGTGGGTTTGCACGCAGCCGGGTTGTGGAGCGTGTCTCCGTTCAGGAGCAGCATTGTTTTTGCAAGGAAAATAGGCACCCTGACACACTTTGTTTTATGACTGCTCTGCTTTAAACACATTTCACCATTAGTGGTTAATGGGCCCCAACAGACACAGAAATCTGTCTGGGAATAAAGAAGAATCTTAAGTACTATATAATACACCGGAGTGATGTATGGAAGTGGTCATGGCATAAGGCAGGGCATTTCCTTATGGATCCAGCAGGCATTCCTACAGGAGCATAGAGTTTGCCTAGCATGCAAACAAATTACTGGCTCAAGTTTAATGAAAATCAGACAGCTGTGTAAGGGTACTAAAAATTAGGTGAACCCAGTCTAGACCAACTGTTATGTTCTTTCCTGATGCTGTTTTGTATTAAACACAGTGGCACCCATTTGGCATTTGTTTTGTAGCTAGTTAACAGTAATATAGAACCACATTACAGTTCTCACAGCCACAACTTTTAAAAGGTACTAAAATTCAAAGCTAACTTCATGGACTAACTATGCAAGGTTTGACGAAAATTCCCTTTAATGACCCATTCAACTTTCAGCAGGAAGTGCAGATTTTTGAAGAGGCTCAAATTTGACCTTTCACATCAGTCCGCTGCAGGTATCAGTAGCTCAGTTCCGTAATGAGAATAGCAGGTGCTCTTATTAACCAGAGCCAGAACAAAGGAGCTATTCTATAACTGCAGGCAGCAATCACTTTAAGTGGGTATTTGTAATGCTTGCTGCTTGCAGTTACCCACCAACGGCATTTGTACAACAGTCAGGATTCAGTGTTCCAAGAAAGAACACTTGTAGATGCAATAGGAAGGACTTAGAGCACTTAAAATGTTTAAATTGCATGATAAGTCGCAGCTTCAGTAAACTAAAAAAAAATGTGATGTTTTGTGGGCTGCCAGTGGTCAGATTCTGCATCGGCTGATACTGGTTTATGCTGCACAAATATACTGAAATGTTTGTATCTGGTTGGGAAAAAGAAATAATATGACAGCTGCAAAACAAAGAATGCAGTTTATATAATACATAAACATATATATATAACACACATGCACAAAAAGCACCATTTAAGCTAAAGGAAAAGGGAATTGTATTTTTTTTTAACCTTATATAAAATCTTTATACATATCCATCAATTGTTCCCTTTGGATTAAAAAAATGGAGGATTTAAAAAGGAAACTGAAGTACAGTTATAAAAAAGACAATTCTTTGGTAATGTGGAAAATAAAACTTCCACAAATTGTTTATATTGTTGATAATTGAGTGACATCGATTTCAATGAGAAGTACCGAACAAGAATATATGTATGCATGCGATTTATATATAACTGTCCACTGTACATAACCAGAAAACATTAGAAGCGCCGAATACGTCCTTGCTCTTAAGGACATGCAAAATTTATCGAGGAAAGTGTAAGAATGAACAGGGTAACAGGTTATCGGGACAGAGCAGGACACTGGAGACACGCCTTGTTGGAGTCAAAGATATTTCCTGAAACAGCTCCAAGAATAAACATCCTCAATCATCCTTCATCCCAGCCTCGGGCTAAATAATTAACATTCTTTCCTTTAAGCCTAGTATTTTATATGCATTTAGCTGTGCGTGAGAGCACCACATAATAATTGTGTTCCGTTTTGTACACAGCTGGAATTGTACTACTGGAATTCTATGGCAACAATCCGCCATACCTGAACGAACTGTGATAAAAGTAACGGCTAGAAAGGCATTGTTATCTCTGGACTAGTAGATTTACTTGAGAAGTTTATTGTGCAGTCAATTGTACAGTACAGATGCTAAAAAATAATATAATGACCGATAAACTTTTCCCACAATAGGTTCACTACAGTTTAATAGACATTAACCTTTTGGTGTAAAAAAGGGAGAAGTGAAAAAGGACTTCGGTTCATTTGAATTCAAATCATTTAAGCCAGTGAGGTTACTACGGTGACAAAAGGAGACTTTGGGAAAAACGTTCTAAAAAGGGGAAAAGTAAATGCTCTCCCATTGAGCATGGAAATGCCAGCTGTGTAATTTGGGCTTGGGGATTCCTGACTGCTCAATTTGTCATGACCACTAAAAGCAGTCAACATTAATCCACGAACAAAATCAGCAGGATCAAACTCTTTTATATGGAATCATAATCAGAGCTTTTGTTCTTTTTTTAAAGCTTGTGCCATGTATTCTATTCATTCTTTATAATTTTTCTCCAGTTCTTGACCTTACCGCTGTATCAGCTTTCCCTGCTTTCCCTGCTTTCCCTTTAGTCTTCCCCTTCTTGTCTTTCTTTTTCTCCTTTACAGTATTTTTATCTTTCTTCCCCTTGGACTTCTTCTTCTCCTTCTCTTGTTCTTTTGCAGCTTGCTCAGCAGCAACCTGCACGATAAGTAATGGACTTAAATAAACTTGTATTACACCCACACTGGGAGATGTCAGATTAAATCTCTTCAAATTGTAATGTTTCTGTAGATCTAATAATACCTCTACTCTTAGAACTGAATATTAATAGTTAATTATATACAAAAGTTCTGAATAGCTTACGGATCATGTCCTATATTAAGTCCTGTTGTTATGGAGATGATAATTGTGTGTGCGTTTGTGTGTGTGACCTCCTCTGGTGTCCTCTGGGCAAATATGGAAGATGATCCTCCATCCTCAATGCTTGGGAAATCAGGAAACTTTCCAGTGGCATCTCTGCAGCAAAAAAACCAGAGATTAGGTTTTTTTAAACATACTAGCTACTTAACAAACACTAAGCAAAAACCTTCACCATAAAACCATGCATTCATCAGTACTGACAAAGGTTTTTCTGTTCCTGTTTTCGATCAATTTTACTGAAACCATCTGAGAAAATGGTCACTTGTTATATTCACGATAAACTCTAACCTCTAAGTGAACATTCTAATTACAAAAATAAGAAAAGGCCTCTTCTAATTAGCCTCCATTATATCCCTAAACTCCCATGAAATCACAGTAAAAAATTGAATCCCAGTGCCCAGTCTAAGTAATGCAATTAACCCCAATTTTTCTTTTTTACTTGGGCCCCTTTTCAGAAAGCCAGCCATATACCCAAAAGACAGCAAAGATTTTTGTCTCAAAGAAAATGTCTGTGTTCAACATCAACATCATATGCAATAAGTAATCATTTTAATTACTCATTCCATTTGTAAAGAGAGGTCTTCTCCGATTAACCTCGCATTATGGAAAAAAAAAATCAAACTCAGAGCTTATAATAAAATTAACCCAAAGATTTTCCAGAATAAAAAAAAAATTAGCTTCCTTTCTTTACTTTTTATTAAATCAATAAAACAAAAAGCAAAAAGCTAGGGACAATCGCAAATTGGTCACATATCGAAACTGAGAACCTCTCATATGTCGAGGTTATGTTAACCAGATCTAACTATGGTTCTCAGGGGATTTAGAGTAGGTTTAGAGTAGCAGGCTAAAAATGTCAGTCTAGGTTCTCACTTCTGCTTAAATTAATCAGAAGCAGACTGGATACACCTCACGTCACATACCCGGAGCAGGGTCACAGCTGGAGGACATATAAATGAGCTCGACTGGATTTGCTCAGCAGTGGCTGGATCAATAACTGGATTCATTTTTCCACGAAGTAAAGTGATCTGTTTGTGGTATTATTGATTTGAACCATGGATAAACTTTCAAGCAGTGCAAGAACAAAACGCTTTAATGAAATGTACCTTAGCTCATAGCTTCAAGTTGAGCATGAACTACATTTGGCATATTTTAAATTAAAGTGAAATCTAGATATTTAACAGTGTAAGAATACTGACTAACCAACTAATCTACTAATCCTTCAGAAAGCATTCATGACTCTTCATTTGATCCTTTTTTGTGATGTTACAGTTTTGTTTTAAAAGGAATTATCTTTTCTCTGTTTTTTATTTTGTTTCCAGCAACCTGCTCATTAGGTTTTGACAGTTAACATTAAGTAGTTTTACTCAGTTATTGTAATTAAGTACATTTTTCAAGTATTTTTAGGATAGTAAATAAGTAGTACTTATTAAGTAGTACTTATTAAGTAATAAATCTTACTTTATTACATTTCAAAAAACATTCATCGCTTCTTTTGATTTTTAAAATAGTAAACCCTACATGCATGGAGTAGGTATTCTCTCATTGCATGCCTGTAACAATAGAAAACTATATTATTATAAAGGATTGGTGCACAAAGTAATGGAACATTTAAATGCATTAATGATTAAAATATAGTTCCCCAAGAGCAATACTTTTTCTTTTAATATATAAGTTCATTCATGAGTACTTTTGTACTTTTTCTGTAGTAGAAATGATAAAGCATTACTTTAGCTTTTTTTTCTTCCAAAAGAGGAATGGTGTACTTCATCCACCACAGGGTTTTGACTAATAAAAAAAGCCTGACGTATTACATTTATACAAAGTATTCAAACCCTTTACTCATTGCTTTGGTTAATGACCTGCCTTAAAATAATCATGACTATGAAGCAGCAAACGTGCCATGTCTGTTTTTGGGGATCTTTTCCCATTTCTCATTAACTACTTGAGTTCTCTCAGCTAGAAGCCTCAGGGTATGACATTTTTCAGGTCTTGCAGAAATATTCAGCTAGGTTCAAGTCCAAGCTCTGGCTGAGGCCTTCAGGCACTTTTGCCATATCTTAGCTGCGCATTTGAGGTCATTGTTATGTTATGAGGCAAACCTTCACCCCATTCTGAGCTTTTGAGTACTGTGGAACAGGATTTTCTCAATTACATCTCTGGTAATTAATCTCTTTTTCCTTTGTGCTAACACACAAAGCTTCCCAGTATCTACTTATGAAAAAGAGTTCCACTGAATGAAGCTCTCACCACCATGCTATAGTGTACAGATGGAAATGTCCAGAAGACAAGCAGTGTGTGAGTTCGTATATAAAGCATCAGTCTTGTTTAATCCAACATCAGATTCTAGTTTGTCCTATATGTGCCCTTTTGACAAAATCCAATTGTACCTTGACTAATACAGTTTGTTGCATTAGTTCTTCTATTACTGCACACCATAACAGTGAACTGTAATATATGGAAATTGAGTCTGGCTTTTCTAAAGGTTTCTTCCTAATGCCATCTCAGGGGAGTTTTTCCTTTCCACAGCTTGCTGATTAGGGACAAACTTATACACTCTTTTATTAGTGCTTTATCGGTGTCAAGCTGCTTTGAGACAATGTCCAAAGTTAAAAGTGCTATACAAATAAAAATAAATTGAATTGAATTGAATGAAAGTCTGGCTGCTCTAAATTAGAGGACCTGATTAGTAGAGAAGAATAGAAACCTTTATAAAATCTGTAATGATTGTAATGGTGATAATGGGAATTGTATTAGTTTTAATGGAAACTCTAATGGTACTTATGGGTCTCTAATGTTAATCAGTTGCTTTCTATTGGTTATGTCTAGCAGATGCTAACCAATAATACCTGTAGGTTACATGCTGGTATATACTGGACACCAATAAGGAATATAAGGTCATTGTTAAGCACCTATCTCTCAACAGATTTCTGAAAAATTATTTGATTACTTTATGCTTTACAAAAATAATAGATAATGGTTTACATTTTTATGCCCATGTGGTATTTCCGATTACATTTGAAATGACCTGTACAATAAGTTTAATAATTATGAGTTTATGAATTTTGGTTGAACATAAACTTGAGTACAGGTTGAGACTCAGGTTCAAGATGTTCACCCTAAATTAGGTCGTGTCCCAAATCAGGTCCAAGGTCAGATTTTTTAAATACACAAAGGTTTAAAGGCTCTCACCGAAGTTTGCTGGAGTCACAAAGCCTTAGAAATGGCTTTGTAACCCTTTTTAGACTGATTCTCATTTGTTTCTCAAATGTTTTTTAATTTCTTTAGATCACAGCATGATGTGTTGTTTTTTTTTAGATCTTTTAGGGTGTTTTACTTTGTCAGACAGTTTTTATTTAAGTGGTTTCTTTTTTAAACAGGTTTGTCAGTAATCAGTTCCCTTTCAGGAGTTTCCACATGACCACGCTCTGAATCACATTATAATCTGTCCAACGAAACTGCATGACGTCACTGCGCTGGACCAGGAAGCTATTAGAACACATGCGGTGAAGACAATGCTAGCTTCTGTTTGTTCACTGTGTGTGTCTGTTCTACTTCTAAAATTTAAGGTGCAGTAAAAATGTAAAAAAAAATTAATAACAAGCAATCCTTCCAGCTTTGTGTGTGTTACTTGCTTGGGATCGAAACATGGTTAGTCGGCTTTTTGGGAATCCGGCTGCTCCAATTGCTGCCGCATGCCCATGTGAACGTGCCACTCTTATAGAGTGTTTTTTTAAGTTGGGCACCTCGTGGATCTGGCCTCACTTCCGCCGAGGTAAAGCGACGACTGAGGTCATCTGGCAGAGGATTTGGAGATGGGCCTGTCCATTCCTTCTGCCTCACTTGCCAGATCCAGCGTGCTCTTCCAGGGTTCGGATGCATGCCTTTTGACGGTTTCTTCCCTCTGTGAAGAGAGTGCTGTGCTCCACCTCTCTTCCTCCGAGAAGGGGGAGGGGATGGATGTCGGCGAATCCGCTGACACTCCTTCTTAGCCCGTCCTTTTTGAGAAACTCCTGGAAGTAATTACTCGTGTTGTCACCAAGCAAGATTTTGCTTGGCCAGATGAGAAACAGAAACAATGTCCCCTTAGCAAGATGGATGAGCTGTTTTTGCAACCGATGTCACTGCCTCCGCTCCGGGGTCTGCACTTTTTTCTGGACCTGCACACTGAGGTGTCCAGGTCCTGGAGCAGGCCATATTTGGCCCACCTCTTCAGTCCCAATGTCTCTCTTTAAATTAATGTAGTGGGTCTGGAAGAGCGTGGTTATGGGACAATGCCTCGGGCTGACTGGCTATATCTTTGCAGGTGCTGCATCATCTCTTAAGGCCCTAGCACTGCCCACCAAGCCCTTTTGACTTCCTCGGCCTTGGTGGGCTTAAACGGCAGCGGGTCAAGCCGCTGGCTGCCTTCTCACTATGGCAGTGCTGTTGGTTTATAAGGCTGACCTGCTACGGGAGCTGGATGAAAGATCTATTACGGGTGCTAACAATGTCTGAGAGCTACAACCGCCACAGACCTAGCTCTCAAAGGCACCTAGGGCTGTCCACCGGTCCATGTCAGCCCTGGAAGCCACAGAGAGGCACCTTACCGGGACAGAGCTTTTCTTTTGGACGCCCTGTAGTCCCCACTGGCCTGTTCGGCAACACTGTGAATACAGTCATCGGTTCCAGAAAAGCGAAGAAGCAATCGGTGCTGTTCCAGCGTTACGCCCCTCGCCGCTCTGATGGGGCTGCTCGGCGGGCGCAGCCCCAGCCCAGCTCAAGTGGGCATTGTGAGGACCAGAGAAGAAGCGTTGCCACTCGCACTACCCATGCATTCTAGGCCGAGACCCAAGGAGCTGGCGGGTCTGAGAACCGTCATCTCCAATAGGAGGGCTTTGGCCGGGAAACTTTGACAGTTTATGGGACACCGCTGGGGGGGCACCTCAGTACACCTCAGTACATGGTGCCCGCCCTTCCTCGGCATCTCACAGCAATCTCCAGCAAGTGCCTCCCTCAATTTCAGCCCGGGAACGTAGAGGATTGGGGGGCTTGTTGCCTCTCAGGAGGCCCCTAGGGCAGCTGCAGAGCATACTAGAGTCCTGTCTTGAGAAACTGGTTCCCTTAGGAGATTATCTGACAGCCTGAAAACACCTGCCAGACGTATCTTAATGGATCCTGCGCACAGTAGAAAGAGGCTACTCCATTTAGTTTAAGTCTCAT
Source organism: Silurus aristotelis (assembly GCF_946808225.1). Lineage (NCBI taxonomy): Eukaryota > Metazoa > Chordata > Actinopteri > Siluriformes > Siluridae > Silurus > Silurus aristotelis. The sequence goes on from NC_139575.1 coordinate 31,510,385, forward strand.
CCTCCCCGGTTCAACAGGGTGTGTCCCACTCTGGTGGGACCCAAGCAGGCTCTGGTCATAAAACAGGAAGTAAACACTTTTTTAGGGAAGGTCACTCCACTAGACAGATAGTCCGGGTTCTACAGCTGGTACTTCATAGTTCCCAAGAAGGATGGGGGGCTGTGTCTTTTTTTAGATCTATGTCAGCTGAACCGCTCTCTATTGAGACTCACCCTAAATGACGTTGTGTTCCAAATCAGGTCCGAGGACTGGTTTGACACGATAGATCTGAAGAATGCTTTTTTCACATATCCATCCTTCCTTTACACAAGAAGTTCCTAAGGTTTGCTTTCTTTTGCTTACCAATATCAGGTCCATTTATTTGGCCTTGCACTCTCACCCGGCACCTTTACAAAGTGTGCGGATGCGGCTTTGGATTCACTGAGACTCCAGGGCATCTGCATACTGAACTATAATAAAGACTGGTTAATATTAGCTTGACTAAAGCATCTGGCGAACCGGCATCAAATTTTAGTTCTCACCCATATAAAGAAATTGGGGTTATGACTAAACGGCAAGAAAATGTGACTTTTTCCGGTACAGAGAACCACCTATCTAGGGGTAGTGTGAGATTCGACAACTCTGCAGGCGCAGCTGTCTCCAGCACAAGTCAAATCTATACTCACGGCTGTCAAGAGCATGAGTGAAGGCCAGCTACTCACTGTAAAGCAGTTTCATAAACTGCAGGGTCTGATGGCAGCTGCATTAAAATGTGGTGCCACTTGGCCTTCTTTACATGTGACCCCTACAGTGGTGGGTCAGGGACAGAGGGTTCTCCCGAAAGGGCAACACACTCTGCACAATTAAGGTCACGCAGCCAGCCTTATGGGCTTTAGATATGTGGAGAGATCCGGGGTTCTTGTTACAGGGTCCCGCGTTGGGGGCCCCCAACCAGGAGAAGCTTAACATACGTCCACAGAACTGCCATGTAGAGAAAGTTGGACCAGCTGTTTGTCTGCTATGGTCCATATAAAAAGCGGTTTCCTGCCAATAAGCAGACCCTCAGTAGATGGATTGTGGATGCTATCCACTCCTCTTATGAGTTCTCTGGTCTTCCCGCTTTTTTCGGGGTTAGAGCACACTCCACTAGGAGTGTGGTGGCCTCTGGCTGGCCCACCCCACTGACCTACCTCAGGTCCTACAGCCTTGACCTTAGTGCCACTCCTGGCCTATTTGTCCTTCGACTTAGCTGTGCCCATCCACACTAGGCAGGGATTTGTCAGTCTGGCAGTATTGGACACTCGTTCCCAAAACGTGACCATGCTCTGAATCATGTATGTAATCTCTCAAACGGAACGGTGCAACGTTTCATTCCCTCAGGGAATCAGGGTTACATACGTAACCTAGAGACGTTCCCTGTCAGGAACTCGACCTGCATCTCCATGCCACATTTCCTGCATCCCTGTGAGCGCTTCCTTCACTCCTGAAGCTAACGCCGTCTCCACTGCATGTGCTCTTACAGATTCCTGGTCGTCCGTTTGACAGATTACACACGTGATTCGGAGCGTTGTTGATGCAGCGTCTCGTTCCACCAGGGTTACATTCGTAACCTAGAGAAGGCTTTTGTGTGGCAAGTGAAATTTAACTAGCAACAGCTCTTGTGCTCACTATAATTTGTATATTATTTATATATTAATGGCTAATTCACATAGACTTCTATGGTTGAAGCTAAACATGATTCTGCGGCCCGGGTTCGATCCCCGGTCAGGGAACCAACCTCAGCCATTAGGGTTGCACAAGCCTTAGTGCCGGTCCCAAGCCCGGATAAATGGGGGGGTTGCGTTAGGAAGGGCATCCAGCGTAAAAACATGTGCCAAATCAAACATGCGGATGGTCCGCTGGGGCGACCCCTAATGGGAGAAGCCGAAAGAAAGTTTAATAAATGCATTAATAATGCAAGGATAATTAAAAAGCATGTTCCATATGCTGATGTTTTCTGTGAAGAAATATTTTACATTAGAAGTAACATTTTCAGTAAAAGTCTCGGTTATGAGTGCTTAGTGACAAGAAGACATACAGCTATAGTTTTAGCCCAAGTCAAGTCAAGTCAAGTCAAGTCAAGTTTATTTCTATAGCGCTTTTTACAACAGACATTGTCTCAAAGCAGCTTTACAAAAATCAACGGTCAAGGTGAATGGTCTGCATTTATCCCTGAAAAACCGTGGCGAGTGTGGCAAGGAAAAACGACCTTAGACTCCCTTAGCCCAAGGACAGAGGAGATTGCACTTTCCTGTTTTTCAACAACATGTCACTTCATTGTCCTATTATCTTCATGATAAAGGAGAAGATTTTATGGGAATTAACATATTAATAAAAACATGTGAAAACTAACTTGTCTTGCTTGCATCCCTTAATAATTAACGTTATACGAATACAGAGTGTGACATGTTCATTTATAAATTAAAAATCGTTTACAGAATACAGAAAAATCTGTAATCGTTACCAAATTCCTGTGGTTTAAAAGTAACAAAGACTTTGTGCCATGATGTTGGAAAATAAACAACTTTGTTACATACCACATTGTGCTTTACTTCTTACTTATTAAATTCAAATCTTTATAAACATAACCAGTGTTAGTTATAAACAACAAATTCCCAGTAACTTAAATGTTAACTTTCTTTAACTCAACTGTCTCTGCTCAAAAAAAGATTCCAACAGTTGCACTCAGCTCTGAGCTGCCTTTGGCCGCTAAGATTCCAGGCATGATGTCACATATGATCTTGTATACAAGGGACAGTCTTTCATGCTTTAAACTTTTCCTATTCCAGTCATGTTTAGTAGTCCTCCATCTGCCAAACGGTTTGACTCCAACTCCCTTCATCGTTGCCTGAAAACCAATACCATGCCAACACGCTTCACCTGACCCAGAGTCACAAATACATTGCTTGTATAAGCGCTTCAAGTCCAGAAAGGTCATTGCGGATGGCGTGCCTCGAAAGGCCCATAGAGACCAAGCTTCCCTGCGGGGTCTAACAGAAATGACTTATGACCTTAGTTTCTACACTAATGGGCAACAACATTCGGTGGCTGGCCGTAACTCAGCCTGGAATGTGCTAATCACCTCGGCCCAATGCTGAATTGCCTGCACGAGCTGACCAGGAACAAGCTTTAGCCTAGCATAAATGCTAAATGAGGCTGCTGCCACTATGGATAACATTCCAGCCTCCAAGCAAAAGAGGCAAAGACAAAACAAGTGAGGAATGTGCACCACAATTGGAGCAAGATAATGCATGGCCTGGGCAGGGATGAAACGCAAATCCCTTTTGAATGAAGAGCACTGGAGCATGCGGACAAATTAGTGGATTAGCTACAGGAGACAGGGGCTATGAGGGTTTGAAACAAGAGTTTATTAGAAATGTAAAGCTACAGACCTACTAAAAAAGGCATTGTAGAGTCCTAACAATTAACAATAAGTAATTAGGTTCTGAAACCAATATACGGTATTATCTTCACACAATAATGTTTAGCTCATGTTTTTTCTGGTTTAAACTGATTGTTGCACTGATCTAAAAAGCAAGGAGTGAAATAAATCGAAAAAATCATAAATATGCCATATTTAATCATAGATTAATCAATCATCAATTAGAAAAATGTTTACACATTTTGAATCATTGCTTAATGAAACGAAATGATATACCAGCTTTGGGGATGTCATTATATCAAATTGCTGTTGTGAAAATTATATCACATCCTTCATCCTCAGTAACCGCTTTATTATTATCTGTGTCATGTATGGAAAGTATGAATACATTCTGTTTTCTGCAGCTATCTTTTTTCTTTATGCATACACATGCACACACACACTGACACCAAAATCCAAAACTAGCCCTTAATAACCAAAAGGAGATACATACCCACACCCCTATAAGCAATTTCACATAGACAGTTCCACTACTGGTATGTTTTTTGGAGTTTACAGGAAACTGGAGAACCCCAAGGAAATCCAGACAGACCCTAGAGCTGCAATGCAGCAACACTGCGTGCTATTTTACAGTTTTGCTCTGTTATATACAATTGTAAATTCTTAATTATTAACACTTGGTGGCACAGTGGTACAAGGGCTATCTTAAGCAGCCTTATAAGTCTACGATTCATGGTTTAGTCCTGAGCCTGGGTTTTTCTCAGTCTGGAGTTTTGTGTGTTCTCCATTTTGTCTATCTGATTTTCCCGATTTTCTCCAATTTTCAAAAACGTGTAAAATGTTCTCTGAAGTCAATAATTGTTAAGTATGCATACATGATACTGTGATGGTCTGACAGCCAAGTGATTGGGTTGATTTGAACCAATTATAACATTTTTATTATGTTTTAAATAACATCATCAGTATATTTGGGCATACACTGAGTGTGTGGGTCATGAAAATCAAAAGCAACAATTTACCGGCATTCAAGGAACCATTGGCGTATTTGGTCCTGGAGTGTTTCCTTTATGTCTGGTCCATCTAACAAGCGAACAGACTCCTTAATATTGATCAGGGCCTGCTGGTACTCTGCTTCATGCTGTTCCTGCATCCGATGCCTGCTGCTTTCTATATGCTTTGCTCGTTGCTGGGCAGAGCTGGGTGTTGAAAGTTGGGAGTCTATCTGGGAATAATGATGCAAAAATGTTAAGTCTCATATCCAATTTCTGGTAGGTGTAAATCTTTTGGATCTTAATTAATGATACGAGCCATTAGATGAGTGATGCAATTACATTAACTGCTTTTGCCTTGTCTTCTGACAAGTAGCTATTCAAAATGACCTGGATAAATAAAATTTCCTTAGATAACTGGAAAACAGCTTTAATCTAGAAGAAAAAGGAAATTTTTTCTATAAACGGTGCATTGGCAGTGCTTCCTGATACCAACCATTCCCAAAAATATCATTTCCTCCAGACGTTCTTTCTCAGTCCTCTTCCTCTGCCAGTTGCCTCGCCATGTCTACAAAGGAAAACATTCACAATGCGCACTTCTTAGATTACCAGAATGTCTGAATGAGAAAGAGCCTGGAGACCAACATAACACCATTTTTTTAAACAAAAGACTTTGTGTTACTTTATTGAGTAACAGGCACACTATTAAATAGTTCTGGTGCAATGGAATGGAATAGGTCATGATTATTGTGTAATCGCAAGTGGAGAATTCGGTTTTAATGCGGTACAAATGCTAAGAATGAGAGCAGAGGCGCTTTGTGCTGTATTTCGGCCTCAAGACAAATAATCCGAAGAATTTGGTTTTGGCTCACAGACAGAGGCAAAGAATTTCATTTATCCTGAAGAGTTTCCTGCCTCTGCGTGAGGGCAAAGATGATGCCAGCCCAATAATTAGGGCTGGCTGGATAAAAAAGATTACGTCTCCAGGATTTCTGAGCCCAAACAGAAGAGAATGAGAAGGCAAACAGTGTGGAGATTAGGCTCTCTAAAGCTGGTAAATCACTTTGCATATTCTAACAGTACTGAAGAAAATGCATACAAAGCTGACTAAGGTAGCTCAAACACCGAATATGTAGTAACCACCATGAGAGATAAAAGTAAACCGTTGTGTTTTGTTGAAAAGTCTGTTCCGTCACATGTTGCTTTGTAGGCTTCTCACGCAATTGCACAAATCCTTACAACTCCTCAATCATATCTACTATCTCTTCAAGGCTATCTGTTTAACATTATGTTCAGCGTCTGAAGGACACATGCTTTGAGAAATACGTCAAGGCACCTCGACTCAGATTACACGATTAGAACAATGAAAAAACATGCCTAAAGTCCCTTCTCTTTTTTTTTTCTCTGTGCTCAGGTGCTAATCCTTCCTGAAATAACAAAAGAGCTAGAAGCACATTATTCTCACCCATGATTTGAGCATGTATCTTTCATGTTATGGGAGTGATTACATGGCATTCATAATCCCTGGTGAATAGATTTAGGATTGTAGAGCAAGTGAGGAGTGATGACAGGACAGATGGACATTATGTGAGTTCATGGTTAAGGTTGAGCTACAGTCATATTTTCACTCTGGGCTTGAAAGTAGCCTTTTTTTCTGATTCACACGCTCATAAGTATTATGATTTTTTTTTTATGAGTGCACAGAGAGTGCACAGCTTAGCCATTATATTTACTCAGAAAAAAAAAGATTATGACAGAATGACAACAAAGTTATGAGAGTTGTGTGTGTACCAATAAATGTCTTTTTACTCCATTTAATCTGTACATTCTCAACTATGTTTAAACATCTCATTAATAACTCAGCATTTATCTAACACAAGACAGGTTTCTTTCATAATTGTTATAAATCTTGGAATTTAAAATACTATATATGCACAGTCATTTTACCGGGCATTAAATATGACCTTATCAAGCACAAATTGAGTTATTTATTGAGATTACTATTGTTTTGCATTAGTTCTTCTTATTTAGTTGTAAATTGTATTTAGCAAAAATGACAAAGGTAACATTTTGTTTGATTTGGGGCCTTTATTTTTGAATTGTTGAATATTCCAAAGTTGGATTAGTGTTTGTATAGTAACAACTTTTGGGTTCATGGTGGATGTTCCACACGGTCAAAGAACATTTCGACATAAAAATGTCACATTTAACATTTATGGAAGGATTCTCCAGTCTCAGTGCTCTGAAGCAATCAGTAATTATTTTACCATGTAAAACTGTTCAGAAAAAAGGACTTTTCATGTTCTGGGATCTTGGCAACACAAAAAACCTTGTTTTTTCTTTAAAAAGAAACAATTAAATTACATTAGTGATAATGGGAACAAACTTGTCTTAATGATGCTGTACAATAAATAATTGGCTGACTGTTGTGGTATAAGTGGAATAAAAGAGCAATTTTTATACAACAACATGGCACTTGTGTGTTTTATTCTTTGCATAAATTATCATAGTGTATGATCTCCATTTTGAAAAACTTAAGTCTAGTTCAGAATTCAAATTCATGGAATGGAAGCAACCCATAACCCAATATCATGCTTTTCAGTGCCGGTTGTTAAGTGCATTTTACAGTACCTTCTGTATGAGTGTTGCTGAGAGATGGAGATCCAGTGTTCTGTTGATCACTTGACGTTGTTTTTTCCTCTCCTCATCTCGGATCTCCTTCATAAAATGAGCTCTGAGACGTCCCTGTCGTGCACGTTCACACACCTGCAGCAATCGTACTGCTCTCTCCACAGTCATATTGTTTGCTGCAACCTAAAATTCCACACACATAATATAACATTGCAGAAAGTGAGGACTGGTCATTAGGGTTGTTTTGTTAGAGTTTCAGCTCTTACATTCAGTTTAATACATACCACTGTCAAATTGATGCAATCTTTTAATTTATAACAATGCAGTTGTGATATATCCAATATAAATAATATCCTATCTTTATTTAAGTTAAAATATTCACTTTATTAGTTATCCAAAGCAAAAATAAATCTTAAAAAAAAACAACTATATGCCCTCATGGTTACTCAGAACCAATAATAATACATTTCAAACAATGACCGAACGTCTCTAGTATTGTGAAATAAGCGGCATCAGCAATAAGCAAACTATGCTTTGAGAAGAAGAAATTCTTGAAGAGATGCGATGAATATGTCACAGGATCATATCTCCCATCATCCACGCCACCTCACCTGATCATGACATTCATATCACATTACTTTATGCACCTAATCCGTGTTTAGGTCCAATAATTATCTTTAAATGAAGAAAACATAAAACAGTTGTGATCTTCCCAGACATGACCAACCAACAACTTATCTAGAAGATCACAAAATAACCCAGAGAAATATCTATATAGCAGCATATCTTGCTTGACAACCACTGCTAACTCAAAGGGATTTAAAGGTTTGGCTTGGAGATTTGGTATATACACTGAAACGTATTCTGTGGACTGAAGGCTGCAAAGAAGAACATTGTGGAAGACATTGGTGTGATTCATTTGGCATAAAGCTAATGCAGCATTTCACAATAAGAACATCATAACAGTCAATCAAACGTGATGGTGGGAATTTGATGGTGTTGAGAGATCTTGATGCTTCACGCCCTGGGATATGCGCCAGATTGAAATATGAACCTTTGACAGAATTGACAGAATTCTGCTCTCTACCCGAACATTCTATAGGATAATACTTAGTTATCACTCAATGAGCAGAAGTTATAGTGCAATTGAGATGTGCAGCAAGTCAATAATCCGAACCACAAGAGCATACCCATCTCTGAATAACTCATAGGAAATCAAATTCCACTCCTACAAGTCATTGTTCTGGCTCTTAAATGAGAATTTCCTATCTAAAGTCATCCAATGTGGCTAAATGAAAGCAATTCTGCAAAGAAAAGTGGGCCAAACTTCTATCACAGTGCTGTAAAAGACTGATCTTTGATTATCTAAAGTTTTTGCTTGTACTTGTTGGCACTGCTAAAGGTATGAGAAATTGTTGGGATTAAGGGGAGATTTTTATAGGTAAAGTTGTTGCAAATGCTGTTTCCATTAATAAATAAAACGATTATTGAAAGACTGTGTTTTGTGTTTCTTATGTTCTTTTGTCTTGTATTGCATTCTGTGTAATAAAAACCCCATTCATTATAACAGGAAATAGTTATTTTTTTTCAAAATTCATAATTAGTGCTGTGGAATTTTTTTATTATAATTGATCAGAAAATGTAGATTAATCTTCTATTACAGCTGATATGGAATATGTAAAATATAACAGCAAAACAATTATTCTGTATGGAAACTATGCTTGTTATCAACCAGACAAAGTTCTAAAGTAGATCTAAGACAAAATTGAAATCTCTGTAATCTTGTATTTCTGCATTATTCCAGATAATATCATCCTGACCTGAAAAAATATGTAGGCTGTGATTGTATTGGGAGTGAATAAGTGTTTAATACGCACAGGTTTCTGTTCAATGTTTCCTTTTTCCGCCAGAATGTGAGCCAGCATTTTCTCTCTTTCTTTCATCGCTTTCATCCTTTCCCTCAAAAAATAGCGTGGGATGGGAACCTCCAAGTCCTCCTGTGAAAAGCACAAAAGATTTAATTGAGATTAAAGCTCAAAAGGGCAACTGGCCAGTGGAAAACTGCAGAGCATTGCTGGTGTAGGTCATGTGGGTCACATGGTCACACTTACCTTTCTGAAAAATAAGAATCCGTTTAAAAGGATTTAATTTGCAAAGTAGTACTTACCAATCACAAAGACTGAGGGGTTTTTTTTGGACAAAGCAGTAAACTAAAAGTATTTTAGGCAAAGAATTAAGTACATGCTACATTGTAGTGTGATGATTTAACTAATCTCAAATTTAAATAAGTACATGTACTACAGTTTAGACTAGTGTTTTTCTCCCTAGAATCTATGACATCAAGGATTTAAATTTGAATAGTGTTGGGATTAAGACTGGTCAATGTTCATTCAGAAGTTGTTTTTTCTACAGTGAAACTCATTTCATGTGTGAAGTAAATAGAGAAATCCTGGTTGATTCATATGCAAATGTTCTCATGGACTAATTGCAGCTCTATCTTATTACTCTCTGTACATGGTGTTGTAAAAGGTGCAAAAAAAATGTACATGCACTCACAGGTGTCAACTTTAGGTCCTGCAGCACATCATCCAAGTAGTGAAACTCAGAAAACTCTAGCTCTACCATCTCGTTCTTCAGCTCCACCAATCTCCCCATGACTCCTTCCAGGACGTGGCGCACCACACGTATCTTCTGGGGGTGCACGATCTGGTCGTAGGCTGCCTCCAGTCGCCGGAAGATCTGAAGGTATCGCAGGTAGAAAGTAGCCAGAGTCTGAAAGACCTGAAAACTATCTTTCTGAGGACGGGGAAGCATGGCAGGCATCTCGTCTTGCAGTAGATCCTGCAAGGCCCCCTGGGCATCTGCCCACATTCTGCCATAAGAGCTGAGCACAAAAGAGTAATAACAGACTTTGAAATGCTAATCCACATCAATCTGATAACTATTCTTGTGCAGAAGTTCTCTTTAATTGAAGGTTTCATCTCTGGTTACAATAAAACCAATAGATATCTTTTTTTTCTTTTTTGGAAATAATTTACGCTCAAGAGAATGAGGTTGGTTTAATGGCAGAAGATTTAAGCATCTGTGCTAGAAATCATATACATAAAACTTTACATTTTTTTAGGTTCAAATATACATGCAACAAACACTTGTACAGTGATTTCATATGAAATGAGTTGTCAGTATATATAAGTTAATAAACTGCGATAGGCCTAAGTAATACATTTACAGTGTGAACATTATAACTACAAGGTAATTGATAAACTGAAATCTGAGTGAAGAGATATATTCTCAGGGGTGTCTCTGGATATGTGAAACACTTTATAACTCTTTTTCACCCTACACCTTGCACATGCTGGCCCGGGCCCATTCAGGAGAACCACGCTAGAGTTTATTACATTCTAACGTCTCTAACAACACCTCTCTAAATCACCTGCCCTGTAGAAGCTTATTGATAGTTTAACTGCAGTGTTAGAACCCTCAGGCTGTATTTTTTCTAATCCTGATCAACCAAGAGAACAGATTATATGAAGTATTAGCAAATAGGAGTATATACTAATAAGTGGATCATGCTTTGGGAATATGAAACAATCTGATAAGTTCTTTCACTTCGTTTCTTTCATTTCAATCTTGTAAATAGAATACACATTGCTGTGGTAAATGCCCCCTTTGCCTTCTTTTAACCCTCCTGTGCATGGGAGTCCCTTTTGTGCATCTCTGAAAGGGTTCAGAGTGAGGGTGAAACTACCTTCTTTTCGTATTCTGATGGGGCCATACAGTGGGGTCTCAGTGTGGGCAAAACCACTGTCAAGCGCCATTGGTTGTAGGAGTGACCAAATCAAAGGAGAGTGCATTGAGTGGGAGTATGTAGGGGGGTTGGGGTGCAGCTGTAGGTCGAGGTTGGGAGGACAATTCTAAAGCCAAATTTACAATAAAATCTGGGCGGGAAACTTCTCTTCTTTCAAATACCCTAACTTGCAGGCAACAAAACAGCTGGACAGCCTACTATCCTACTTATGCGGTGAAAGATGATATGTTGACAGCAGTGCTAGGCCATAAATGGAATAAAACTTTTTCTGATGGAGCGATCTGTGAAGTGTCATTCCTGGGCCTTTACACTTGCACATGCGCCTCAGTGTGTGTGTTGTTGTGCAGTTCAGAATATAGCTGACCATACACTTCATTCAAGTCACAGTACTGTGGGAAAGGCATTGAAGCCAACATTTGGAACTGGAATACGATTAAGCCCCCCGCACACACCCACCCACACCTACCTCTGTCTTAGAGTGCAGTTTTTCCACTTGTTTGCATGCAGGTTGGCACAAAATTCTCTTTCTTACAATTAAGATTTATGCAAGAATGCACATTTAAGGCTATTGTTTTATATAGTATATGGTATGTATGGATGTTGAGTCATTTATATACCGATATACACATTATAAACAACATTAAAGCAATGCATTCATTCACATGTTAACATATATATAGGTCGGGGAGTTATTTTCATACCTGTGCGACATCCTTCAAGGCGATCACTTTCACTTTTCCAAAAGTCAGTGCACTTCAGTGTTAGAGCCTGGGCGAAGAAGCGCGCGCACGATATATGCAGCTCACTGCGAAACAGGAAATGTTGAGCAACAAAACCAAACAAAATAATGATGAGTTCATGCCAAATTGCGTATGATTACATTGAATCTATATACTGATTCAGTTCCATCCGCCATGACTAATCAAACCGCTGACTTTCTCGCTCCTCGCGCCCCGTGTAGTTTGTTCGACGCCTCGCGCCGCTACCATGGCGACGAGATCAAAGCGGGCCTGAATGCGAGCGCGCGCGCAGCTGGAGACGCGCTTAGCACAGAATGCGTTCAAGAAACAGAGCTGTTTAAAAAACCCACAGAAGACAATATACGCATTAAAATGATGTTATCTTTTAAGACAATTTTCGGATCATCTTATCTTATCGAGGGATAAAAAACAAGAATGAAAGAAAGCGTGAAGTGAAGTTAAAGTGGCAAATCTTCAAATAGCAAGCTAAGCCGGGTTGTAAAGCACATGCATCTAGTCTGCTCATTGTATTCAAATGGATCAAGGTTCACGAGCTGGAGAAATAATCAATATAATTCATCTCAAGCTGTATCTTTCTTGCAACTTGTACCTTCTTGACATTTATTGCACTGTTCTACTTATGTGCATACAATGCAGCAGGTGTACACGTAGACTTTTACAACAGTGTTTCTTACACACTTTACACCCAGTGCCCGTTTTCACATTGAACACAATCTTAACCTATTTTTGCATGTCAGTGTTCTATGTATAGGGTTTTGTTTGCATGCATAATTTCCTTGCAGTGTGGGATCACATCTTGTTCACATCATGCCACGTGTTTACCTGAATTTCAGGGCATAACATTTCAGGGCATAACATGATGAATTGCACCTACCCATGTTTCCCACCTTCCCACATGGCTCATGTAATCACATGGGAATAAACACATGATCAAATGTAAAGGCATGTGAAGGTTTTTTTCCTACTGGGGTCAGTCTGGCTAAAAACATCTTTCAACATTTTTGTCAAAATGAGATTTATTCCTAGGGGATGTGCACAGAAATATATTATTGGTTTATTATATGGATTATAAGATATTAAACACTTTTATGAGTGCATGAGCCGTTCTGCAAGAATCCTTAGAGAATAATTGCACAGCTTGGTATATATTCTGGGCACAATATTGTACTAAAAGAATGAAGTGGAACTGTGATATTTAGGTAATATATAGATTATTGTTTCTATTTATGAGTAGACACTAAGCATCTCATCAACTTTTGTTGAAGTCAAGAATGCGAAATTAACTGAGGCCTGATAAATGCCGTAGAAAATTACTCACAAAGGGGAAAAAATTTATTTCCTCCCTCGCCAATCTTTCATTTTGACATTTTTGACCATACAGGACCTCTAACGAAAACCAAATGTGTTTCAAACATGTTCACCGACCTGCTGCTTCAGTTACTTCCTTAGTGCAAGATTTTTACCCTTATGCTTTTTAATAATAGAGAGCAATGGCCATCATTATTCTGCAGCTATTTAATGTCATCTGTTGTATTAAATAATCTGTGGGAACCGTGGTACTGGAAATTCCCTGTAGCAAGTCCTGAATCTGTCTGCATGTGCATTTCCGCTGTCCGGCTGCGATTTGCTTCAAATACACAGGAAATACTGTATGCGTGTATTGTTTGGTCAGGTGTTGCTTAATGCCTTGCATTTATTTGCGTACTCAAGGCCTATTGATCCACCTCCTTCCTCATTAAAGAAAATGCTGGCAGTCACTGAATGCATTTGAATCCATCCTGATTGCTGAATGAAAACAATATTTTGGTCAAAGCCCAATATTTGGGCTTAATTTACAGTAGGTCATGAACTCAAAGGAATAATTTGAGCTTCCTGTGATAAAATCTGAAACAGGTTTTGCATTGTGTTTAGGCAAAACGTGGTATAACATAAGAAGTATAACATCATTTTATGGTTGTGCTGTCATGCATAACTTGCTTTAACAGCTGAAACTCACTCAGAAAACATAGTGTGCCAATCAAGATTTAATTCATCTTCATTTTCTATTTTGAAACTTACTATTTCTGTGTAAACCACACAATATGTAGCGGATGTGAGCCAGCATGCAACCTTATCTCAAAAGACTTAAGGCCAACTGAACACTTGCTCAACAGCAACAGGTGAAAGCCTCTTGTGCCTATATTAAGCCTCTTTTTTGTAATCCCATGGAGCCACTGCCAAACGGATATACGGTAAATTAAACTAGGAACAGGAAAAACAACAAATGGAATCACCTGCCACTATTCATAACACAATGTGGATTGAGGGGCTTTCGTACACAATGTAGACTAAACACCTCCAGTGTTTTAATCGAGTCTAACTGTACATTAAAAAACCCTCTCAGTTAATGCTTCAATAGTTAAGCAAACACGGTTATATCTTAGGACTGCAGTTTGTATGAACAGTTTTGCATTTAAGCACCATTCACTGAACAGCAAACCTCAATAATTATTGAACTATAATAACTGGACATTTAGTGAAACCCAGATGAGCATGGGTTCACTTTTGAGTCCGGTTCCTTTAAGATTTCTTCCTCATACCATCTCAGGGAGTTTTTCTTGCCACAGTAGCTACTGGACAAACTTATAGGCACTAAATTTACACATTCCAATTATATATCATTTTATTCGGCGAAGCTGCTGTGGGATAACGTCCATTGTTAAAAGAATGAAACTCTTTTTAAAGTTTATTATACATTTTTCAAGTATAGGATTATAAAGATTATTGAACTTTAATCCAGATTATACAATTACTAAGGGATTGATGAAGGCAGGTTAGGTCTGGTCTAAATTCTAAAACATAATGCAAAACATTACAATTACCTCCAGTAACGACAGAGTAATAGAGGTACAGCATGCCCATAGTATGCAGAGTTAGAGAAAGATGGGAATTTTGAAGGGTGCTTCTAAGTTTCTAAGGAGAATTTTGAAACATGAGAGTTATTTATCATATGGATTATATACCTATATATATATATATATATATATATATATATATATATATATATATATATATATATATATATATATATATATATATAATCCTTAAATAATGAAGGAACAAGAATTTAAAGGGGATTGATTAGCCGTAATACAAAAAGCTGGAAGAAGGGCAGTAATTTGTATAAACCAAATACAAACGCATGTACAGTAAAAAATACTAAAGAAAAAAAAAAAGCCTTAAATGACAAAGACACATCCAATAAAAAAAAAAAAAAAAAAAAAAAAAAAATGGGGGGGGGGTATGTCATTTTGTGTATGTGTGTATGTGTGTGTGTGTTTCGATGGTGTGGGGTGAGTAATAATCCTAATAAAGAAGAATGAACGTTTGGCATTTACCCTAAATTAACTGTAATAATCATTAACATTTGACAGCTTTTAAAACATTTGAACACCATTAAACACGAATCTGGTGAAAAATAAAAAGCAAAAAAGTGCATGTGTTTCTATTTGACTCTAATGTCAAATCCTTTGGTGGAGTCTCAGGTCTCTTGATGTGCGTTTGGTGTGACGTCGGATTGGAGCTGTGTGTTGATGTGTTTATATTGTTGCGGAGGGAAATCCGACGTGTCGCACGTCCGTTCTCATTATTGTTTGGTTGGCCAGAAACTCTAAGGTTTCTACGCTTCAGTTCCTCAGTTCTGCGGGCGGGAGGCGTTCCTACTCTCCTCCGCATATATTAACGAGCACCAGTAGAGCACAAGCGAGATCATCTCTCTCTCCCTCTCTCTCTCTCTCGCTCTCTCTCTCTATACTCACACACTCTCTTTCAGTCTCTCAGTCTGTTCTGTGCTTGAGCCAGACGCGTGACTCTGCAGGATTACGACACGAAGAGATCTGCGGAATCCCGGAGCACGAATACAAGAAAGTAAGGATTCTTTTCTTCCCTTTTTTTTTAATTCAATGCTACTTTAAAACGCTTCTGACCTTAAAAACCTCTGGACTGAAGAAACCTCTGCGATCCTTCTGCACAAGCTGCTGTTTTGGTCTCAGGCAGTTATGTGGTGCTGAACTGGTGTATAACAGTTTAAGAAAAAAGACCTAATTTTGCTTCTTTAAGCTCCTGAAAACGGATTAACATTCTAACCAATTCGGATTACCTCATTTTTCACAGCTCACCCTGTGGCAAAGTGTCATTAGGAGCTGATTTCACTGTCTGAGCAATGAGTCGAGTTTATTAGGAGTGATGCATCAAGCCCTGGAGAAGTGTTTAGAGGTATAATAGGCTTATAAAGTTGAAGTCTTTAATCTCTTTCTTATACATCATTATTTTATTTCATGGATTTTTTTTTCTTACCTGAGTGCAGTGATACTGTGAATTTTCACCTAGTGATCATTTTAGCTATGTATCTATATATATTTTCTTTTGCAAACATTCCCTCTTTTATTTCATTACCCTCCATTTCTATTGCAGCATGTAATTTTTTTTTTTTTGTGACTTTTTCCGAAATGTTTATCCATTTGGTGCTATTGCTTTTCTGATTTCGCATCTTAACACTTTCACTACACACATTTTTTTAGGTTTTGGGTTGACACTAAGGTCCACTGGTCATTCCTTTCTCAACGTGGAGCCGAATGATTTAAGGGAAACAATGCTGAGTTTCAGGGACTTAAAGAGAGAGAGACTGAGAGACAGAGACATTGGTGGGGAGGGGGGGTTTTAAGGCGAGAGTTGCAGTATCCACACAGGGAACTCTTTGTGCCTCCAGGCCTGGGGGTTCAGGTAAGGGCGCCCGCTGCATCTGAGAAGAGTAAACACAACAGTTTACAACAAGGTGGGTGGGGGAGCACTTATAAGGCCACCATGTTTTATTGCACCTGATGAGCCAGGCCGGGACTTGACGTTGCTCACATCGTCTCCCTCCACTAATAATTGCAGAGGAGAGCTGTAAAGGCAACTGGCTCTTTTGCTACTGTGTTTTTTTTTTTGTAGGATCATAATCTTGTAGCAGTGCATTATAAGCAGCTGCATCTCCTCTCACATTTCTCTTAATGGCATTAAGATTAGGTGCTAACACTGTTTCTTGCTCTAAACAGCCGGAACAGCTGAGACGAACCTAAACAGACTTAAACAGATTATATCAGTCGATGGCTCTTCAGCTGCGAGCCGCACACAAATGCAAAGTCATCCGTTTGAAAGCTGACACTTTCTTTTAAATTCTGTGTAAAGTACAGATTAAGATCTGCCCCTGGTTAGGTTTAAGATGCATGTTCTACCAAAGGCATTGTAAAACCTTCTTTGATCTTCTTTGCTTGGTTGCACACTGCTCTTTGTGAAATGCCTAATGCACTTGGCTCTCTTAATAACAGTGGAGTGGATTTTATAATAAGATGTGTTATACAATATATTTTTAGGATGGTGCTATTCACTTTTTCTTTCTATCTGTCCTAATTCCTGCTGGACATACTCATTTGTACTGCAGTCTTTCCCCTTCTGAGCAATCTAGTCTTCTTTCCTCTCCTCACCCTCAGTCACTCCGATTGGATTTTTGGAAGTCGAGCTCTCTGCTTTCTGTCACTGTGCTCCTTTATAGGCTTCTTTATGCATTTTTGCATTAGTGCAGTTATTCTAGTAAATGGCTTTTATTTTTTTGTAACTCCTGACCAGTAGGAGTGAGGTATTCGAAATCTGTAGATTGTTGTTATAAACCTGTCATAGTAGGTTTAGTTATAATCCAGTGAGTGTCTACTGACTGCATGATGTTTGAGCCTGTATTATATATGAAGCTGTGCTGCTATCAGTACTTCTTTTTCTGCTAATGGACTTGGTGTGATAGCAAAATAGATACTGATAACAGTCATAGAGAAGAGAGAACACCAATCTTGCATTTTCTTCCTTTCAGCTGCATTTTTTTTAGACATTGCTTTCAGAGACATTATGCTATAGTATTAGCTTTAAAAATTGCTCTTTTTATTTATTTTTGAGCAGGCAGCCTTGCTATTGATAGATTACAAGCAACCCGGTAACCCTGAGAAATGGCTCTCTGTTATGTATAAGGGTGAAAAAATTCCTTCAAACCACATGAGGTCCTGCCCTCTGACATGGGACCCTGGCGCATTTAAAATGTTTTAGATTATGAATGTTGTTTTTAAAAATAAACATTCTTTGTTGCACATTTTTGTGCCTCTCCGTACTTAATTGTGACCTGTACGTGTTTCTTGCCAGCATATAACTCACCATTGGATGTTTTACATTGCAGGATCAGCAGTTCCGGTAAGGGGAAATCACCATGAGTGTGAACATGAATGAGCTGACTGACTTGCTGGACATGTTGAGGGAGCAGAACTTCTCCTTCCTGGAGGAGAACGGCTCCCGGCTGGAAACAATGGTGTGCCAAAGTACTTTCAGCCATGACGCCATGCTCTACTCCCTCTCCATCCTCTACATGTTCATTTTCATCATTGGCCTGGCTGCTAACACACTGGTTGTGTGGGTGAATATTCGCTCTAGCCGTGAGCGTCACGAAACACACTTGTACATCCTCAACCTGGCCATCGCGGATCTGTGTGTCGTGGCAACACTGCCGATATCCATCATCTCGCTTATCCAGCATGGCCACTGGCCATTCGGTGATGCCATGTGTAAGATCACACATCTCATCTTCAGTGTCAACCTCTTTAGCAGTATCTTCTTTCTCACCTGCATGAGCATTGACCGCTATCTCTCTGTGGCTCGCTTCAGTGATTCCCAAAGCCCCAACAAGAGAAGGTGGACCAGGCAGGTCATTTGTGTGGGAATCTGGGTTTTGGCACTGCTCGCTGCCCTACCAGATACTTACTTTCTCCAGGCAGTCAAGTCCACGCACTCAGATATAACCGTGTGCAAGTCCATGTACCCAGCTGAGAAGTTGCTTGAGTGGACTGTAGGTGTCCAGCTGAGCTTCATTGTCCTAGGCTTTGCCATTCCCTTTCCAGTTATTGCTATATTTTATGCTCTTCTGGCCAGGCTGATCAGCTCCTCATCGGACCAGGAGCGTTGTGCCAGCCGACGCCTCGTCTTCACCTATATAGTGGTGTTTTTAGTGTGCTGGCTACCCTACCATGGCACAGTACTTCTGGACACTCTGGCACTGCTCAACGTCCTGCCACTGAGCTGCACATTGGAGAACACACTGTATGTTGCGCTGCATGTAACTCAGTGCCTTTCACTGCTACATTGCTGCATCAACCCAGTCGTGTACAACTTCATCAACCGCAACTACCGCTATGACTTAATGAAGGCCTTCATCTTTAAGTATTCTACCAAAAGTGGCCTTGCCAAGCTAATCGACGTTACACGTGCCTCTGAGACCGAGTACTCTGCTGTCGAGAGCCAGGGCCCTCTGTGAAGAAAGTTCCTGTGAAGAAATTGCTAACTGACTTTTTTCTGTAAACTCTGCTGACCCTCTGTATTGGGTGGAGAAACACATATGGGGCAGTTAGAAAGAGACAGAGCTCCTGAAACAGCGTATGTTTTTTAAAGGACTATAAAATATTGTATTTGTTAAGGACATACTGTACATCTCTATATACAATAGAATTGTATTTTTTTATTTTAAGTGATTTTAAGAGATGTAATGACAGAAGCACTTGTACTTAGTTGAAGGGTAAGCCAGTAAGCCTCAGCGTTTGACTGGTCAAGCATACAAGGTCATGGGGTCAGTCGAAATCCGCTTCCCCAGAGGAGACGCTCAGAGAACACACAAACCCTCAGGGCCCTTTTTGACCTCGGGGCTGACCCTGTCTCAGTTTATCTGTACCTTTTGGGCCACCTTTAGGCTGACTATCGTGGCATCACAAGTGTTTAGCCAATGGACCAAGGCATAGTTAATAAGGAGGGACACAAAAGACCAAAGCATGGGGAGCAGAAGGGGACAAGGTGAAAATCTAATTAAGAGAAGATGTCAAGAAATGTCTGAATTGCTTGCATGTGTTATTGTATAAATACAGCTGTAGAAAACCAGATATACTTTTTTAAATAGATGTATGCTTTGTAAATACTAAGGAATATTTATATATTCATCATTGTGTATGTTTAGTGTTTTGACCAGTTTAAATGTATCTTTGAAATAAAACCTTGAAAACTTTTGAAAAAAATCTTGAAAATGCAAATGTTTGTTTTTTTCACCACATAAATTATAATAACAACAAAGACAATAAGGCTGCTGATATACTTCTTGAATAACATGGAATTTAATATGGTGCGCTCACATTTCAATTACTATACTCATATTCACAGGAAAGTACCATCTTTGGAAACCCCCATTTCTTCAGATTAAAGCTAAAAATCTAGTACACACTTATACACAAGACAATGTTTTTCTTTTTTTATATTAATACATTTATTGAATAATCATTTTAAGGATGTATTTCCTGAAGAAGCAAACTGATCTGTAACAGGTTTAATGATTTATTTTGTGTATAGATTCAAGATTTCCACTTACTCCTGAAAAAACCCACTATTGACAATATAGTTTGGTATTAGTTTGCATTTGCTATTAACTATTGATGTTAATAAGTTCTACTTTTGAGGTATTGTAAAATTTCAATGAGAATTCGGATAATGCCGAAAGCAGTTGCGTTACAGTAAGTGTGTTCAATATTTACAAGGCTTTTTCAGTGTAAAGTCAATCCATATGGTCGCCCTTAAGGGGCGCAGACATCTCTACTGATCTAGAGAAGATAATTCATGTGCTTGCATGCATGTGTGTGTGTGTGTGCGCGCGTTTGTATGCCTTTTGCTCTTTGTACATTGCCTTCAGTGGCAAAGGGAAGGAGGGGTTGGCTGGTTAATCAGTACCAGGGCTTCTTTTTCCGTCTTTCCGCTTTGTAGTTGCGAAAAGAATCCAGGTGTTCCTGCAGTCAGCACCAACTTTCAAAGAGACCCTTTTTCTCCTTCTTCATCACTGAGGCTCCAAGTGCACAGCAAATTACACTGTCTGTGCGAGGCATGATTGTTGTCACCTCCCAATGGGAAACTCCCCAAAAAAGAACAAGGTCTTAGTTCATTCAAAAACATATAATATGGTGCACTATTACATTTCAGATCCTATGCTCATATGTATAGGAAAGAACCGTCTGGCAATCCCCTTTTGTTGAAATTGAAGCTAAATACGGAGTATACATTCACAAGCATGTTAATGACAGAACAATGCTTTTCTTTTAATATACTGCACTTGTTTCAACCTGTAAAATCCCTGCAAAACCAGTATTGCCACAACCCAGTGCAATAATCAAACAGGCAGAGTAGTATGCACTTTTAAATGGATTAGCAGTATTTAATTTTTTTGCCAAATAGAATTGCCTCAGGGTTCGAGTATAGGACCACTAAGAAAGGCTTAGAAGTACTCTATTCACCTACTGTATTCATCTGCTTCTGCAATTTAAAATCTACTCTTGTTAAAAAAATTTTCTGGAAAACACTCACAAACACTCCCCTATATATAGAATAAATAACTAAATAATTAGGGTCTACCCATAAGAAAACATGATTTCCAGTGCTTTGAAAGTGGCATGAAATAAAACTGACTTTAACATCTGCTGCAAACAATAAATTGCCCTCACAAAGACATCTATAGTCCAGGTCTTGGTGATAAACCACTGTCTGCTGGCTTTTGAAAGGACGGTTCTTCGGAGTGTTAGTCTTATAAGGAGTGTGAGTGTGTGTGTTTGTGGGTATATGAAAGGCTGTGGGTGGTGTTGGGGTTAGGCTGCAGGACAGAACACCCTTTCACAGTGTCTTCATTTATTTGGATGAGGGACAGACTTGCTCATTTTCTCACGCTCGTGGGTGTGCACTACCAATTCGGAATGACTGAGCAATAATCCTGTCACATAAATGATGCAGGATGCCCTTTTACTCTGGCTAAAACCAATCCTGCTGTTCTGTAAGTTTAAGCAAGTGCTAATTTCAACAAGATGAAGTCATAGGTGATTTGTACCACAGTTAGAAAGAACATGTATGTATGAGTACAGTGATTTATCACCTTGGTCATGACCTCATCTCTTGACCACTGGCCTGGGTTCACCAAGGCGACACAAAAGCATGCCCAAACCACTGAGAAACTGGTCACATCAAAGACAGACAGCAGCAACTTTTATTGGCCTAATCCCAAATCCTTTCATTTTATGTTGGGTATTGTTAAAAACTGAAGGTATTTCTTAAGCAATGAGATTTCAGTACTTGAATACTTATCTACTATTACCTACTATCTACTAGGCTGCAATAAAAAAAAAAACAACAATGATTTTGATAATTAAGCATTCATATGAATTAAATGTGTCCTTTAAATAAATATTTAGACATTTTTATTTCTTGTTCCAATAACAAAAAAAAAAACCAAAAAAAAATCAGTTTAGGAACACCTCATTAACACATGAACACAAGTTTCTTCTAGGTCTGAGCTAATGAGTAGTGCCTGTTACAAAAGCATATTCTTTGTAAATTACTCATAAAATCACATAATACTATAATTCAAACATAGATTACCAAGGTCTGGCTCTACCTCCTTATCTGAAGTTTATCAATCACATAGACGTTCTTCATTAATCTTAACAACCCAAAGTTAACAGTTTATCTTTAAGTCCCCTTTGTCAATCCCTTTGTTTGAAATGTATAAATCAAATAAAAGTTTATATAAGGACTTAATATGAACTGTTTTTGAGTGAAATAGTAAGATACTGAAAATGTCAAACTGTCCTGACTCCATTTTTTTGTTGATGGAATCATTTAAAGTTCTGTCTGTAAGATAGAACAGCACCACAGAACATACATTAAACAACATTAAATCTTTTATCAGTTTGACTTCTTCTTGTTATATCAGCCATAAGGCAGCTGGCTCAGAAAACCTATTGTTTATGGAGTTATGTGGGTAAACAATAAGGTCGCTTTTGGCCTCAGGAGCTTCACTACGGTATTGTAAACATTAATGTGTACTTATGTGATATTTTTTCATAATAGACCACTGTCTACTGCATTGAACTTTAATGCAGCTTCATATTGTTAGATTATCAGCGAACATAAAATATATTTCCTGAAGTTTTTCTTTGTATTGAGGCCAGAGGCATTGAAGCCCTAGCTGTTGAGATACAAAGACGAAGCCGGATGGATGACATTTTAGATTCCCGTACTTATAACAGGGTTAGGTCACATGTAGAGAGTTTAAGTAGGCCATAGGGAGGGAACCGTCATAACATTAGCATCACACACTGGGAGTCACCCTGCGAGTCCATAGCACCTTCAGTGAGAGTGACAATGGCCCATTCAAAGTTCTACTCCCCATGTTTGGCCTGAGTATTTGGCAGCCTCTCGCTAACTCTTATTGTTTGGTAATGAGGCTAGATCATTTTTCATTTCACCTTTATTTAACAAAGAATCTGCTTATCTGCTTTTACAATGCAGGCCTGGCCAAAGGCTTGAAACCATAGAAGGTAGACGGAAAGCGGTCGAAGGCCTCAATGAAATTCGACACATATGCATGAAAAAGGCAGTCCAATTACCACACTTTTGTCAGAATGATGCACATATATGTCATAAATGGAATTATGGGTAGCTTGACTCTAAGTCAAAACACCAGCTATCCTTTCCTTCTTTAAGGGTACACATTCTATATGTTTTATATGTACATTTCACATAGAAATGTGGATATAATATGCTTTTAAAATGATTTAAGTCATGCAATTAGTTTTGACAGAAAAGCTTTAAACATAGGCTACATGAAGATAGGATATACATTGAAAGGACAAAAAAAAGTGTACGCTTAAGTTTAGGACACTTTAAACAGAAATTCCTGGCTAATCAGTTTAGAGGATGTGGTGTAAAGCAGGAAGTGGACAGAGGACCATAAGTTAGTTTTTTTAGGAGCACATGTGGCAAAAGAACAATTTTGGAAAGATTATTTTGACAAGTGTGTTACATCCTCATGGTCTGGCCATGAGAATTATACTAATGTGTGCAGAGAAGACTCTCACTGTCTTGCTTATTTTCACAAGTCCGCTGGCGTTGTTCAGATTGGACCATGACATTAGCTGTGTATATACTTTTTTAATGTGTTTAGGTCTCTAGAACAAAAAACTGAAGGCATGGTATGTAGAAGAAAGCCTTGAGGATAGACTAATACCAGTTTTTCTCAGCAATTGATATTTAACCAAAGGAAGCCTAACAAATGAGAGTCATTACTCTTGCCCATCATGTTCAATAATATCCTGCCACTACTGATAGATTTTCCTGCTTAAATATATGCTTTTAAAGCGAGCATCACAATCCAACTGGAGTGGACTCTACACGAGTTAAATATTTGGAATTCTTTTCCAATGAATTGTTGTCCGCTAATCACACGCAATATTTATTTAGCAAGCCTAACAAGCAAAAGTGAAATAAATCATAAGAGACTCCATGGCAGCTAGTCTGCTAGCCATTTCAACATCCCTCCAACTTTACCCATTTGTATTCTCTTTGAAAAAAGATTATTTAGCATACCGCTGACTCTGATCAAATGCAGATGCTTGCCAACATCTTTTCTGATCTCCCAGTGCACATGCTATAGTTCAGGCAGCTTTGTCAAGTGTCCTGAAAGAAAAATGCGCCGTAGTCGGCAGTAAACCATTTCTTTTTGAACTGAGCCTACACAGTGCTAATGAATATGAATGCAAGACCATGCTACAAGGTTGGAGCCTGAGATAATAAACAGGGCCCACGCGGATGAGTGAGGTGCAGGGGTGCTGCTGTTGTTAGCAGGAGAAAAGAGGGTCGAGTCGAGCCCCTGTTGCCCCGGGGCCCACTACTTTCACACGCAAGGAAATTAAGATGAGCAGAAGGCACCAGAGAAGCATTTATTGTTGGTAGGTGACAGAAGAACTTTGAAAGGAGTATATTTTTTTATACTTCACTGTTTAATTATGGTTCAAATAGAACTTCTGCTTTCATGAATAATAGAATGGATAGAATGGGCAAAAAAGCAAATGTTTTTGTGAAAAGTAAGATCATGCAGCAAAGTACAAGCAATGAATGCTGAAAAGTAGGTATGCAAGTGCAATACCTACGCACCTTAATAATGTGTTTGCAAGGAAAAATCTCAGAAGCAAAGGTCAAACAAACACTTCATCAGAAATCGTAACACATAAACAAAGGAAAGAAAGGTATGGAAATAAGGAAGCTCAGAATAAACACAGAGACCAGGAGAACAGGGTTAACACAAACAGGACAAATGGGACAATGTGTGCAAGTATACACAAGTTCTAATGAGTAAATTAACAAAAACATGTACTGGAAACAATGAACCATTGATGTTAAAGTGGTACCAGAATTTGGTGTTGACCAGTGTTCAGCATTCAGAGTCAGTAAGAAATGATTGAGTCCTGGACTAAGACCACTTATACAGCAGTACTGTAATACCCAGCATGTCAAAACAGCACATTACACATATTAGCAGGCTATTTTGACATATACTCTAAGCCCAGTGATGGAATAAAACTTTTTGGACAACAATCAGCACTTTGACCTCCTGTCAAACAATGTATTCTTGAAGAGTAACACAAGGACACATTAGTAAAATGGGTCATGATACATTGCACAGATTTCCGTCTGTGCAATGTAAAAACATTGGGAAAACACCCAAGGACACAGTGCTATCATACAAGTAATGATGCAAATTTTTCAGAGAAACAATAATTTGATTAAGGTATCAAATGTCCCAACAATGTGTTCTTTTGTGCGTTATTGCACCATTTGTATGAGGATCTCCATAACTGTATAGTATATAGCAGATAGAGCTCTGTTCAAAATAAAATTCAGAATAATTAAAACAAGATTTCAGCATGTGTACTGTTTGGGCCCATATTATTTAAGAGTAACCTTAAGCTATTTCTTTCTTTCTTTCTTTCTTTCTTTCTTTCTTTCTTTCTTTCTTTCTTTCTTTCTTTCTTTCTTTCTTTCTTTCTTTCTTTCTTTCTTTCTTTCTTTCTTTCTTTCTTTCTTTCGTGTTAAAGTGCAAAAATGTAGTGCTGTGGTTTTGTATTTTGTTTTTAAGAGCCAACGAGAGTAAAAAAAAAAAAAAACTCTTTGGAAAATATGAGTTAGATTTGAACCCATGACAAGCGAGTGTTACTGAAAGCCAACTAGAGCCAACACAAATACATGATCCAATATACAAATACAGTCCATGCAAATGAGAAGAAAGTGTACACAATCTTTACAAGAAGATTAAATATTAGCTAAAAAGAAATCTAAAGTTGCCAAAATTATAGATTGCATGTGCTTAGAATGTAGTCCGACACCTGAAGTAAAAATATTGATCTATCACTTATCATCAAAGTATTTAACAACCAATCACTGATAATTCATATTCCTAACAACCAATCCCTGATCACCAATTTTTTTTAATGTTTCCACTGACCATCAATGTTCCTGAAAACCAATGTTCATTAATGCTCCCAGTGGCTAATCACTGATCACTATTGTTCCCTATCTCTATAATCTCTATGAGCTACAATAATTATTAGTGTGTCTAACAACTAATCTCTGATCATTAGTGAGTGCACAATCCAGTCATTTATTACCATTATTCCCAAAATCACTATTCATTAATGATCATAATATTCAATCACTGTTTACCAATATTCCTAATGCCAACCACTTATCAGAATAGTTCTGAAGGACCCTTCAGTGTTCAATGATATTCTCATCAACCAATTGCCAATTCCCATTTCCCCACATTCCCATTATAAAAGTAAGTAAAAGTATTCCTTCTGTAACCATTTTCCTTTGTGTATATTTTTCAACTATTCACAACCACTTAAATTTTTTTTGATTGAAATAACCACACATTTTGTTTTTTAAGGTGTAAACCTTGAAAGATCAGTTTACTCTGTGTTTTTACTAACTAAAACTAAAAGCTAAAACTAGAATTAGCTGTGACTGATTGCTACTGCATACTGTTTGTTATAAATAGCTTTCTGTATGACCAGTATCAATGGGATCAAAATCTCTTTGTTTGATGACTTGTCCAAGTTTAATAAATGCAGTACATGCTCACCAGTGTGTTATCTTAGGACAGGCTTGTGGTAAAACAACATTCATTCTTAGTCATTTAACTATATTCAAATACTCGCTCTCTCTATTCCCTCTAACCATTGAAGCTGGCAAATCGTTTTAGCCTAATGTTACTCAAAGATTATGCAATGTAATGTACACACACATATCTGGTAAAGTTACAAGCATCCTGTAGGAAGGAAGGCAGTGGGTGCATGTTTTGGAGGTTTATATATGACTGACATTTACTTTTACCTGACTTTTACTCATTCAGTATATGGTTCTTCCTGAAAACTGTCACTATTTAGAAAATACCAAATTCTTTAAAATGTCTTTGGATGCTCTAGCATTACTATTTCCATTCACTTGAACTAAGGCAACTACACCTAATATGTTCTGGGATAACAAATCCATAAAGACGAAGAAGATGAGTGGCCCCTACACAGCTCTGACCCCAACCCTACTAATCACTTTTGGGATTAAAAAGAACCCCTACTACTTGCCAGGCTTATTGCTGACTATCAATGCTTGACTTCACTAATTCGCTTGTGGCCGAATGGACAAATCTCCACAGCCATGCCTCAAAAATCAAAAAGCCTTCCCAGAAGAGTAGAGGTTATTATAATAGCAAAGAATGCATACAATCTTGGAACCCATTTGGGTGTAAACCCATACCAACACAAACCTTTGGCAAAATTATGCATGAAAAAAATAAAAATACCAGCTCAAGTCTCTCCTTCCCAGACAAACCCAAGTGACTGGCTTCCTGCCACTTCTTTAGCTTCCTTCTGTCTACTTTCTGTCCATCCTGCCAGAAAAGCAGCACTACACTATAGGCCATTGGAACATGACTCTGTCTCACTATCAGTTCCAGCACTTAAGCACAGTGAGTGGTGCCTAGATAAAATGTGTGGAGGGAGGGATGAAAAGATTAATGAGGATCACATACATTTTGAAACAGACCCATATATGAAGTTTCTCTACATTTGTCCAAATGCTCTTTTATAGCCTGTAAATAACTATTGGTATATCCTCTGATTGCTTTTATGGTTGTTGCAGAAAAAAAATAATGTTACCGATGTCCATTAAGGAAATTAATGTATAGAGGTGGAGCAGCTAGTGTAATAAAGCAGCTGGTGTTGTTGCCCCAAAGTTTTAGTGTCCCTATTTTGATCCTAAGCTAAAGTTAAGTCTGGGTTTCCTCTGGTTCCTCCAATTTATTTCCACCACTCAAGGTTTAATGTGTGTACATGTTGCCTTGCAATTGACTGACAATGGACTGACAATACATACCTGGATTTAATATCTCATTGCCATTATTTAACTAAATAATTATTTGTTGATATTTAAGCCTTCTGTATGTATACATTTATTTTACATTTATGGAAGCAGAAGGCCAGTGTCAGTATATAATAAGTTGTTTCCTAAATTTCCACAACAACAAATATAACTAACATAATGTGAAGTGTGATGGCAACCAAACACTGAGATATGCTCCTAAAATAATTTTATATATCACTCATATTATTGTTTTAGTTTCCATTTTGTATATGTACACTTGGAAAGTAATGTTTGTGAGTTTGTTTATGGTGTACGTTTTGTGCCATGTAAATGCAATGTATTTTATTACTCCATTAAAAAATAAAAGTGGTTTAAAAAAATAACCTTTTACATAGAGGCCACCTACAGCGTCAGGAAAAGGAATATGATATTTGTGTTCGACTAGAGCAAAAACAGGACAGGTCTAGTCACTAAAACCAATGCTCACTACAGTGACAGTTGTGGTATGCAGATTTATATAGGTATTGATGGAGCTCTGGACTTGAGCTTGTATGACCTTGCACTAGAGACTGGGCCTGTACAGGTCTTCTATTCACTGTCCATAGTGAGAACTGATCAGGTGCTGAAACTTTGCAATAAAAAACCCGAGTGCCTCCAAGCAGTTAGTGGACACCTAACACCAAACCCCCACACCTGCCAACAGAATTACATCCTGCAGCCCCCTCCTTCTTTCAATATTTTTGCTAACAGTGGCACAGTACAAATCATTTTCACAAACATTTTTACTTTTCTTTTAGTTTTCTTGATATTATTTTACTGGCAAAACTCACAATCACAATATGTTAATCTGTTTCTTTCGTATAAAAATGTATTCACTTGAAAACCTATTCTGCTCATCCACAGATGTCCACCAGAACCTTTACCTTATTGTATGAGTGTATTATAGATTTGGCTGTTTCTTTTTCTGTCTTCCTATCTTCCCATTTCCACTCTTTAACAAACTATTTAACAATGTTATCAACCAATCAGAATAGTTCACAGGTTTTCAACAGTGAAACAGACACTTTTTAATTAGAGAAGAAGATGAGAACATTTGATAAATATGAATTTCAGCTTTCCTACAATAATGGTATTGGCTGTTTGGCAAAAAGAAAGTAATTGAAATACCTCAGGTTTTTGCACAAATATGTGAGCCCTGTCTCTGTGCGACTATCTTTCCTGCTGTCAATTTTCTTGGCTCGACCAACTGAGGCCACACCCGGGACAGATTTTGGTCTTGTTTGGAATTTAGTGCTTAATGCTGTGTGTTTAATGCTGTGAATTGCTTGTGGAAATTTCATACATCATTTTTCTTCACAGGTTTGCAAAACGGTAAGTTCAAGGATCCAAGGATCCAGTAGGATCATATACCTCAACATATGTAGAAAAGTTATTCAGCATGTGGCTTTTCAAGTCAAGTGTCTTTTATTTGTTTTATTACAGTTGGTACAGTACAGTATTATATTAGTCATAGACATATAAGACATAGAACTAACTAAAACATGAGCAAATCTACACACAGGGCAAAATAACATGCATGTGTGCATAAGTGTACAAACAACACAGAACACGACAGTACAATAACAACAATATGCAGTACCTTCAAGTACACAGAGATAATATATGCATGGAAGAAAGTGCAAAGGCAAAGTCCATGTTATAATAAATTCTTTATATGTAAACATAATTTCTCAGCAGCGAACTTCAGACTTTCATTTAGAAGAGTATCAGTTCTCTGCACTGCTCTTGCGCAGATGTTTTAGCAAGAGAGTGCACAGAGTCAACAGAACATTGCAGGTGTGAAAATATGAGGTCTCTTGAGGATCCATCTGCCCAGAACTTCTGGATAGTCAATCTGTCAATGTGTTCCTCTGCAGTGCAATATAATCACACCTGCATTTTTTTTATTGAAGATCATCATATTTTGACTATACTAATTCATTTACTTGTGTAAAGTTTTACTTCTCCAATACTGTTTCTAATGCTACATTCTTTATCATGTAATACAATGTGTCTTTCTGCTTGAATTATATTCTGCCCACATTTAGTGTTGTTTACAGTTTGAAGGTACAGTTTAAAGCCTGTTCCTTAAGCTTCAGGTTCTGCAGGAATATGGGAGCTGTATTACCTGTTTTATCAGGGTGCTATGAACAGGATAAGAAAGTTTCATTTGTCAGTATTCACATAGTACTTGTTTATTTCCTACACCAGGCATACAAATTGTTCTGTCACAACCTATGAAATAAGTCCCAGCTTTGTTGCAGTTATGCAGTCCAGACACATGTCAACCATTTTTATCCTGCTTTGTCTGATGGCAGCAGCAGGTGGTAGATGTATATCGCTTTATTTAATAAGATTAAGTAAGACATACAGGAATTGTGTTACACTATGCTAAGATCTTGATGAATGTTCTGCACACACTGAGCCTAACAATAACTAAACTGTTTTATATACATCCCGTTTGCTCTGCCAGGGTGTAACTGTAACTGTAGAGTTCTCTGTGTAACGAATTGCTTTAATATAACTAGGAATTTGAGCGTTAATCTAAAAACACAGTAATATATGAAAAATCCCTACAAATAAGATTTTAATAATTACCGCACTCTAATATAACAAATATCCTTAAAATGCAAGTCCACAGATATTAGCTTCGATAACATTTAGTTAAACTTTGTTCAAAGGTAATTCAAACAATTCTTGACAATTATTTTAGTCTTAAAAGAACCCGGAGAAGCTGCCAGGGGACACAGCAGGTATTGAGCTAATGCCACAAGCTCAGGCTGCTATGAAGCAATGAAAACAAGAGCACAGGGTAGAAATATATTCCATAAACAGCCATTATAGATAAAGTAATACACATGGTATGTGATATGTTTTGCTTAAATTTGGAATTCACAGCTTTGAGAAAGCATACTTTGTATGTATGACATTAAACATGATTGATGTGTTTGATGTGAATCTTTAAGGGGAAACATTATGTTTCTTATTTTCCCAAATATTTCTTCAGCCAGTTGTATTAGTTTATTATGAACCTAACATCTTAAATCTGGTATAAACTCATCTAGAAGTTTTTATGCCTGTATGAAGTTGATTTCATTTTCGAGGTACTGTTTGTGTAACAGCTCCATCTCTTGTGAAACAGTTTATATATATTTTATATCTGAAATATTCTACAAGTTACATATGAGCTATACATTGAAGATTAACTTTCCTTTTTATCAGTGAGATTACGATACTGAATGATAAAATGACTGACAGTTCAAACCTAAAAATGTATGTCCTCAAGCCATTAGTGTGAAATAAAAAATCGCAACCTGTTACTTTCGCACTTAATTATACACTGTTGCTAAAAATAGAATAACACATTTAACAATATGAATAAATAAATAATTAAATAAAGGCCAAATGTCATCCAAATTTATGGAATCATCCATAAAGCTGTAAAGGAGTTGACTGGCAAATAAAATGACAAAGGAAATGTAAAATATTTTGTCAAAACTTTTTAATGCTGTTGAAAGGTGCAGGAGACAAGTGTGTTTACTCAGCTGGTTTATTAGGGCAGATCACATAATCGTCATCAGTGCTCATAGCATAGGTCACAGAACAGACAGCTAGGATTGTTGAGAATCATA
Source organism: Silurus aristotelis (assembly GCF_946808225.1). NCBI lineage: Eukaryota > Metazoa > Chordata > Actinopteri > Siluriformes > Siluridae > Silurus > Silurus aristotelis. Next base: position 31,541,971 of record NC_139575.1, read on the forward strand.
AATCGGGAAAAACCCAAAAAGGTGTGTGTCAAATCCAGGAAGTTACAACATGAAAGCAGGAACACGAAACACGGGAAACAAAGACTCGCAAATGATGTAAAATATGGTTCGCATGATGACTTTCCAGTGTAAGACAGAAACAAAAGTGTTTAAACAGAAAAATTACATTCACCCCCCTAACAACGTTCTTATAATTTTCCAAAAGCATCTGCTGTAAGAATGGTCTGTTCGACAGTGCTTTGGGTATGTCAGCAAGAGGAAAATAATAAAATAAAAAAAAACAGTATTTACATTCCTTTCAAAAAAATGTGCCAAACGTGACCAACGGCAATCATAACCGTTGTTAGCGCCTTGAAGTATGCATTTAACAACTAATCCCTTGGTATGCCTATGCAAAATGTGCACACGGAGGTAAGATTTATCTGTCCCTCAGTGGGTTTTAAAGGAGCTTAAGAGCTAACCTGAGGGTTTGGATTGACTCTGGAGAGCTGTGGTCAGGCTCAGACTGCGTTTAGTGAAAGCAGGTGTAGAACCCATGCTGTGAATACAGGCATCCCTCCAGCCGGAATGAGCCTGTGATTTATCGGCCTCCGTTCCCCTTTCAGACTAAACGTCTCCATGAAGTGGTTTTTAAGATGTCTGCCTTGCTAACCCATGGACACAAGCATCTCCAGCATCAATGAATGTTGTCTTTCTGTCCTCTCGTAAATACTTACAGCTCAACTGCCTTCACTGGTACAACATACCGTACAAAAAATGCTTCCTGTTTCTATCCTTTGTACGTCATACCAAGCCTTTCATCAAGCACATCATCCTTCCCATAAATTGCATGTAAAGCTTTGCCAGCTTTCAGCCTAATTCCACATATTAAATCATTAAAATAATAAGGAAAACCCATGTTATGTTCACAAAAGTGTGTGAGTCAGCCATGATGGATGATGGAATTGGGGGAGTGAGAGTGTGACTAACTGCTGGCAAACACACACCCTGCAGCAATGTGACGACTACACAAAAGAGGCGGCCATAGGTGACGATGCAGCTCGCCGCTTCCCTTTTAGTCCTTTTCCCCTCGAGTGAGGGGTTCCAGTGAAGCCTGTGCCCATCTATCATGATAAAAGTACATTAGAAAAAACGGGGGAAACTGTCTCATGGGGGTAGAAATCTGCAACAGAGTGTGAAAAGGCCTTTCAGGAGAATCTGCATGAATGCCAGATACCTGCTTCCTCATTGCAATTATCACAGGAATGTATTAACGGGTGATTGGTTTTTACTCCAAAACAGTGGAAAAATGTGCTATTAGCTGATGCTTGCACATGAGGTATTTGTGTTTTGGGTAAGGGTCACGCTAAGCATTGGTGTTAGAGAGGAACTGACTGAGACAAATTTTTTATTTTTTTTTTTATATGCAGAAAAGAGAAACATGTTTTTGCCTGGGTATCATTGTTTCACTGACATAGTATTATTTTTAAATTTAGTTTGACAAAAAAAGAAAGAAGAATATGTCTGGAAGGGATATTACAGAAATATACATATAGCAGAAAATACAGTACAAAAAAGTTTATATATCCGTGTAAAACTGCAGTGTTTTTGTACTTTTCAACTGTTGCAAGAAATAAACTATATATATATACATATATATATATATATATATATATATATATATATATATATATATATATATATATATATATATATATATATATATAGATATTTTACTGGTCTGTTTATTTTATTTGTTTTAATTTAGAGAAAAAACATTTAATTAAAATATTAAAAAAAAGTTAATCACTGTAGCTATAACATGGCTGATTTTAGTCATTCCCTCTGTTTCTTATTTCCATGCCTATTATTACGAGAAGGTTGCACAAGTGTTGAAAAGCTGCAACATGTGGAACAAAAGTGCCACTATTTAGAAAATTCACGATGTGTGACATATCACATTTCAGCCTGAAGCCAGGGAAAAGTCTTGACAGGTTATAGCCTGTGTAACTTTATGAATTAGTTTAGAACTGGACAAGAGGGACTGCACTATTACACAGAATGGTTCCATCTAGGACTTTAAGTGTTCTTTAATTAGTCAAGTCAAGGGAGTGTAGCAACAGAAGGTTTCCAAATCAGGTAGAACCCCGTTTGAAAGTAGACTATCCAAAGAACATTTAGAGACCCTTCCTTTTGTAGACATGTGCATACAGGAGACTTCCCAAGATTCTCTGTCTCTTCATTATTGTCTTTTGTGTCCATTTTCTGGCAAATGGGGACATAGCCTGTTGTTTGTGCAGCAGGGTCTCTGAAGTTGGTCACAGATGGCAGACTGATAGTCTCTGAGGTCTCTGATCAGCTGCCATCATCCTGGCCATTTCTCTGTGTGTGTTTGTGAACAGCTACTTTGGGAGACACCCGGCTGCAGACGGGCACACACACACACACACACACACACACACACACACACACACACACACACACACACACACACACACACACACACACACTGCTGTCTGTGTGTTCAAACATCAGTAAGGCGAGAGAAAGAGATTGATGTATGGGAGGTCTGAAGCTTGTCACTCTTCACTCCTCTCTAACAGGGCTCTGTACTCTGGGACTTAACCCCGGGCTTTAGGCCTTTGAGCCGCTGTCACGCACAGACAAATGCGTAAATTTGATATGCGTTCACAGACGCCAGCGGCAAACAGAATTTGTGTTTACTAAGCCAACTCCGTGTTTGTCAGCGCACCTTTAGGTTCTGCAGGTTTCTTATATGAATGAAAATGGGTGTGTGGCTGCACTACATTCCAGGGGGTGAGGTATTCAGTCTTGTCAAACAAACGACTACAGGAAGCCTTGCTATCATGCACGGATGCGCACACACACACACACACACACACACACACACACACACACACACACACACACACACACACACACACACACACACAAACACACACAGCCGTAAACGTTTTTCACACTCACACACCCATAAATGCATAATTTCTTTCTAGTGTATGTTTGGGAACACTTTCTATGAAGCTTATGTTTACAAATCATCATGCTTTAGCACATCTAATGCTTTGTTATAACATAGTAATAATTATGTTATAATGTTATAATGCAGTTAAAATTTTATAACAGCTTTACTGTTATGTCAGGTGTGGTGTAACACCAAATGAACGATGACCTCTGATAAATAGTTATAAATGAAAGCGGTTACAAAAATTTTTTTTTAATGATGAAATATTTAGGAAATAAATAATAATAATTATGAAATAGCCTGTTTATTTCCAAAAATTTCAAAAATTTCAAATCATGCAACCTTTGAAAAGAAATTAAATAGTATGCATATGTGAGTCCTTTTAAATTTTTTGGATGCTTTGGAAAAACAATTACTGTTCTGTATACTTGTTCTGGAAATATATATAATACCATGTGCTGTACTACACAACCTTTATACTTTGTTATATAATTATATATATATATATATATATATCAAAAGTGCACTTATATCAAACATTTGCACGGCTGTGATTTGCTGCAGGCATGAGCCCACAGGGAAATTAATAATGGAGTCAGTGACCTTACGGACACAATATGGCCAAACATTCTGTTTCTTTTTGCTCCAAAAGCTTTAATAGATCCTTAAGAAGCCATAGTCACTTATACAAACTTAGTAGCTAGCTGCTATTGATTTGGACATTCCTTTTAAATGTGTTTCTGGTCAAATAGGTGTCCCTTTTTCATTCCCGTCTTCATCTGATCTATATCACAATTTATATTTCTAAAAAGCATTGTGTGCCATATCTGTTTAGAGATCAAGTCAAGTCAAGTCAAGAAGCTTTTATTGTCATTTCAACCATATATAGCTGATGCAGTACACAGTGAAATGAAACAACGTTCCTCCTGAACCCAGATGCTACATAGAACAACATAAAACAAACAGTACAGAACAGAAGAACACAGGGCCGAGAACTAAGATCCTCGCCACATAAAGTGCATGTGTGCAGCTGGTGCAAACAGTGCAAAAGACAACACAAGACAGTGCAAGACAACACAGGACAGTGCAGGACAATACACAATACACAAAATATAAAATTAAAAATAGAAATAGCTCCGCCAGTAAAACCTGTCGTAACAGAATAAGGTGCAGTGTATATAGAAAAATGTAAACAGAATTTGTGCAATTCAGCAGTAGCAGCAATCAAAAATAGAGTTAACAGTAACCAAAGGATTTGGACAGAATATTGTGCAAAATAACAAGTCCCGGAATCAGCAACAGACGGCATGTAAACATTTTTCTTTGTTGAGGAGCCTGATGGCTTGCGGGAAAAAACTGTTGCACAGTCTGGATGTGGCGGCCGGAATGCTTCGGAACCGTTTCCCTGATGGTAGGAGTGTGAAAAGTGTGTGTGACGGGTATGTGTGATCATCCACAATGCTGTGTGCTTTGCGGATGCAGCGTGTAGTGTAGATGTCCATGATAGAGGGGAGAGAGATTCCGATGATCTTCTCAGCTGTCCTCACTATCCTCTGTAGGGTCTTGCGTTCCGAGACGGTGCAGTTCCCAAACCAGGCAGTGATGCAGCTGCTCAGGATGCTCTCAATGGTCTCTCTGTAGAACATGGACAGAATGGGGGGAGGGAGATGAGCTTTCCTCAGCCTTCTCAGGAAGTAGAGACGCTGCTGGGCTTTCTTGGTGATGGAGCTGGTGTTAAGTGACCAGGTGAGCTTGTCCGCCAGATGAACACCAAGGAATTTGGTGCTCTTGACGATCTCCACTGAGGATCCAGCGATGATCAGTGGAGAATGGTCACTCTGTGTTCTCCTGAAGTCAACAACCATCTCTTTAGTTTTGTCAACGTTTGGAGACAGGTTGTTGGCTCCACACCAGGCTGTTAACCGTTGCACCTCCTCTCTGTATGCTGACTCGTCGTTCTTGCTGATTAGACCCACCACGGTCGTGTCATCGGCAAACTTGATGATGTGATTTGAGCTGTGCATTGGTGCACAGTCCTGAGTCAGCAGAGTGAACAGCAGTGGACTGAGCACACAGCCCTGGGGGGCCCCAGTGCTCAGTGTGGTGGTGCTGGAGATGCTGTTTCCGATCCAGACTGACTGAGGTCTTCCAGTCAGGAAGTCCAGGATCCAGTTGCAGAGGGAGGTGTTCAGGCCCAGTAGGCTCAGCTTCTCGATCAGGTGCTGAGGAATGATTGTGTTGAATGCTGAACTGAAGTCTATGAACAGCATCCTTACATAAGAGTCCTTGTTATCCAGATGGGTGAGGGCCAGATGAAGGGTTGTGAAAATAGCATCGTCCGTGGAGCGGTTTGGACGATATGCGAACTGCATGGGGTCCAGTGCGGGTGGAAGCTGGGTCTTTATGTGCCTCATGACGAGCCTCTCGAAGCACTTCATCATGATGGGTGTGAGTGCAACGGGACGATAGTCATTGAGGCAGGAGACAGAAGACTTTTTCGGCACAGGAATGATGGTCGTCGTCTTGAGGCACATAGGAACAGTGGCGCTGCTCAGGGAGATGTTGAAGATGTCAGTGAGGACATCTGCTAGCTGTTGTGCACATTCCCTGAGCACTCTGCCAGGAATGTTGTCTGGTCCAGCAGACTTCCGTGGGTTAACTCTGCATAGAGTTTTCCTCACTTCAGCTGTGGTTAGACAGAGCACCTGGTCACTGGGAGGAGGGATGGTCTTCCTCGCCACCATGTTGTTCTGCACCTCAAACCGGGCGTAGAAGTCGTTCAGCGCATCTGGGAGGGAGGCGTCACGGTCACAAGCAGGTGATGTAGTCTTGTAATTCGTGATCGCTTGGATGCCCTGCCACATGCGCCGGGTGTCTCCACTGTCCTGGAAGTGGCCGTGGATTCTCTTGGCGTGTGCGCGCTTCGCCTCTCTGATGGCACGGGACAGTTTGGCCCTTGCTGTTTTCAAGGCCGCCCTGTCCCCTGCTCTGAAGGCAGAGTCTCTTGTTTTTAGCAGCGCACGCACCTTGGCGGTCATCCACGGCTTCTGATTGGAGCGTGTAGTGACTGTCTTGGAGATAGTCACGTCATCAATGCACTTGCCGACGTAGCTGGTCAGTGTTGACGTGTATTCCTCCAAGTTGATGAAATCGCCGTTGGTTGCAGCTTCCCTGAACATGTCCCAGTCAGTGCATTCAAAACAGTCCTGGAGGGCGGACATGGATCCTGCTGGCCAGGTTCTCACTTGCTTCCGAACTGGTCTTGAACGCCTGCTGAGTGGTCTGTATGCTGGGATCAACATAACAGAGATGTGGTCTGAGTACCCGAGGTGGGGGCGGGGCTTTGCCCGGTATGCGCCCCGGATGTTTGTCTCCTCTGGTTGCAAAGTCCACATTCTGATAAAATTTAGGGAGCACAGTCCTGAGATTTGCGTGATTAAAATCTCCGGCGACTATAAACAATCCGTCAGGGTGTGAGTTTTGAAGTCCGCTAATGGTCCCGTAGAGCACACTGAGCGCTTCTTTAGCATTAGCGCTAGGTGGTATGTACACTCCGAGCACAATGTGTACAAAGAGATACACACACACACACACACACACACACACACACACACACACACACACACACACACACACACACACACACACACACACACCTATCAAAGAATGTATTTGCCAGCTACATCCTGCCAAAACATCAAATGCTTGATTAGCTCTCTGCCTTGCTGTTCCTTCATGCCCTCGAGCGTTAATCCATTACTGCCTTTCACGGTCTAAATATATTACTCCATTTAGATAGGCCAGATTAAATGTGATTAGAATAGCCTTCCACATGCCCCTATTCTGACTAGAGCCTCTAGATACTCCAAGATCAAAGCTATGAAGGTTACACTTAGCCAAGAAAGTGCCAAAGTCAGATACACAAGCTCCACGTCTGCACTAACTGATGGAGGGAATGTGACCTGACTTCAGTCTCCACCTGAACCCTGACTGAACAGATAGACATGAGCATCATAGACTTCTCAGTGGAAACAGAGGCTGTCTTTATCTAGCAACAAAAATCAGTCCATTTTTTACTTTCTTGCTCTCTTTTGCACTGAATAAGAAGGGCTAGTGATGCACTGGGCTTTATTTTTCAGCCATTTACCGCAGCTGATTCTTTGTCACTCCTCCTGTAGTAAATCTGCAGTTTTCAAAAAGCCACAAAATGCTTTAAAGTATTTCAGCTTTCAACATGTGGGTTACGCTTGGCTCATTATTCAGTATAACAAATAACACTAATAAAACAATACTGTTTTTCCAAAATATCCTCATAGGGATGATGCATTAGAGCGTGTCATGATTTCAAATTGCTCAGAGGAAGGAAAACCCCTCTTTCTTTTTTTCCATTGTCTTAGCCCGAAAGTGAGACGCTCGACATAACACTGATCTCATGAAAGCGTTTTTTGGTGCTGGAAAAAGAGATTGAAAAAAGGGACTTGAAGCAAAGCTCTGCTTGCTGTGTAACACCACAATAGATATTGTCTGACCAGCCTAATCCTGCTAAGAGTCTTACTGTTGTAAACTAATGAGTATGAATGGCGTATTTTTCACCACAGCTTTCATATCAGTCCAATGTAACATCACTGTTGTTATTTTAATATTTATAGGTCCAGACCAGTCACTAATCATAATTCAAGCCTACACTACTGCTGCATTATGTCAGTAGAAACAGCCAAAAAGAAGAAAGAAAAAAAGAAAGAAAGAAAGAAAGAAAGAAAGAAAGAAAGAAAGAAAGAAAGAAAGAAAGAAAGAAAGAAAGAAAGAAAGAAAGAAAGAAAGAAAATAACTAAAAGAAAAAAAGAAAGACAGTAAATAAAAGTAAGAAAAAAAGAAAGAAAGAAAGAGAGAGAGAGAAAGAGAAAAAGAAAGAAAGAAAGAAAGAAAGAAAGAAAGAAAGAAAGAAAGAAAGAAAGAAAGAAAGAAAGAAAGAAAAAACGTTTTGTATGTTTTTTGTTTTAGTATAGTAACATATTGAGTCATTTGAAAGTCAATGAAACAGGCAGAAAAGGCACTTTTTTGTATGTGTTGGACGTGCAAAAACATTAGCAAGCGAGTTTGAATTAGAACTGTCACAAGATTGTCAAGACTCCTAGAGCAACCTGTTAGCAAATATCCTTATAAAACACAGGGGTCTGATTTTGCATGCTGCAAATCAGTGGTCATATCAAAAACACACTGCAGAATTCATTTGCACGCTAGTGCATGAAGAATTGAAGGCAAAGTACCAGCAGTACCAGAGGAGACCTCCAGTCCAAGCAGCATTACAAAATGAAAATAAACAAATCATGCACAATTCACAGTGAAAAGACATAATCATAGAATGTTATGGAATTGGCTATAAAGTAGCAGTGCTTTATTGTAGTTAAAACCACAGTCCTTTAGAGCCAGTATACATAGTGTGGTGTGATATCTAGGGAGGCATGGTATTGCACCGTGTTATTGCACTGTCTTGCCTCCGCCTCACCCAGTAACATGCCAGGAGGTTAACTGGTGCTTATAAATGGCTTTAAGGTGAAAATTTGTTTGTGCATTGTATCTTGTAATGGATTGGCTACATATCCAGGGTGTATTCCTGGCTCAGTGTTTCAGGAATTTACTCCAGATCTAGAAATACAGAAAAGCATGAGAGAATTTAATATGAACAGTAAACTGAGAACAAGAGTCAGAGTTACAGGTAATACTGAAAATGTATACAATAAATACACTGTATTTAGAGATGGATGTGACTAATTTCATGTTAGGCAGTGGAAATGGGTCAGGTTCCAAGAGTAACATAAAGTTGTAAATAAACATTTTACTTTTAAATTAAAGTTCACATAAATAGTTGGTGATCAAGTAGGTCTTCTGTTATTTTTTTTCTTTGCTTCAAAGCAGCCAGTGATTCAACTCTTCCGGCAGCCAAAGGGAAGTTCATTCCATCACCCAAAGTGTCAGTGGAGTCTTGATGCACGTTTTCCATGTGCTTTGAGGGATGGTGAGTCTGTGAATAACCAGGTGTGAGCAACCAGACAGCTCTAAGTAAAACAAAACCCTCTGTTCTAAAGTCTAGTAGACTAGTATCAAATGCTTTGTTTCCATTTTGCAGATGTCTCGAGAGCCTATACACTGCACTGCACAATGAAGCAAATAAACACTTAGAAATACTGGAAGGAACACGACTAAACATTGCACATAATTTTAGCTGGTTTGACACACGTTCTTGAATAACATTTAATGGTGATTATATATGCTGCAAAGTCCAGATGTTCAATCATAATTCAACCTCTGTGAGTGGTCGCAAACGATTTATTAATTCATCCTCACGCTTGCGAAAAAGAGAGAGTGTGTGTGTGTGAGAGAGAAAAAGAGAGTGAGAGAGCAAAGACAACATCTGAGTGTTGAATGGTGTAATTGTGTACATATCATTTATCCCACTGAATCATTCACCAAGAACTTTCCCAAATCCCTAAACATGAGAAACTCAAACTTCTGGTATGCAGGCGAGAAACACCAGAATTAATAATCTAAATATTATTCACCTTAGAATGAAAGAGATGGGGAAATATTAATTCAAGCTTTAATTTAAAAGCTTGTTGTCTTTTATTTGAATCGGTTTGTCTTTTTTCTATTGTGGCATGTCTGAGGGGAATCACATTACAGTCTTTTTAGAGATTGATGAGATCCTAATGCATTAGATTTCTCACTGACAGCATCACTTTTCTTTTCCATTTTCTTCACGGTCTTGCAGTCAGGCTGGAGAAAAGTACAAATCACGTGGCAGTGATTCAGAAAGGCTTCACTTTTTTCTTTCACTTTATCGAGAAAGTCCACTTTCTAGTGCTTAATTTGTAGTCAACTATTAGCTTTCACAATTTCTAATTAATATGAACACTTAAATTTCTGATTTATTTTACAGGTGAGAAAACACAATTTACAACGGATGCATTTACTCAGACTGTCATACAAATATAGTTTGACCTTCTTACCCAGCTCATGCTACCATAAACATGTTTAAAACAGGCTATTATGATTTAGAAATATTTGTTCACTCCATAACCTGTGGCTGAAACATATCTTCTGGTTGAGAAGAAGAGAAAACATGGTTACTTTTTTTTCCTGTTCTATGCTAAATGAGCCTTACTCATCTGTTATCATTGTATGTAATGAATAATGTGTGGCTAATAGGGTCTCGCTCATCCTCATTCATAACTGTCATGACACCCGGCACCTACAGTATTAAAAGCCCAACTCAACCCCAAACCCCCACCCCAACTCTGGCCATGCAAACTCCATTAATCTTTGGACCCACCTACACACTAATTTTTTACTACTTTACAGCTCACACACTGTGAAATAAACCTGATACAGTGACGCCAATCCTTTGCCGACATACTATCCAAGCCTTAGAGCTCTTCTCATTCCATCAGGCCTAACTACACTCTTATTCAGGTAACACTTTTTTTAAAAGTATGTCAGCTCAATGCAAAACCCACATTTTTCACACACACCAATCCATCAGTTTCAGGTAGAACCTGTTCAGAGTGTTTACTTGTGTTGAATTTGGTTTTGGGAACAAAACGTACTGCATATTATTTGAATATGATTGTAAGGGCATTACATGGTTTTTAAATGCCTGGTTTTTCATTTCAACAGGTCTTTGGTTTCTGATCTTATGACCAAAAGTAAAACTACTAACAATGGTTGTTGTTTTTTTTCCACTTAAAACTAGTTCTGACTAGTTTAGTCAGTATTTGTTTTTGTTTGAATGTGGAATTAAACCACACACTCTTGAATGCTGAAATCAAACTGGTCAGAATGTGTTGATTCTAAAACAGCAGTTCTGGCTGTACAATTTATATTAAATAATTTTTTTTTTAATGTATCATATTAGTATGAACTTAATGGGGTCTTGAATGGCACTCAATATGTAACATTTTTTGAAAAGAGTCTTCGGTGTCAGTGCTTTATAACATTCAGAGGTAAAGTCGTAACTTTAAGGAGTTTGACACAGTAAAGTGTTCAAGACAGAGATTTTTACATGTTATGGATAATTTTATATATATAATTTCTGAATAAAAATCATTTATATATATATATATATATATATATATATATATATATATATATATATATATATATATATATATGATTTTTATTCAGAAATTATATATAAAATTATCCATAACATACACTAAGGTAATACACTAAGACGTCATGGTTTGAAATCATGCATGGCACGGAAGGTTCCCCTGCTTAAACCAGCACATGTCCAGGCACGTCTTAAGTTTGCCAGTGACCATTTGGATGATCCAGAGGAGTCATGGGAGAAAGTCATGTGGTCAGATGAGACCAAAATAGAACTTTTGGGTCATAATTCCATTAAACGTGTTTGGAGGAAGAAGAATGATGAGTACCATCCCAAGAACACCATCCCTACTGTGAAGCATGGGGGTGGTAGCATCATGCTTTGGGGGTGTTTTCTGCACATGGGACAGGGCGACTGCACTGTATTAAGGAGAGAATGACCGGGGCCACGTATTGCGAGATTTTGGGGACCAAACCTCCTTCCCTCAGTTAGAGCATTGAAGATGGGTCGAGGCTGGGTCTTCCAACATGACAATGACCCAAAGCACACAGCCAGGATAACCAAGGAGTGGCTCTGTAAGAAGCATATCAAGGTTCTGGCGTGGCCTAGCCAGTCTCCAGACCTAAACCCAATAGAGATTCTTTGGAGGGAGCTCAAACTCTGTGTTTCTCAGCGACAGGCCAGAAACCTGACTGATCTAGAGAAGATCTGTGTGGAGGAGTGGGTCAAAATCCCTCCTGCAGTGTGTGCAAACCTGGTGAAAAACTACAGGAAACGTTTGACCTCTGTAATTGCAAACAAAGGCTACTGTACCAAATATTAACATTGACTTTCTGAGGTGTTCAAATACTTATTTGCAGCTGTATCATACAAATAAATAGTTAAAAAATGATACATTGTGATTTCTGTTTTTTTTTTTTTTTTAGATTATGTCTCTCACAGTGGACATGCACCTACGATGACAATTTCAGACCCCTCCATGATTTCTAAGTGGGAGAACTTGCAAAATAGCAGGGTGTTCAAATACTTATTTTCCTCACTGTATATATATATATATATATGTGTGTGTGTGTGTGTGTGTGTGTGTGTGTGTGTGTGTGTGTGTGTGTGTGTGTGTGCATGTGCGTGTGCGTGTGCGTGCGTGTGTGTGTGTTTATTTCTGAATAAAAAATTGCACAAGATGAAAAATTTGCATTGAGACAAAATAACCACTCTATTTTTCTTAAATAGAATCAGCTATTTTTCAAATTTGCTAGTCTCTTAATAACAAATATTTAAGTTGTATAGTTATCGAAATACTATTCCTAATGCCACTTCTTGTTTCTTAATGAAAAACAATGGAATCATAAAAAGAAAAAAAAAAAAAACACTGAATTATGTGGTATCTCCAGAAAAATATTAATATAAGAAAAGTGTGTGTGCAAGTTTATGTAGCCTACTAGTTCTCCAAAGTAACTTATTTGGACCACCCCTTCTGTGTCTTTTGTTCAGATAGGCTGGGTAAATATTAGATTGCCGGGATAAGGTGGGCCAGGGGCCATAGGCCCGCACAAAGACAGAAACCACAGCTGTCAGTCTACTGTATTTAATCCGGACCAGACCTCTGGCTGCGTGTCGATAGAGGAGTCCATTTCATTTCTGCTCTATAGGTGCTCTCTTATATCAAGCAGACCGGAGACACTAAACTGTCAATCAATGTCAGACTCTGCTTTATCTTGAGTCTTGTTAAAAAACACGTTCACACTAGCTGACCTTTTGGGGTCTCCCAGGAGCTTCCTGATTTACACTGCCTTTACTGCTGTTTCTCAGGGGGACATTAGAGGATTTTTAGCACTTCAACAAAGGAAACCTGCTTTATGTTGAAGGTGTACATTTGAAGTCAACATACTACATGTTTTATGTTTGGGCAATGTTTTTTTCTTTGAGTATGACCATGACAATAAACCCAAATGAGAGCCTTTTAGACTTATTGAAACCCTGAAGATACTTTTGCTTAATAATAAATGTGTTAAACACAAGAAAGAGCCTTTGATATATTGATTATTATCATATGATTTAATGCATAAGCTGGACAATAAATTTAGGAACTGACGTTTTAATGAGACTTGAAAAACCACTAGTTTGGGTTGCCACAACAAGCAGATTTCATGTCTGAGTTATTTATTCTTTCTTATTCGTAGTTGTTTCAGGGACAAGAGGGTTCAACAAACAGAAAAGCAAATAAAATAGATAAAAGTTTGGAAAACACTACCAAGTGGAGTATATATATAAGTGCTGTAAATATAGTGACATACTTCTATGATTTAACTAAAGAGATGCACTCACTTCAATCATGTAAGCATAGAGATTTGCACTTCTATAAGATAACTATAGTGCAGTTATAATGAAGTATTGTGCATGTCTATAAAGTGAAGAACAGTGAAGTACTTTAATGCAATAATTATAGCAATATACATCATTCTTATAAATATACAAATAATTTAATGTAAAGACGTATTTTAATGTTGCAAATATATCGTGTAATCTATTCAATTCAATTCAATTCATTTTTATTTGTATAGCGCTTTTAACAATGAACATTGTCTCAAAGCAGCTTTACACAGATAATGTGGTGATTAAACGTAAATATGTTCTTTGTAAGTATGTTTGTCTCTGATGAGCAAAAGTGGCAAGGAAAAACTCCCCGAAATGGCATAAGGAAGAAACCTTGAGAGGAACCAGACCCAAGAGGGAACCCATCCTCATCTGGGTTGCACCAAATGTCAGTTTGAAGCAGATATACAATGTTGCGGGGTACAGTGATGACAATCAGAAGCAAACTGCACTCCCGAGTCAGTGCAGCAGACCTCCGACACCAACTACAGTCCAATCCATCCTCAAAGCACCCGTTCTACTCTGGAATTACATGGAGCCACCCAAGGTGTTGATGAGAGACCGTCCCAAGCTGCACAGAAGTGTGAAGATCCACGGAGGGGAGAGGGGCAGGAACAGTGGTCACTGGAGCAATATGCAATCACCTCACAGGTTAAACAGAGAAAAAATAAGGAACAGAACAAATCTTCTTAACCAAAATAAGGAGAGCACTCTATTTCCTAAAACTGTATTCTTAATCAATGACTTGCTGATTCTCTCTGATCATAAACGAATTTGTTTCCCTGCATTTATTTATTGCACTTAACTAACTAGCTCACCATATGTTATTGCATTATGTTAGCTACCATTTGTCTTTAGGACTCCAGGCAACAAAAACATGTGACTGCAGCACATTAGAGTCTTTTCTTTACAAAAAACACACCTAAATGAATTCGAAGACGCAGATAATTACATTTTAGCTAAATTAGCTCATGGGGTTATTACAGAGGGAGTAGGTTTTTACATGAGTGTTTCAATCACCTGTGTTTGGGTGCCAACACTATTGTTCAGTATCATTGTTTTCTGACAAATTCATACCATGTGAGAGTAGAGTAAATTCATCGAGAGCTCTGTTTTTTTTCAGCAGTCCCTGAAATGACACAAGTTTTAGCTATGACCAAACACAATAGCCTAATTAATAAAAAACTATCAAATCTGATAATGATTACAGAGGTATTTTTCAGTATTCTTGATTTTGTATAAATATATTCTACTGCAGGAATGGTGCATATAGACAGTTTCAGTTTCTACAATGTTCATTATCTCAGAAGCTATCTGTATTATTCAACTTTAGGGGATAAAACTGTCCAATGGCAAAATCTTTTAATGCCAAACCTGGCATCATGTCAAATTTTTTTAACACAAACAGAACATTTTTTTATTTAGAACTATTCTGTCATTCAGTGTTATTTATCACTGACCTAGATGAAATTCGAGATGTGGAATGATAAAGCATGATGAGAACCATAACACATGAGTTCCTTGATCCGTGCTTTTTACATCCGTTAAACCCCTTTTGATTTGGATTTTTTGGAGTGGAGACAGGTTTTAATCCTGTAGGACTACTGGCTAAATGAATACAGGATATAGAGCTCTATATTCCATATCTATAATCTTTGATTGTATCTTGGCTTTCTGCCTATGGTGGATTATATGCATGCTAGAATGTACTCCTTAGAACATTAAAGATGTATCACCGTTGTATGCACAGCAGTCTTCACGCACCAGATCATCCCATGGATTAAACTTGTACTTATGACAAAATTACTAGTCACATGGAAATTTAGAGTCACTATTCTTATATTCCTCTCAATTATTGTTCTCCTAATTGAGCAGAAACTCAATGCTGCATTCCTATATTATGAAAACATGTTGCCTGGTGAGTAGATTGTGCTTGTGGGCTTAATAAAATGCAAAGAAGGTCACGGCTCTCATTTCCTCCAATTCATTAATCGCTTGATTGCGTGCTAAGTTACGTGACAGCAGCATGCACTTAAAATTAACACTAACTGACCTGGCTGGTTTCAAGCCCAGCGCCAAACCCTCACCTGCCAGTAAAGACCTTACTGTTTTGTTTGTCAAAGATCATTATCTATGGAACTGAGATCCATAATTTAGATACCATGAGCTGGATAACTTTAACCGTGTCATGTGCATGTGAAAGAATTTACTTTTTATATTAAGGAAATTACCAGAGATGCGAGTATAGAAAAACATTATATCACAGTTTAGTTGAATTCTTGAATGTGAAAGTTTAAAATGATTCTCTGTCAGCATGACTCTCAGAACAGGGCTTTGCATCATGTGATCATCTTATATGAATGCTCCCAGAGCTATTATTTTATTTCTTAAAGCTTTTAAAGTAACAACAGATTACTATAAAAATCGTATAACTGTCACTGGAGAATCCTTCCATTACTATTAAACAAATGTCTCCATAATTAAAACCCAACTCTTTATCATCTGAATCGTGCTCTGTACAGTTAGTTCTCCTAAATGTTCCTCAACACCAAGTAAGTGTTCAAGATTTTTTGGATGTCTGGTTTCTTGGTAAACTTCACAAACTGCCTTTTATAACATATACACATAAAAAGATTGCTGTTTCTATAAGGTAAGCAATAACAGGTATGAACTTGCCTCGCAGGTGTTCTACAACAATAAACAATCATAAAGAATAAACTTTTTATTAACAAAAAAGTTTGTAAACATTGACAAATCTTTTTGTTAAGTAATCTTACATTCCTTTAATTTCAACAAAATGTGACTATGAATAATAGGAAGAGTTTATGTGTTTAAACATGTTGGTTTGTACTGGTCTTTTAGTAAAAGTCCTAAATCAAATCATTAATTAGTTACAAGTGTGTGGTTCAAGGTGAAATCGATAAAAAAAGGCCAAAGAAAACATAACTTTCTCTGAGGATTTGGTGTCCATTGTCTCCTCTAAATATTAATGTCCTGCTTAAATGCCAAGCTCTCAGGCTTTAATTATCTGTGTAACTTAAATACTATCAGTGCAATAAACCGAGAACAAATTATATAAATAAATATATAAAATATATTTCAATACAGAATCTTAAATATTACATTTAGAAATGTTATTTTTTTAGTGTTTAGAGAAACATTGTTAAATATTGATAATTGCTCTCTCGTTAGTTTTAATACACAGACAGTTTCAAAAATGTTTTTGTGGTTTTTCTTTTACTAAAATGTGATAAAAATTCATATGTGATCGTGAAAGTGCAGGTAAGTGTTTGAGACAAAGCTTCGCATGGAAACCCTGGTTGCTCATCCTGTTGCGTGTATACTGAGCCAAGCTACACGACTCAAAGGCCAGGAAGGGAGAGGACAGTGAAAACACACGCCTGTCTCGCTCACCTGCCCCCCAGACAACCTGGCCTGCATTGTGGAGCAGATTGCAATCAGCAAACACACAACCTCAGAGTCAATCAGAGACAATAAAGCTCTTCCTTTTTTTTTTCATGCTTTTTTTTTGCCTTCGTCTTGAACCCACTTCAAAGTCAGGATCACAGAGTAAAAACAGATCTAAGTAAAAGTGTTTTTGAGTAACACTTATGAGGGGTCACATTTCAGCAATACGTTCTTAATGCACATTTTCCATCGATTTACAAGATTCTGGCCAACTAGAAGGTTTAATTGCAGTGCTATTGACCTGGCATTGACCTGCAATCCCACACAAGCTGAAACAGACCCCAATTAAAAGCACTCAAGCTCTGAACTAATCTGTGGATTGGCTAAAAAAACATATTTGTAAATTGTCTTGTTACTCCTATTTTTTTCTCATGAATTTGTTACAAGAATTTCTTCTAATGGCGTTATATTTTCATGAGCACTTTAATTGAATAAGGAATTTAGGCTTGTTTTTAAAAGAAAGATTAATATAAAACATCTCTCCAGGCAGAGCGTGATTTCATTATTCTGAATTTTATTAATAATTTTGGAAAGCAAATCTTTTTTCCCATACGCCATCAATAAACACAGCCCAGGTCACAGAAACACTACAGATATTTTTAGTTACTCATTCAAGAAATTAGTCTGGTGGCCCTCCACTTGTGCCCTTTGATCTCTTGAATTTGCTAATGAAAATTCCTTGTGAACGGCTCGATGAACGCAAGCAAACCAAGCTGGTAGATCTTATCATCCCAATGAGGTCATCCCTGGCACAGACATTCCATAAAACAATATCTTGCCGACATGAGATCGGAGACAGGAGTCCTGGAAAAGCAAAGCAGGCAAGCATGAAGAAACATAAAGCAAATAGATGTGAAGATAAGAAGCAGAAATAATGAAGGAATAACCGTTGCATGCGTGCTTTGACCTGCATTATGGTGAACTGGATGTTATCCAGATTCAATTAGGAAGCTGCTGGGATGTCCGGTTCTCAGTCTGAGAGGGAGAGATGACCAGGGTAAAGCAACACAAGGAGTTGGGTACCGCTTGGGGTAATTTCATGGGTATTTTCCAGAATCCCTGGCTCTCCAGCTGTCCTTCAAAGCACAGTCAGAGCGTAACACTCGAACAGCCATGGGAAACAAAGTGAAGTGGCTAATCTAAATCACACAGTATGCTCTTGGCTCAGAAAAAAGTCTCAACAGAAAAAAAAAATGAGCTCTGGGACACTCTATTGCAGAATTTAAAAGATTTCCTGATTATATGCACAGTTTAAATGACACCAGTACCTGCTAATGTGTTAACCATATGGTTATATCGATTTACATAAGCTAAAGAGTGTTAGAAATGCACTAATATCCTTACAGGTACAAGGTAAACAGTGGGAAAGAGTGAGGTGGGAGTGTAATTGCTTTGTTTTCAAATTTGCCAAACATCAAATGACAAAATACTGACAATTTACACAAGGCTTAAACATATGGTACATAATTCAGTACTAAATGCATACATGGTGTAAAAAAAAAAGAAATTTTGCAATCACAAAACACACAGTGACTGACATAATTTCAACTACTTAACTACTTAACACTTCTCTATAATTTCAACTTCAGGAAATATTATAGAGAAGTTATTAGTCTATTCTGAGTCTTTTCTGTAAATGCAGAGTTTATTGTACTGTATATATAAATAATTTTATAGATCATCATTAATTTCTGCAGCATTTTCTTTCCAGACTCATTCATATACATGTAAGAAAATGTACACATGTTTGATAGATATCTGGGTAATGCCATCTATTCTTAGAAGATGTACTTGTATAAGCTTCAGTTTATGAAAAAAAACCTGAATATTAAATATTCCTTGTTGGTTAAGAGACTCAAGAGAGCAACCAGTTAAGTTTAAATACTAACTCATGCTGTAATTTTATTTTCACCACAAATCCAAAAGTCCACAAATACAATATGGAAACTGATCTGAGATTTGTGGTCATATTCTAAGATGTCCCATGACCACAGGTTGTGGAATACCCCAACCCCAGAGAGAACAATGTTAAAGACCTTGCATTCATTCTGTGATGACCCCAAGCCACTTTTAAAGTGACACCATAAAACATCCATGGTGGCTGTCACCTTTAGCTATCATGCTGGCTTAACAATAGACCTAAACATGCAAAAGAAAAAAAAACATAAATAACTATGTGGCACCAACACTATAAATGTCATCCAGAACTTCAGCTGCAACTTTATGAGCTGCAACTGGACCTGAAAATCCCTGAAGGGTTTTAGTAATCCTCCACACAAATAAATCTTGAATCTTGAAAGACAATACCAAAACATAAAGAGTCAACCAGATAGTATAAAAGCTCTTTCTCTCTTTTACCCTAAGATATCACATTAGGTCTAACACAGGCAACCAGCACTATTATTTGCAGGTTTATCATGTTGAGTGGCTAAAACCCATAAACCAGAAACCTGCTTGGCCAATCTTCTGTTTACACTACTCCAGAAGTCTTTATATAAGTAGACTGCTGAGATTTTGGTAATCTCCTTTCTTTAATCTCGTGTTTGTTCCGTTACTGTCAGTGAATAATATGCTGATGGATAGGATCTCTTTCCCTCAGTGTGCGAGCTGCACTTCCAAGGCCTGGAGCCACCATGTGAGCTTATCTTCTACCATAACTCAAACAAATGGTTGGTTCATGGTCCTTAAGGACTCTGTCTAGATTAAAATTCCAAAACCACTTCATTATGATACCCATAGAGTAGAAAGGTACCAGCCACTCAAGAACTTTCTGAAGAATGGTACTGTAGCTTACATTTAAACAGAAAAACATTTATAGATTAATGATTTAGCATGTTCAAATCCAACATATCTGTAGTCTGTAGACTATCACTTCTTAGAAAGTGATATACTTGTTGAATTATTCCAAATAGGGTTATTTAAAGTCTTATGAGCCCAATTATTATTATTATTTATTTATTTATTTTTCAAAATACCCATGCAGTTCAGTTTTTTGATTCTTGAGTTTATAAAGCTCAACAATACCTTTGTGAAGCCTTTCCTTTCCTAGTAATAGTCTGAGTGTTGTTTAATACTGATTGTTTACGCAGTATAGTAGTTGCCTTTGCTTACTGCCCTGTTATTCTCTGTAGAGTTATGATTTCACCCTGTGGTCAAAAATGGAATTGTAACAAGTGTTATTGGAGCACTATAGGGGCAGCATTCATGCTGCTCAATGCTTGATGGGAAAACAGAAAATTACTAACAAGTATGCCATTTTCAGATTTAACATACTGTGTGACCACCAAAAAATTGTTTAATAGCAAAAAAATTTAAATTCAGTCTAATACATTTCTGTGGAAGATTTTCCCAAGGCAAACTGCAGACAGTGTATCTGTCATGTTCCACAGTATTTTTTTTATTGTAGGACATAGCATTGCATAAAGGAAAAGGTGATTATGGTGATAGAGGGCATGATAGAACTATGGCATATTATAGATGAACTCACAAGCCTATTAAGTATGTATAAAGCTAAATATAAAGTAAAATAATATGCTTGAAGCATTCCTCATGTCAGTCAAGTAGACTAATTTTATATTAAAGTAGCCTATACTACTTTGTTCTCAAAGGTATTACAGACCTGATTTTAAATTTCAACACTGGATGGTTTTCTAAATATATAAGTTTAAGTATCTACATGTATTCACCATAACTGTGTGTCATTTTTGTTATTGTTACTGGAGCTTCATGATTTCTTATTTTTGGGACAGGCTTGTACAGATGTGGTATGAAAAAAGAACTCTGTGTGTTGTATTGTGTTGTTGCATGGTTTCAAAACAAAAAGCAAAACCTTTCAACCATTCTTTGCTTTATATGAAACCACCTCTTTGGTTCCTCACATAGATCCTAACTATACTTTATCATATAGTGTTCTGCATAGCCTACATAGCCTATTGTAGCATTTACAACATAGGCCATGTAACTGTACAATTCTTGTCTGGTTGGAGAAGAAGAATATATGGCATCAAAAATAATAAAAACAGACACTTTAATTAGATCTGACTTTCTGTCTTTTACTAATCTTACCTCATTGTCATTTCCCCTCCAAATACAAAGCTAGGTAAAAGAAAGAGATTGGTCATACCTTGATGATAACCACCTCTGTTCAGAGGACTCATGGGAATGACTGAATGGTTTGATGAGTACGAAAGTACCTAAATATGATGTAAGAATGACGAGTATGACATAAATCATATGCTCTGGTCTTTACAATCGCCAGATCTCAATCCAATTGAAGACATATGCAAGATTTTGAAGTAATGTTTTAGACAATGCTAGCTCTTTCTACCATCAAAACAACATTTTAACATTTTGAACATTTTGCAGACTTCTAACCTATGTCAAGCCATATAAAAGCTTTTCGGCCAGCTTGTGGTGGTCCTGCACCTTAAGATTTTCCCCTCCTTATTTGTTGCACATTTGTGTATGTCCATAAGGACATATTAGTCACCAAAAACCTCTTTCTGTATGTTAATAAAACAATGATGAACCACAGTAACCTCTGACTTAATCCAAGTGGATATTTGTCCCGGATGCCTGGTTTCGTTCACAAAGGCTTATGACATTTGTCCTGATGCCAGTCCTCATTTAAACCCATGGGTGTAGCCCGTCTGCCCTTTGTGGGCAATGCCAGGGCTAAGGGTGCATTTGGAGTTTCAAAAGACGAGGTTAGGGATCAAATGCTGAGAGCAATGGGAGTGAACAATGCTATACAACGCCCACACTTTCTCACACATTCAACTATGTCACGCAATGACCCAAATCGTAAGATTTCTGCCTCATTGTTCCATGGCGATCCATTCAACCTACAGACCTATCACATAAATAAACTCATAAGCTCTTTCCAGAAATAACATTTTTTACATGTTGAAAAAGAAATGTATTGAAAACAGTACCAATGTTTTTTTTCCTTTCATGTTGTTACCATTCAACTACAGTATAAACCAATCAGTTCCATTTGTTTACTCATATTTTATAATCATAAAGTTCTATTACACAGTTACTTAAGGATTTATGATCCACATATTACTTATTATTTACTATGGCTGCCAAATAATTTCAGATAACATGGCTCCACTGGGATAGCTTAATTTTCTTTTTTTTTTTTGGATGATGTAATGAGAGGATAGGCATAAAGACAAAAATATCAGTTTCATTTTGAGTCCTGTTGCCTTCAAAACAATGATCCTGACAGAGATGTTGATTTGACAGCTTTGAGTAGGGAGAAAATAGCATTTTGGTTATTTTCACATATTATGACAAGCTGACCCCTTATAATAAAATATGATTTAACTACACTGTCCACAAAGTTTTGTTTTGCATTTTACTGTCATAACCCTGGGCTTCTGATAAGATTATTGTGTTTTGAAAACAAATCTTATATATCTTTTAAATTATGTCTTTGTTCAGATAAATTCCAATGACATGCCTGTTAGCAAAAACAAGTATCAATGTCACAAAAAGATTAACCCTAAAATCCAATGATGGTAACTCCATGGATAAGATTTGGTTTTGAGCCATACTAAAAATACCTTCGAATGAAACTGCACTGTTCCTGTGTCTTGCACAGAGGTCAAACAAACACTAATTCATAACTTGCTCCATGATTGTTTTGTCTTTCTATTCCTTCGTGTCTTTCATTAGGTACCGATAAATTCAGATGACATGGTTTCATTGAGTCAGATATATTTCATTGCCAGATGTTAGACGAGAAAAGAGTGGAAAGCACATCTTCAGTTTGCCTCATGGGGCCATAGGAACGATGAATTACCCTGACAGAGATGTATATAACATGAGGCCATGGTTATTTTTAAAAGGCTCCCCCTATACATTTTTTTCTGCTGAATGGATCTTATGCTGAACGTATATGAAAAGAAGAAATGTTTGTTAATTTTGGACCTATTCATCATTTCTCATGGAGAGAATAGATGGAGATGGTGGCTAGTGGTCCTAATGTGCAGCTTGACATTGGATGTAATTTACCAACCACTTAACATTGAGGGAAACCTTTTAAAGTTCTAGAAGCTTTGGGATGACTTTTATCTTTAAAAAAATTTAGTCTCCGCTGACCTTGGTGTCAAACTGTACAATTTATCATCGCCAATATATTATCACTGCTACCCTGATATTTATTGAAAATTAACAGGCTCCATTCAGTCATGCGTGTTGACAATACAAAAAAAATAATATATATATATATATATATATATATATATATATATATATATATATATATATATATATATATATATATATATATATATATATATAAATATTTGATTATTTTATTTGTGTTTTATGATAGTTTACCACAAATTACATGGTTTTTGGGTCTGAGAGGTTTTCATTAAAATGGATAGCTAGTATTCTGTGTATTAGCCAACTTGACAAAGTCTTCTGTTCAAACTTTTGGTAAAAGCAAAAAGGCTGCTACTTCAGCTTTCATAACAAGCAATATGTCCAACATTATCTTAAGGTAGATAATCTAGCAAACTAGAAGTGTCGTTAGCTTGTTGAGTTATGGTAACAAGACATTTTTGGCTTTCTTTCTTTAGCTTTGTTAGCTGTGGTACTGGAGGTAGCTAGACTAGCTTGCTAATTTACAAGCAGAAATAGCTGGTTTAGCTAGCAATACAAAGTTAATTAGTTTGTTGCCTAGTTCCCTATTCTACAAACATTGTGAACACCATTTTACATTCGGTATGGATGCCATGCAGCTTTTTATTAATCGTATTATTAATAGTAGTAGTATTTGTTATTATTGTTATTTGTCATAGTTAAATTCTCTCATTAGACTAAAATAATTCATCCAGTTGAATAGACACTGTGCATTGCGATTTAATACTTTTCTTTCATAGTATCATGTTAGGACAGATAAGTGTTTTTGAATTGTTTTAATAATAAAAGTGTAATGAGCTATGCTATACTACATTGATAAAAAGATCTGAAAATATCTACAAACAAATAAGGTGATCAACAGAATCAGTGGAACTAAAGTGGAGAGCAGTGCAGACATGCAGATGCTAATTTAGTAAAAAGTTTTATATAGTAAAACTTGTAACACTAACAGCTGGTTGTTTCCTCCTGCTGCAGACCACAATTAAAAATTAGTTCATCCAAAACTCTTTTATCATTTACAGTATCCTGTTGCTTGGAGCCATGTAGCTTAATTTTCAGCCAGCTAAACATTAATTTTCTGCTTCATAAAGGTTTTAAAAAAGTTCAAAAATACACTCTTTTCTTGAGGCATTAAATACTTTTGCAGAAGTATCAGCAAAACAAAAGTATTTGGTGGGGCTGGATGTTTAGCAATGGATTGCTCTATGTTTGTTCTTGTGAGCCCTAAATATAGGATTGAGTGAAGGAAGAGTGCCAGAGGGAGTGTGTATAGGTAGGAGTAGCACAAAAAAACACAACCAAGGTGTCTGCCACAAATCAGTTTTTTCCAGGTGATTTCTTGAGGCATGTGATGCAGTTGCTTTGATCACACTGCTTCCACATTTCTATTATGGTGTTCTCTCACGCTATTTGAAATAATGGAATAAATGAACTTTTCTTTGAACTTTTATTCG
The DNA here is from genome assembly GCF_946808225.1 of Silurus aristotelis. Taxonomy (NCBI): domain Eukaryota; kingdom Metazoa; phylum Chordata; class Actinopteri; order Siluriformes; family Siluridae; genus Silurus; species Silurus aristotelis. Next base: position 31,566,494 of record NC_139575.1, read on the forward strand.
CTTACTTAGCCAACTACTGTGGCTATGAACTTTTTTGTAACCATCTAAAAATAATTAAAGATTGAAAGATTCATGTTTGAGGTGGGCTTGTTTCAATATAGCTTCAGCTTCCTGTTCAAGCCTGAAAGGAGTGGTACCCACTGTTGCCTTCTGCGGTTGAAACCCATTCTGAAATGCTTTTTTTTCACCACAGTTGTAAAGAGTGGTTGCAAAGAGTGGTTACTGTTGATATCCAGCCACAATTATCTGGATATTCTGCTCTGATTTTTTTTCATTTATAAAGTGTTGCCAGCCACAGAACCTCTGCTTAATGCTTCATTTTCTTTTGAACTCTAGAGACTGTTGTACATAAAAATCCCAGGTAAACAGCAGTTTCAATAATTCCAACAAGCCTATCTGGTAAAAACAATCAAAATCATTGAGATTTGATTTTCCTTACCATTCTGATGTTTGTTGTGAACATTAATTAAAGTTCTAAATGTACATAGCATACTTTTATGCACTGAGCTGCTGCCACATGACTGTATGATTGGATAATTGTTCGAACCAAAATGAAATAAAATCAGTGGCTATATTTATATATATACATATATATATATATATATATATATATATATATATATATATATATATATATATATATATATATTTGCTTTTAAGTGATTCATGTGATTTAATTTCAGTTCCAAAGCTCCAACACTAAAATAAATATACAGAGTTAAAAGAAAAATATTTATTTATTTACATTGTTTTAAAATATCAGAAAAATCTGACTTTTATTACAAGAATTGGCCTTATTTTATATTATTCCTTTTTTCATCATTCGCATAATGTGCCAGGAAGTTTTATTGACGACAGTGAGCTTGATCTCGACTGGAATCTCGTCTGCACAGCATGCTAAGTCTGTCTCAAGAACAAAACCCCACTCCTTGTACTGTTTCTGCTTAATGCAGTCACACCATTGTGCCTCATTTACTTAAGCACAATAAACTGCTATTGTAGGCGTACTTGGGAGCTGAGATTTTTCTGCTGATAGTAACTCCAACTTCCAACAGGCAGGAAACACATTCATGAGTGTGTTAAGAACGCAAATCAGATTGTCACCCTGATGAAAGGCCACTGGGTTTTTCAATCAATTAGTTTTGCAAACAAAGGAGGTAGCTCTTTCTTGAAGACTGACCAAAATGACTGCAAGATTGTTTGAGATCAGAGTATTTTAACACCCAGCTGTTTGCAGTTGAGGTCATTGTATGGCATTGTATGGCACTTGAACTAAGCTGCTATCTGCTAGAGCATATTATGCAGCAGTTATAATTTGCTCTATAGAAACATCTGGAATCTGGTGAAAATCAAATCATATAGTACAGTATATGATAAGATCAGATATAGTACAATATATGACTTAAAATAGAAGTACATAAAGTGCTTGGACATCTATTTGACTGTCTACAGAGAAAGCTGAATTGTATAAACGTTAAGTATCTTAAATGATAAGAGTGCTTGGAAAAGCAAATGTGATACGCCATCTTGTGGTATTTTTGCATCATTACATTTTCTTTACAGTTTTTCTCAACTGCTTTCAGTCATTTCTCAGATCAGAATTGAAGTTTGCAGAGCTCCAAGTGCATTTCTCAAAACAACACGTACAAACTGCACAACATAGTGGATAACCGGAAAATACGCGTCACCTGCTCAAAATGCTTTGTCTATCGTGCAAAAGCGTGTTTTTTCATCAATCATTGTGTCAGAGGCAGCAGAATCCCATGTCATTTTTTTTAACAATGTGAACGTGACAGGCAAAATTATTAGTCATGTTGTCAGTAGAACATCATACTCAGTTTTAGTTATTTAAATTATACTCAAGTCAGGTTTTGATGACTAGAAACTACTAAATTACCGTACTGGTGTGTGTCATAATTTACAGTGTTCCTCCGGTAAAAAAAGAAGTTACTTTAGCAAACCATTATGCATCAACCAGGTGTTACAGTAATTTACATGGTATGAATAGATAATTTTTCTGATTGATTCCATCTAACCTCAGTTAACCAATCAACATTGACCCACGTAACAGTATATGGAAGAATCGAAACAAAAGATCACACTGTATTCACATTTTTATTGTACTGTCATTAGTGGTACTTACATACAGAAAACAAAGGAAACTACACATAGGCTATTTACCAACAAATGAAAACCTGAAAAAGACAAAGTGGGGAAAACTATAAATGTACAGAATGTAAAGGTTAAATTATATGGCAGTTTTCCTATGCGTCATGTCGGTCCTCTCTGTTGGGCCACAGATTCTCATCCACATCACAACATATAGTTTCCCTTGCTATGCAGGGTGGAAAGAATCTTCTTGAGTGCCTAATCCAGTCTCTGTATGCATCTGCTGAGATGTCCTCACATGCTGCATCCATGGCAGCCAGCAGTGTCATCCGCCTATGTGGCTGATGATCATAAACCTTCCACCTCCAAAAAACTCTTCGATAGGAATGGGGAGTAGGGTGGAAGGAATTCAATCAGCATCCTGCAGTGGTGGACAAACCACTGCCTGATGTTGTCAGAGTGATGGAAACTGACATTGTCACAAATTACTACATACTTTGGTAGATCATCTCGATTAAGGTCCCTCTCATCTTCAGGAATAGAGATTGTCTAAGAATGTAAGGAGATGCTGTGTGTTGTACATAATAGGAATATGAGCTAGCACACCTTGGTCTGAAATAGCATCACACATAGTGATGTTTCCTCCACGTTGGCCTGGGACATCAACAGTAGCTCTCTGGCTGATTAGATTTCTACCACGCCTTCTGCCTTTGGCCACGTTGAAGCCAGCCTCATCCAAGTATATGAAGTTGTGAGGTGGTTCTCTTGATTCCATTTTCATTATGCGCTATATACCAGAAAAACACAGTGTGCATAAATTACTGTATTTGTCTTCATTGTTTACAGCTACATCAAATGTAAAGATCTATGAAGTTCCATAAATATCAAATGTGTAGAAGTTACTCTTACAGTATCGTGGGTATACAACATACCTGTACAAACTGGAGTCGTAGCTCTTTCACTCTGTCAGCATTTTTTTTTAAAGGGTACATTGTACAGCTGCTTCATGGTGATTACATGTCTTTTCAAGACCCTGTCTATAGTTGAAATGCTCACAGATTGTATATTTTCAAAGATACTGTTGTCTTCAACAATAGCACTTTGTATCTCCCTTAGTCTTATGGCATTGTTAGACATAACCATGTTGCAAATTGCTTCCTCCTGCTGAGGTGTGAAAAGGGGCCCTCTGCCACCCCTGCGAGGTTGTCTTGCAGTCCTACGTGAGAAAATATATTGTAAATTATAGAAGTATAGGGATCACAGGATTTTGATTCATACAGTAAATAACTAAGAATACTGTATGCATGGAAAACCTAAGGTGTGTTACAGTATATGTAACAGTAAGTCTACAGTATTACTTTACTATACAGTACATTACATACCTGTTCTCTCTACGAAATGTTTGAATTATTGATGACACAGTTGTTCTTCCAACATTTGGCTTCACCCTTCGACCAGCCTCTTCCATTGTAAGGCCATGATTGATAACGTGATCCACCAGTGTGGCCCTGATTTCATCTGGAATCGCTGTGTATCTTTGGCATCTTATACCCTTTCCTCTTCTGTGTCTCTGTACTCTTCCACCACGCAGTCTTAATCCTCTTCTTCTTCCTTCAGCTTCCATTATCAGAAAGGGGAACACTTGTGTTGTGCACTGTATATATATGTGACCCTGCCAAATCAGTCTTCATGATTTGCACCTCTGAGCTATTTCACACAACTGGTTGATCATTGGTTAGTCTAGAGTTGCAAATGTTTCTCTTTGTCAACGAAGGTGAAAACTCACCTGAGAGCAATTTGTCAATTCTGGACATATTTCTTAGCAAACATGTACTCACAATTTGTAGAAATCTGTACAGACATACAATTCTGAGAACATGTTCACTCATTTTGATAGTACAGACTTCCAACCTGAGAAAAAGACTAATTGGTTTGTTGGTTGTGACATTTCAGCTGAGAACCAGGACAAGTTATTTTGCACAGCAGGACAAAAGCAACAAGAATTGTCAAAAGCAGCTGACAGATGTACAGAACCATTTGCATGTTGTCCAAAAGCAATTGCAAATTGATGAAAACAACAAGACATTGCTGATATGATGTGAAGAACTGACAACAGGTTCTGACGGTGGGACGAGTAGTTTTGAGAAATGCAGTTCTGTTGTGAGAAATGACTGAAAGCAGTTGAGAAAAACTGTAATATCCAATGTGGACTTGGGGTAAATAAAGGCAAGAAAACATGAACACTTTAAAGGGAGGCCATTTTATTTACCTTACCAAGGTATAACTGCATAACCTGACATCGCAGTTTTCAAGAGATTGCAATATCTTTTCAAAATACAATTTTGTTGCATTGTGCCAAACATTATATTAAAATTAAAGTTCCTAATACAGCTAGTCAGTGACCTCTAATGAGCAACATGAAGCTGGTCCTTCTTTTTTTTTTAAATGGCAGTTTTTTCCCCCTCTTTTCCTTTTTTCTCATGTAATACACGCCGAGCCAAATCAAAGGTCACTGTGGGCCAAAGCTGGCCCTAGTTTGGGCACCTCTTATTAGGATCATTTAACACTCATGTAGCAAAACAAGCATAAAACTATTTTGTTATATGCACTATACCAGTATATATAAAATGTACCTTGTTTTATATTTCAGCTTTAATAGTTTATTTGTTTGTATGTCTTGCACTCTTTACATTTCTCCTCTGATTTATAAATGCAATATACCTGGCATATGTCATATACCCTAACATGTTTTTTAACACAGACCTCCAAACAAATTCATAGCCATTACATAAGCATTGCAATAAAAGGAAAAATAGGATCTTCAATTTCTGGTGCATATTAGATTTCATACATGTGCCTCATCTCAAGCTTAGTAGGAGGATCCTATACTTTAAACAAACTAAAGTGTGCACGTGCACTAATGCGATTTCATCTATGCTCTAACGTTTTATTTGGAATGAGAACTTGACAGCATGTGCCCCAGAACACACTGCTCAGTGAAAGAACAGTGATTCTGACACCATTGCATGCACATGAGAATGTTTAACATCATTTATTCTGACACCACCATTTGGGCACCAGAAGAAAGTTCATGAGCCTTGGCAGGTGATTTACAATCTTGAAATTTACTTGGCTGGCTGAGAACTTAGAGTCCTTGAAACCATCTTCACCTTCACCTCTTTATGGCACAACTTTCTGACTTTACCGCTATTAAAAGTATATATATATTTTTACATTTATTCAAATACTTAGCAACCAAGTGTTTTTGTTAAGCCAGGCTTCATTAATCCATCCACCATGACACCTTTTCAAACAATTACACTGACTGGTGAATGTCATCAGCATCATCAGCATGGATACACTGGAAAGTGTTTCATAATCAAAGTGTCGGGTACCAGCTGGATCACATGCTTGTTTATATTTACATGACTGCAGAAGGAGGAGATGTGTGGGCAGTGTGTGTGTATGTGTGTATCTGTGTCTGTGTCTGTGTCTGTGTGTCTGTGTCTTTGTAAACTGAATACCTGTATCAACATTACATCATAAATTACTTCTAATGAAGGACATTGGAGACCAAGGTAAACATAACTAAATATCTGAAACCATCTATAAAAAAAAATAATAATTGTGAGCTGGGATCCTTTGCTTAGACTATCAATTATAAATAAAATAGACATATATATAAAAAAAACAAAAAAACAACAACCAGATATTTTCAATGGATATCTACTTATTTGTGAATGTAGTCCAATGATGCATTAAAAACAAACCTTTGATTACCTTGTACAAGTGCATTAGTTACTGGTTTAGAAATTGATTATTAAAAGGCCTATAGATTTTTTCTTTTGAATTATACTTAATACTTATTTTCATACTGTACATCAAATAATATTGGTTGTATATAATGTGATGGATTATCTACAGGATATGATATAAATATTATTGATTCGAAGCACTAGCCCAGGAACACTAGGATAGATAGATAGATAGATAGATAGATAGATAGATAGATAGATAGATAGATAGATAGATAGATAGATAGATAGATAGATAGATAGATAGATAGATAGATAGATAGATAGATAGATAGATACTTTATTGGATACACCAATCTGTGGCAGGACACCAAGCACATCCTTATTCACACTCTCATTCAGAACAAAGGCAATTTAGCTGTTTTTGGCATGTGGAGGCAGCCAATTAGAACCAATTATGGTGCAATTATGATAAAAAAAAAATTATTGGCCCTTTTTCAGTTTTACACTTGACAGAGCAATGACATATAAATGAAATAAAACTAAGTTTGATGATACATACACATTGACTGATTCCAAGTACTAAACAAATTAGAGCCTGACTGTTTTTCTTCACAAAATATTTCTACCTTGCAAAAAACTGTGACGTCCAGTAGCATGTTCCAACATGTTAGCTTGAAAACATTTTGAACAACACCTGTTATTTTGAAAGACTTTACAATGAGTGTTCTGCTTTCAGAGGAAAGTTGCACAATTTTTTTCCAGCAGGAGTGGAAGTGGTACACATGTCTATTTACAAAAAGAAGCAGTGGTAACATTGAGCAACAGTTTATTTACATCTGAGGGATATCCAGGAGCACTTCTAGAATCATTCATAGAAAGTTAAGGAGAACAGACTGTGAGAACTTTTAAAGCTCACTGGTGGGTTTCTGCATTACATCGTGGGCATTACATATGATAATCTGATATGACGAAGCAGTAATAAAACTTAATAAATAGGTGCCTAATAATCTGTAAACAAACATGAGTTATGTACAGCTTCATTTTACATATTGTTGAGCAAGTAGTGGAGCTCTGTATGAGTGTCTCATTGGTCACATGGGGCTTGTTTGGCTGGAGCTGCATCATTGCTCCCACAGATGGAGTGTGGATGGGGGGGAGTTGCTGCTAAGTTTGGCATGTGACTACCCAAGCAGATTATGTCAAGTTGTCGCATGTCTTCTTCGAATCAAGCTTCACAAACAAGTGGAGGATGGAATTTTTACAGAGCCACCTCCAGGGTCAAATGACACAACCTGACTGGTATATAAACTAAGAGGGTGGCCAACTAGACCAGTAGATCAAAATAAACCTCGACAAGAACAGAAGCACACAGGAGAGCTTTGCACGCAACGAAGCGAGGAACCAGTGAAAGGAAATTAGGACTGGGATACACATAGACATGGACATTCAGACAGGCCAAGTTGTGAGGGCTGTAGGTCCTATGGAGAGCCTGGAAAAGCAGCTGAGCTGCCCCATCTGCCTGGACATGTTTACCAAGCCAGTGGTCATCCTGCCCTGCCAGCATAATCTATGCCGTGGCTGCGCAAATGATCTCTATGACTCTCGCAACCCATACCACTACTCAGGAGGAATCTTCCGCTGCCCAACCTGCCGCTTTGAAGTGGTGCTGGACCGCCATGGTGTCTATGGACTTCAGAGAAATCTTCTTGTGGAGAACATAATTGACATCTACAAGCAACAGCTGGAGAACAGTGGTGGTGGCGGTGGTCTGGAGCCCCCTTTGAAGGACAAGGACACAAAAGAGCCCATGTGCCAGGAGCATGCTGACGAGCGCATCAATATCTATTGTATTTCCTGCCAAGTCCCTACGTGCTCCATGTGCAAGGTATTTGGCCAGCACAAGGACTGCAAAGTATCCACCCTGAAAGCCGTCTATGAAACTCAGAAAGCTGAGCTCCAAAACTCAACTGAGTTGCTTGCAGCTAGCAACAGCTACATCCAGGCCATGCTACTGCAAATGGAGGACATCTGCAAGACTGTAGAGGAGAACAGCCAAGTGCAGAAGCAGAGACTGGGAGAGAAGTTTGACTTACTTTATGCAATCCTGGAAGAGCGTAAGGCCCAGCTACTGGAGCAGATCACGCTGGATCAGGATGAGAAGGTAGCAGTGGTGCAATCACTAATTCAACAGCACAAAGAACAGATGGAGGCAAGCAAAAAGCTGATGGACCAAGCCACACAGAGTTTGGAGAAAAGCAACATAGCAGAGTTCCTCGTCAATGCCAAGAAGATCATTGCAGAAGCAAAGGACACAGCCAAAAACTCTCAATTAGAACGACCAGAGCTTGGCTTTGAGAAGATGGACCACTTTACACTGATTACTGAAGAAGCTGAGGAAGTGCTTGGAAAAATAGACTTTGGTGCAGATGATGATGAGGAGGAAGAGGAAGTATTTGAAGAGGCTGAGGAAGAAGAGGAGTAAGCAATGAAGAACTTTGCTTGATACATAGACTTTAAATGGAGGAAGGGTAGCAGAAGAAAGAATAAAAAAGAGCCCTTGCTAGCACATGAACACAAAAAAGCTGCTTTTAAAAACTGTGATGAGTGTATGCAATCTAAAAAGTAGTTTTTTACATGACAAATTGCACCATTTCCACTTTCCACTTGACTTTTATACTTTTGTATTTATACAAATATGATTTTTTTTCTGTTATCTTTAGTATAGATGACAAGGTTTACACCTAAATATTAGATTTGATATGATTTTTAAGTCAAAACTAGATTTGTTAGCTGTAGAATACAGCTGCTTCAATTTAGTTTTAGTGTGTCTGTCAAATTTTTTTGAATACTTGAATGAAGGTGTTGACTCATGAAATACTGTAAAGGTTTATTGTCATTGGATAATTCAATGAAAATAAAGTGTTTACCAAAAAACAAAAACAAAAATGTTGCATGTCTCCTGCACCTCATATTCTCATATTAGTTCTCATATAGTTGTTGGTAGGAACAGACATAACAGCAACGGCAAGCGTTTCCTAACTTTGGTGGTTTGCAGTTTGACGTTCAAGAGGCAGACTATTTTTGCAGGGTGAGAATGTAAGTCTAGGAATAGACTAGAGCACGCCTCATGTTTCCATCCATGACAATCACAGCTGCTGACATACATGCCTGCCAGTGATATGTGGCCAGGGGTCAACAGTGATCCCACCATTAGCTAGAGATAGTTTCTTGGGTCCAGATTTAAAACAATAGCTGTACAGTACATTTGTCTGATTAGATTGCATTCAAATAAGAAAAGACGATGCAATTGGATAGTGAAAAAAAAAAGTACTTATTATTTGGATCTTAATTTATTCATTAATGATCATCTAGTAACACAATATATTATTTTTACAATATAGAAAATAAAATAAATAAGTCAGTAGTTTTAAAATGAAGTAAAATGTTAATACAGTACAGTACAAAAAGTAAAGAATGCGGTGACGTGTATCTTTAACTCTTTTTTTTCATCATAGGACACTATAACCAATAAACAAGCAGAGAAACTACGCTTAGGCTATGCTACTACAGAAGTGCATACTGTACAGTACATGTACTTACTAATAATATCAATAAATTTCATACAGTGCACTGTATTTCTAAAATATGCTATATAATCTTTAAAAGTGATATAATTTTGTACAGTAGAAAGTTTTTTCTCACAGATATCTATTCATGCTTTGAGGGTTCTAACTTACTAAATAACGCATGTATCTCATAGATCAAATATGCATTACCAGGCAGCTTGAACGTTTAAGCTCTCCTATTCCATTACCACATGATGTGCAAATATCAGGAAATAAAAGCTAAAATGTTGATCAGTGTTCTCATATTCAATATTATAAAAGTGCAATATTTGCAGTACATATTTAAACATAGAACTTTAAAACCAAACCAACAAATTTCAGATACTTATTGCATAAAATTTATGTTACTGGAACTTAAGATGATTTGTTGAATTGAACTGTTAAAATGCAACAGTACAAAATCGGATCAGGCTCAACAATGCATCCATTACAGATCTATTTAAGCAAAGTAGATCTCGCTAATAACACTCCAGCAGCTGTCTCAAATGTTGACTTGATAAAAACCATGAAAGTCCACACCTCTGTGAAGCCTAGATGCTTAGAATAGTATTTTACATTCTGATGGTATATGTATACTGCATGGCATAAACAACAGATATCAAGTTTCCAACATGTTCTGGGATATGATGCCTCAGCACCAAGTGCATTTGGTCCAGTCATGCAATCAGTATTAAACTGTATTTAAAAAAAACCCCAAAGCTTTGGTGTTGTCATGGTGGACTTATTTGTAAATGAACTTAACCTGACCTCTATTTGTGGCAGGTCATTTTCTGAAGAAATCAATAACTCGTGCTAACACATTCACCAACACTTATCTAACAGTTTATTTGAGTATATTTGCATGTGTAAAGTAGAAAATGTAGTAGTTTTGGAAAGAATTTTGCGGAGGTGACACAGGTCATTGGACAATTGAATTTAGCTTGTGATTAAAACCACTTCTCTTGTGACCAGTACTGAGTGTTTCCATTAACCCACAACCAAGTATTTATTTAAATGCATCCTGTTATAGAACAGCAAGGATCTAATATGTATTAAAAACATTTGCCATTTAAACTTTCCATCCTTGAACCTAAATGTCACACCATACTGTACCAATGTCACACCAGTTTCTAACAAAACAAACAACTGTTTTTCACTCTGTTATCAACATTTTTGAAAAGACATAATGCCCTCTCTTTTATAAATCAACTGTACATTTGACCAGCATTTCTGGTTTGATCCAGACATCACAAGAGATGGCTAGAAGCTCAAACCTGCTTCTCTAAATAAGAGCAGGACTTTCCCTGGTTGGCAAACATGGATCAGTAGATTACATCTAATTTTAGAGTTGTGAATCAGCTCGCCCTTAGCCTCTGCTGTAACTCACTGAAGGACACAGCCTCTATCAACTCCCACGGCTTAACAAGGACCAGGACCAGGGCTCTTATTCCTGCTATAAGCAGCAGGAGAGGATTGTGTGTCACTAAAACGGTCTCAAAGAAACTTCCTTCAAAATGCAGAAAAAATTAATTTTAATAGTATTAGATCCATTTAACTTTAGTTCTTTCTTTAATAATTTGGTAAACTGTTGAGAAAAATGCAATATCAATATAGCCTTTCACTATTTATGAAGTTTTGAATATGGGTGCAAATCAAGGGCACAATGAAAGATGTGACCTAAAAACATGACCTGAGATTGTGCAGCATGAGCATCTAAGAGCTTTGCTGTGTAAAAATATCCACAGTTCATTTTCAGAAACAGCAGCCACTGCCTGTACATGGTTGCAGAGTAAATAGACCCTTTCTCTCTGTCACCTTGCCATGTGTCTTGCTGGCATAAAGAGTATAATCAAGCCAAGCCTGCTTTGCTTTGCCTTTACACAAATACAGTAAAAAGTAAATAAGTGATCTCTCTGTGGGAAAACTAATCAGTTGAAGCATAGTATATCCTTGTTGTTATAGGAAAATAAATGAAATGACAAGAGGTTGTGAGGTCCCATGACCCCCCTGAAGTTGATCAGCATGACCCAAAGAGTTCGATTATAACACCACAATTTGGATGATATTGGAATATATATATTTATATATATAAATCATGTTACAACCGTCACTTTCTCACCAGTCTCAATCTCACTTTTTTCTCATGAATATTTTTTTTTTATTGTTTTACTTAATCATTTTTTTTTTTTTTATTTAAAATAAGTGCTGACTAATTTGTTTCCTTAGTAAATTACATTGATTTGAATTTTTTTATTACATGTATTATTTTTTATTTTATTATAATTATTATTATTGGAGGGCACTGTAAATATAATAATAATAATAATAATAATAATAATAATAATAATAATAATAATAATAAAAATATGTGGATATATTATTATTATTATTTTTTATTATTATTATTATTATTATTATTATTATTATTATTATTATTATTATTATTATTATATTTACAGTGCTCTCCACTATTAGCACTTTTGGCAAATATGATCATAAAATACTGAAAAAAGCTGAAAAGCAAAAATCATTATTGCATTTAAAGCTTTTAAAATCTTTGTGAAATATATGAACAAATATTATCACCCCGGGAAGTCCTCCCCTGTAATGCCTCATGAGATGGGAGATTACATGACAAAGGATCTGACACTATTTCTCGATACTTAATCTCTCCAGATCCTTCAAAGTTTTCTGTGTGGTTCAAATCATGACAGGACCCTGATTTTGTGTTCAGTCAACCCTTTTTAGCATTGATATTGATGTATGTTTTGGATCATTGTTCTTTTGGAAGCTCCCAGCATGGGCCATTTTAAGCTTTTAGCAGAGGAAGTCAGGTGTTTATTTAATCCATTATATTATGTATCCCAACAAAATGTCTAGGTCCTCTGGCAAATAAACAGTCCCAAATCATTAAAGAGCCATGACAATATTTAACCATCCACATGGCTACATTTCTGTGTGTGGCAAGCCCACCTCTGGTGCCAAAAAGCTTTCTTTTGTATTCATATAACCCGTAAGTCAGGTACCAGGTAATAAAATTCATGATTGACCTGGCTATCTGGTTACCCTGGGGTGCCTAATTCGTTTACTGAAAATTGTTTCCACATTTATGAAAGACAATCCTATTTTCTATGGAACTGGATTAAACTTCACTTGAACTACAAGACCAAAACCTGTTCCAGCTGAAAATGCCTCTGTGCACAAAGCCAGCTGAGAAAATATATTGAGTTAGCAACAGTTGTTCAGAGAAAAGTTCAGAGGAAAATTGCCATAATATTTTGAGCTATCAAAAACAAATATATATAGTAAGTTATATAATCATTCTTTAAAACCATGATGAGCTGCAAGACATCACAAAAACTAAATATTGAGGTAAATGCTACAACAGCAGAAATAACAAAACAGGTTCGACTCCTATTACTAAAGATCCTGATCCTCTCATTGTTACTGGTATCTAATATCTAGTGCATTGCAATTAAATTCAATTGATTTATATATTGTAAATATATGTATAACATTTATAAATATTTGTATTTTTATTATGTAACATTGTTTAACATTACAATTTTGTTAAGATTTGCTAAGCAAACCAAAGGCAAGGGTGGCAGGGACAATACAAAATAAAACCTCTACCTCTGGCCTGTTTAATTAATCTTGTTCAATTCAAAGATGCTTTTAAATTTTCTGTAACAGCATCTCTTACAATAATCATAACTTCTTGTTTCACAGGTGTGTAAATATGAGGTAACACATAAGATATTTAGTTTTTTTCATTAGTCACAATTTGTAAAACCAAGGAATATAACTGAGATGTGTGGCAAAAGTTTGTTGAGCTGCACAAATGGGAAGTGGAGATAAGAAAATGGCATCTGCCTCTCTTCCCTCCGTGGATCTTCCAACTTTATTCAGGCCTGCCTCTGGATAGTGTCGTCTTCGTTTTGAGGCCACTCTGTGCAGCTGGTAACGGTTTCCCATCAACGCCTTGGGTGGTTCCATGAAATTACGGAGTAAGAACGGGAGCTTCGAGGATGGATTTGGATTGTAGTTAATGTCTGCTACACTGACTCAGGACTACAGTTTGCTTCGGATCACCATCACTGTACCCCGCAACATTGTATATCTGCAATAAATGAACATTCGGTGCATCCCAGATGTGGATGGGTTCCCTCTTGAGTCTGGTTCCTCTCAAGGTTTCTTCCTTATGCCATCTCGGGGAGTTTTTCCTTGCCACAGTCACCATCTGCTTGCTCATCAGGGACAAACTTTACTTATAAAGAACATTTAATAAATTTTTTATTACCACATTATCTGTGTAAAGCTGCTTTGAGACAATTTTCTTTGTTAAAAGCGCTATACAAATAAAAATGAATTGAAAATTGAATTGAATTGAAAATGCCTGTATCCACTACCAGGGCGATAATTGAGAAATTCTATTTAACTGAAAATTTTATGAATAAACCTGGAATATAATGTGTTTCTGAAGTTTCTGAACACACTGTGAAAAAGGATATTTCAAGTTGCCAAAATCTGAATCACAGCTGGGGAATTACAAAAGGGGTTTCCAAGAGAAAAGTCTCTATTTTTATCCATAAAACAAATTTAATCATTTTCCATTTGGAAGACACTGCTAGAACCTCACATGGGATCAGGTTCCAGCAGGTTTTCACATATATATATATATATATATATATATACAGTATATATACTGTATTTCTGAACAATCAATATGTATCACAATGGTTGTTTTGTCAGTAGATGGTAGAGGAATGACCTTTTCCTTGAGCTATTTTAAATAAAAAAGCTCTCCATTCACTGGAAACACTAAGCCTGTCTGTCTCTCCCCTTTTCACTTCAAAAATGTAAGCATGTGATTAGCACAGGAGAAAAACTTTCGCCTGATTTAGTTTGCTTCAGTTTCAGTAGAGGCAACAACAGCAGCTGATATTTTTCAGGAAAAGAGAGGTAAATACATTCTGATATATTTTAAATATTGCAGTATTGATTATATAATGTATTATAAAGTGATTGCATGAGTACTTGAAGATGCAGAAATGTATTTCTGTTAAAACGCATTTGATGCCTGTCATTTTTGATTAATTCATTAAAGGTCAGTTATTTCTAATCATTAAATCATCACCCTATGCACAGGTTTACAGAGGGACATCAGAATAATGCTATATGTATTAAGATGCCACTGTAGCTGTAGATTTCTAGTTACTCTTCTTCTTCTCTTTAATATATGCATTATGTCCATCAATAATTAATATTGAGCACACCATCAGTGCGAGCTGTAAATGACTCAACCATGATCCAATGTTAAACCAAAGAAGAAGAAGAAGAAGAAGAAGAAGAAGAAGAAGAAGAAGAAGGAGAAGAAGAAGAAGAAGAAGAAGAAGAAGAAGAAGAAGAAGAAGAAATTATTTCAATCTTAATTTATATTGTATTGACGTGTTTTTCCTTAAACTGGTAGAAATTCATAAATGTTACACTGGATATTACACTAACACATATGATTTTAATAATTGGTATACATATTTAGCTAAATTTAGCAAACCCTCCCTAAAGACTTCATGATTTAATGCAGTAGATTGCTAAGGAACATTATCATTAAACACTGTATAGTTCAGCTTGTATTTAGTGAGCATTGCACTACTGCAAATTTAAATATTAGTTTACAGTCCAATAAACTTGTTGCAGTGACATAACAATTCAATCTGTATTTTGCTTTACATATTTAAAGCTTTTTTCTAAGAAATTTGATGTGTTTTCCTGTATATTTGTGAGATCTACAGGCTACAATAAAAAAGGTGTAGTATGGATAAGAAATTGGACCTATCCAGACTCACGGATGAGGAGGCCAAGCACGTCTGGGAGGTGATCCAGAGAGATTTCGAGCTTAGGAAGAAAGAAGAGGCAAGGCTTGGGTGTGTTTGAACAAATCATACATTAGTATTTACTTTTAAAAAACATTTAATTCTCATTTAATTTAATCCTCTGGTATTTCTTCTCATTATCTTTATATATTTGATTCAGTATGTTAACCTAAGCTGTGCAGTATTCCATGGCAAGATAGTGAATGTCATGTACAAGCAGGTCACTGTTCACTTTCTGTGAAATAGTGAGAGCAGCTCAGTGCTGAACCCATTCCCATGATGATAATCACAGCAGAGTCACAAGGTCAGATTGCTCCACAGCTCTTCCTGGAAAAACAGGGTGGTGTGAGACCTCTTCTATGCTGTTCTGATAACACAAAGATGTTTTTATCCAGATTTATCCAGGAAGTGTGCTTCCTCATTTTTGAGATATAATCCAAATTTTCCATAATCCAAAATGTAATCCAGGCTAGAAAGGGTACAGAGAGACAATTTTGTTTTCTATGTGCAGATTAGGCCTGATATTAATCAATAATGGTATGAAACAATGCTAGAACCAATCTATGTCTGGAAAATTTATTCACATTTATAATTATAATAAAAAATATTTGCCATTGTTTTATGCTACTCCAGTCTTGGGTTGTATCCAATTATGAATATATTAAACAATAAATGTGTTAAAAACAGATAAAAAAAAATACAAATTCCCATGGGATGCCACCAAATTATATAAACAGGTAGTTTTTAATACCAAGCAGGCATAATTCAGTGCTCATATATGAAGCCCTATGCAGAAATTTATTTACATTAATATAATGCATTTACAGCATGAAGAAGAAGCCTTTATTTGTCACATATGCATTCAACATAAAAAAATTTTGTCTGTCACAACAATCATTTAATGTTCTTTAGTAAATAGCAGTAAATGCTATTTGTTTTTTAATGCATTTTGCATATTGGTAATGTTCATATTATAATAATAACAAAAACCTTTCCAGTTTGTCATGCTTATGTTAAAATCCAAATACAGATAATTAAGCGCACCAATATGATAACAACATACAGGTAGACAGATAATAGATATTAACACCCCTACTCTGCTGATTCTGCATCCTTTAGGGAGTTAAAAACTAAGATTGAGAAGGAGGACTCAAAGCGGGAGCTTCTGAGCTCTCAGTCCAGCCTCACTTCTTCCCACTGCATCCGTTGCCTGCAGCCCTTCAAGTTCCTGGTGAACAGCAAGCGCCAGTGCCTGGACTGCCATTTCTATATATGCAAGACCTGCAGCCGCTACAGTACGAAGGAGCATGGCTGGGTGTGCGATCCCTGCCGAATGTCCAGGTCAGACATTTCACTTTAGTGGAGAAAAACTAGCATGAAAATGAGTCTGGACTTTTGACATTTACTGCTGCCTTTTTGCTCATGCAGGGTCCTGAAAGTTGGAACCCTGGGCTGGTATCATGACAACATACGGTCTCGCTTCAAGCGCTTCGGCAGTGCCAAAGTGATGAGGTCGCTCTACAAGAGATTAAATGAAGAGGGTGAGAGCTATAAAAAGTATACTGATATGCTGGGATGTGTTAAAATTGCCTACTGCATTATCATATTTTTCCATGAATGTACTAAGCCAGTATAATCACTGAGGGGCCTCAGATAATAGTAAAGGATATTTCAGATATCCTGTATATCAATTTATGTCATTGCCATGGAAGTCATATGACTGGGAAATTTCCTTAAGCATAATTTTCTAAATAATGGCCTACTCAGTAAGCCTCATATCTCCGTCAGAGTGATTAATTTTCAGTATGTGCATTAGTTAGGTCAGTGGATTGTTTTGTTAGTATGAAAGCCAGAGGGTGTTTCCGGAATACTGTGGCCATGACAGATCACATGTTGTGTGAGTGTCTGAGCAGGTTCTGTTGAGGTTATTTATGACTATCCGGCATGATCAGAGACGGTAAATTGAGAAATTAGAAACATACTTAGGACTGGAAGCAGGCGGAAGGATTATTTAGCATGAACTGGGTGGATTATGATGCTTTAAATCATTGTGCTGTGTGATCTTTTTAAGGTTGAAGTTGTATACAGGCAAATATCCTATTATTATATTTTAAGAGATTTATCTTCTTATTAGAAGCACTTTACTGACAAACTTTGGATTAATGTCCAATAATTAAACCAATATTCAACATAATGATTTATGTATCTGGGATGAACATTTTATAGGAACAGCATGGTTGGCATTCCAGCAGTAGGCAGGATACCAAGAAAGGATTAGTATTTCCATTATTTCCCTTTGTTTGTCCAGGTCGCCGTGACGATGACGTGCAATCCATGCCTGATGTCCACAGTGAGTTGGTGAACTTTTGAGTGGTGCTCAAGAACAGTTGTTCATCATAACATTTGTTCATCATCATAATAGTGGCATAGTAGAAAATATCACTTGCAACATTTAGTTTAATATGATGAGTGATTCATTGTGTGATATTTACTGTTAGATGTGTACAATGGCCATGATGATGAGCATATGGATGCAACAGAAGCTCAGCGCTATAAGCAGGTAATTATTTTTCATTATAATCTTTATTTTTTCTGCTTTTAATCAAAGTCTTAAAGTATAATTGTTCTCTTGAATGAACATATCTAGGGGCTATTTCTTTACAACAGCTCATACAATTATTTTTGGTAGTAAGACATTAAAAAGTACATACCCTCAAACTAAACAAACTCAAGACAGTTTCACAGTTGACTCATGCTATATGCTTCATTTTAGTAAATTAGTGTAACCCTATAATAGGCAATTGAGAGTTTTCAAAATCATCCATATACAGTCTAAAAGTTTAGTCTGAGAGGTTTTAACTGCCCTTGTTTCAACTGTGTTTCCCAAAAAAAATAACAGGAAGCACCAAACTGATGCATATAAACTGGTGAAAAAATCCAAAGAAACAATATGTCAAATATATATTTATAAAAAAATCTAATTAGTTTTTTGTAAATTGTATGGAGTTTATAAAAAGTATTTGTTGAATGGCCAATATCTAATGTCTGTTTGACCTTGAATAGGAAAATAGTTAAGTGCTTCATATATTTGAACTTATTTTTTAATTGATTTATTAAAATAATGATTGTGGAATGACTGTATAAAACTTCAGCCTTCAGATTTATGTATTGAAAGCAAAAACATGTTTCATTCCATCTCAGTTTTTGTAATATTATGTCAGTGATATTCTGAAGGGCTTTCTTGTTTATTAAACAAATACATTAAACACTTTGTGCTTTGTTCTGCTTCTGCTGAGATGCGAAAGACGAAACGTCTACTCTCTGTCCACCCTATGGATTTGGATATTGATGAGTATGGCAGCCATTCCCGGCGACAGTCTATGCAGGCAAGAGCGCTTTTTAATTAATATTCACGTATTCACAGCATTAAAACCTGATTTTTACCATTTCATTTTGAATTTTTTCAGTATATACAAGATGAGCGTGGCATGCCCCGGAATGATTTAGAATACAACCCTGACATGTACCACCACCATCATCAAAGGATGAATAGGAGGAAGAGTCTAGATCGTTTCTCACGACCAGGTAATTAAACCTAATTAGTCATGTTGTAGAAAAATAATCATCACTTGCATATTGCCATGTGCTCTAACATAATGCAGAGTCATTTGTCATTACCATCCTAAAATTGATTATTTTCTATTAAAAACTGTTAAAAATTATTAAACTATTAAAAAAATTTTTTCTTAAACCATAACCATTTGCCAGTATTTACGATTTGTTAATAATTTGTTATTCCTGTAAAAAACAGCTTCTAGTGTCTCTGTTACAATGCTTTAATAAAGGAGACTCTATCCATGTACATAATTTTTAAACCAATAATTCAAGGATTTGCCCTAGAACATGTATCAACAGCTTACAAATCCCAAAAAGCCTCAAAATGCTCTTGAACAATTTACACAATTAAAATATCACTTGTTGAAGAATTTATTATTAATTTATATACATATATTATAAAAAGTATAAACCAAGAACTATCTTGCCATCTTAAAACACTTAGCCAGCTAGCTAAATTTGTCATGAGTTGAATTTCTGCATTAGAGAGCAGACTTGCATCATCTCAGTGCTTTATTTAACAGCAGCCAGTCTTCTGAAATAGTCCACAACTCCCAGGATTATGTTAGTCACTAGTGAACTATTTTTCTATTACCCATAGTGACTAGATACAGATGAGGTATCCATGTACAGCTTCTGAAGCTAATCAGTTTATTTCTGGCTACGTTGTCCTCCCGTTCCTTTTAAATGGATAAACTCCTAAAAACATTGTGTGTATTTGTAGCATTGCATTAGACTTTAACTACATCACTGAACTAAAGATTTTTTTGCCTTAGTTCTTGTTCATTGCACTGCTTTGTATGAAATTAATTCAGAGGTTCTCAAACTGTTTTTGCCATTTCCCACTTTAGAAGAGGGTGGATTTTCCCACCCGGCCTCCGTTACCCCATAAAAATGGTATTCAAATACTTACATTTTTAAAATGTAAAATGATTTAAAAGATCAAGTTTTAAATCAATAATATCAACATAAAAAATAAACAAAATAAAAAAAATTAAATGCAATAAAATGCATTTGTATTAGGGACCCTTACTGTTTTTATTTACTTGCATTAATGTCATACTTATTTGTTCCTTTGACTGTATGAACCTTATTTTTAAAAGAGAAAATTGTATGCCCACCACGTTGAGATCCACTGAATTCATTAGAAATAAATTCAGAGTTACACTGCAGAGAAAATGTAATTAAATCAAACTTCAGATTTGAGCTGAATACTGTAGAGAAAAGTTATTTTTAGCATTATTTCACTATTCATAAGGAGTATAAGAAAATAATAAAAATGAAGAGACATCACTTTTTGCCCTGTTTTAGATGATGGCATGTACTCTGAGCACAGGATAGTACGTGCTCGCTCTCTATCCAAGATCTCCGCCGTACCGCAACGCTCCTACTACATGGACACCTCAGAAGAGGAGGATGCTAATCGTTTTCCCGTTTATCAACTTCCGTCACGACGCCGCAGCCGGGCATCGTCTCAGGAAAACATCACACACAGCACTCCTCCAGTAGGCATCAGTGTAAAAGAATGACATACATGTGTTAATGAAGTTAGGCTTAAAACAGCACAGTGTAAACTAATAATGATGGGTGTCTGGTTTTAATGGGCTAAAAGGGCAAAGCTTAATCAATATAAAGTTTCTTTTTTGGCATCGGATCACATCAGATTATGTGCTGTTGACACACACGTCTTAAAGCAGATTAGTTTGGATTTTTGTGGCATGCAGCACAACAGCACCACCACTGACTGTAAGAAAAAAGTATGACAAAGATGCTTGGCTGATCATTAACAGTCATATCAGGTGATCTGCCAGCTAATATTTCTCAGACCATGACATAAGACATCATCATCAGTGATTAATCGAGTGCATATGACATGCCAAATATTGTCATGTAAGATTTTCACAGACAATTGCAGGTTTTGCAGCTTTCAATAAAAGTGCAGAAAACAAACCAAAAATATGAGACATGCTCAGTGTCAGAAAAAATTGCCATGTTAAGGAAATTCACAAACAGACTTGGCAAGGCTAGATCAAAGAACATGGACAAGGCCATGTGTCAGCAATGTGTGGAGGTTGCAGTTGCTGCTGGGAACCTGAATTTGAGAGCTGACAAACGCACCTAGATAGATAGATAGATAGATAGATAGATAGATAGATAGATAGATAGATAGATAGATAGATAGATAGATAGATAGATAGATAGATAGATAGATAGATAGATAGATAGATAGATAGATAGATAGATAGATAGAAAAGTCTTTATTTGTCACATATACATTACAGCACAGTGAAATTTTCTCTTCGCATCCAAGCAAGCTGGGGTCAGAGCACAGCTCCCCTGGAGCACAGAGGGTTAAGGGACTTGCTTGTTGATACCGGGGCTTAAACCCCCGACCTTCCCGAGTCTTATTAACTCTCTTAGAATGTATTTCTCTAAAATGCCTTTGGAGCAGAAACTACAGTGTCTGTTAAAAATTTGGAAACACCTAGAGAGAGAGAGACACACACACATGCATGTTCCTTTTGTTTATATGCAACAAGTTATAGATAAGTTAATCATATGAACATTTACTTTGACCAAGCACATATACAAATGTACAGATGTTAAACTGTTCGTTAAACGATGTCGAATGGTCATTGTTCTTTTGTATGGTGAAGTTGGTTCCAATTAGCCACAATCTAAATATCTTGGTTCAGTATTCCTTTCACCAGAATAAGTCTTCAAACTTCTTTGCTCCATAACAACCCCAAACCATTAGGCTTCCACCTCCAAGTTTAACTGCGGGTGTGACACCTTCTGGTAATATCACCCCTGTTTCTTACATCAGTTCTTCTGTTAGAGCCAGAAAGTCATATTTGGACTGACTGTCCAATTCTTGTGTGTTATTGCCTTTTACCTAGTTTGTTGGATGCAAACATAAGAAACATGCATGTGTTTTAAACACGATAAAAGACTAGGTGTGTCCCAACTTTTGAAAGATGACAAGACATTTTTGTTTGTGTGTATCATCTTTGCTGCATATCATTCTGATTATTCCATAGATAAGATATAATACAATGTTCATCTTTGTCAAGCTATTGATATAGTTTTGATTTTTCCCACCGCTGATCACTGCCAAGCGCAATGTTATTGATTTCAGTTAATCCCAGGAACAAGGCTTGCTTGTTTGACACTTATCTGCATCTCTCTTTCTCTTTCTCCCATCACAAACAACCAATGTTTGAATGCAGATTAATGAACTAAACAAGAGAATGTATGCCATTGAGAGTCTGTTGAGTCGACTGGAGGAGAAGATGACTCTGCCTAATGATCAGGTAGAAATAAAGGCAGAAAAAAATCCTAACCATATTCCATGCTTTGCAAATGTTTTTTCCATAATGTTTTTTTCTATACAGTGTAAAGAATTTAAGCACACTATATGGCCACAAGTATTTAAACATCAGATCACCACAATTATGTGTTTGTTAAAGATCTCAATTCACACCACACAATTCAGTGAATGTTTAGATTTTGGAGCATGGCTATAAGAATCTTTGAGAGATCACAAAAGCATTGGTATTGGGAAGATCATGAGATTCGGCACTGTTATTTGATGATCCAATTCATCCCAAAGGTGCCTGAAATAGGTTTAGGCCCTTTGCTCCTGTAAGGGAAATTCACAATGCTATATAAAGCATATAAAATTATTTAGACAATTACGTGCTCCTAACCTTGTGATAACAATTTAGACACAGCTCTCTTAAGAATGTAATGGCCAGGTGTCCTATTGTTTGGCCATATAGTGTATTTTAGAGGTAAAAAGTTAATACTTTTAAGCTGTATTTGACCAAATCCAGATATTTATGAAACCAAGCTTTCATATGTTTCTTCAGCAAGTTATTTCAGTAGTTCTAGCTGAACAAGTGGAGTGGCAAAACATCTAGCTAAAATGATAGCTTCACTTGCCATGACTCATTTACTCTGCAATCCAAGTCTCTTTGTCTCTTGTTAAAGGCAGGGAAGTGAACAGTTCATGTGTCTCTGTAGCAGGCGCACGCCTCAGTGAGTCAGCTGGAGGAGGAGAAGCTGAAAAAGAAGCTAGATGAGCTGATGAGTGACAGAGCCCTGTCTACTGATGAGGATGAGCCCAAGAAACCCACTCAACCCAAGGGGCCTGTTGTAAAAATTTCCCAGCGCACTGAACAGGCATCGTCAGTACAGGAAGCAGTCCTGAGTTCGTCTAGTGATGAGATGCCTACTGAGGCTCAGAAGGTAATTAAACACACATTTTATTTCAACCAATTGGCTGGTGTAAACTGGGAAATATTTATTATGAGAACATTTACTGATTCCTAAATAAAAGTTTATGAGATGATATTCATCTCTTAATGGAAAAACATGCTGAACGTTGTTATATTCATAGTTTGATTTCTCAGGGTTAGGGAATTCTGAGTTTACTTTTTTAATCAACATGATGCTATATTACCCACAGGGCTGTTTGATTATCTTCCAAGGGGTACCAGTGGGATTTAACCCTTGCTTTATCTGTACCTAAAATGTTTAATGCAGAACCTAACTGTCTGTTCTGTTCTATTCTGCTCAAAGTGATTGGTTTCAAAAAGCGAAACTTTTCAAGTTAATACCATCATAAATGCCATCAAGCTTGTTTATGCATTGTATTTTTTATTTTTTAAAGTATTTGCAAAAATACTGCACCATCTAACAATCTAGCACCACATTGCTTATCACATCACAAATATTTCAGTATAAACATGTAATTGTTGGTGGAATCTTCACAATATTTCATCACACAATGTCAAATAATAAAATCCAGAGCCTTTATAGTTATTTTAGTATGTTACACTAGAAAACTTTTGTGCATTGGCAATAATGAAAGCCCATTAAAAAGCCTTTTAAAGCCCCCTCCAATCCCCACCCCAACCACCGTAAAACATATCATCTCCTCTCAGCTAATTGCTGTTCCCTCTACATGGCTTTCAGAGATCAACCGCGGCGGCTCTATGCGACATCACAACCGAGATTCTAAGAACCATTAATGCTACAGAAAATGCTATGAGCGAGTTGGCCCACTCAAACCCTAATGACAGACCTCAGTTAGCGGGCACAGACGTAAAACAAGCTGATGCTGCTTACAGGGAGCTTGAGGAAAATGTAAGCCCGAAGATATTTTGCATACATACAGTCATGGCATAAATATCATCCATATTCTAAGGTTCATAATCAATATGATTCACTGTTGGTCAGTTTAGTTATTTAGTTTTGAATAAATTGAGTGACACATTGCTTAGTGAATGTAAAACAGTGAATAAAATGTCCATGGAGAACAATTCTAATCCAAGAAATGTGCTTTCACCAAGGGTAAAAGAAATACTGAGTAATTACACTTAAGTGGAAAAAGCTAAATAAAGTGACCAGTCAAACTGTAGTCAGAGAAAAGTTTTTTTTACTCTGAAATGTATTTAAGAAAATGGTATGGTGTGGTATGGTAACAGCAAAAGCTGTTAACAGAATATTGTCCAAATTATCTACACGCTTTTGGCCTAAACACATTATTTAGTCTCTGCCAGTCTGCCAGTTGTATGCATAACTATTGCTATGTATTTTGAACTGAATTAATCGAAAGTAAAATATTGTATAAAATTACCAATACTTACAATTAGTAAGCTACTTTTAGCAGTTTGATTTTCTGCCTAGCTAGTTATGGTAACTATTAGAATCTTTTGCTAATCTGGGCAAGAAATAATCTAATAAATTATAGCCTGGCGGCGCTCTCACCGCTGCGGCCCGGGTTCGATCCCCGGTCAGGGAACCAACCCCAGCCACTCTTAGTGCCCGGATAAATGGGAAGGGTTGCGTTAGGAAGGGCATCAATCGTAAAAACATGTGCCACATCAAACATGCGGATGATTCGCTGTGGCGACCCCTAATGGGAGAAGCCGAAAGAAAGTTTAATGTTAACAAATTAGCAAACTTACCTCACTGTACATCAGATTAGATTCCCTCCAGGGGGGTAAAGAAGACAATTTATTTTAAATGAGCCTTTGTTAAGTTTGACAGTTATAATGTTGTGGTTTATCCGTATTCAGATTCACCTGAGTAGTTATATCTCTATCTACAGTATGTGTAATGTGAAAAGGCCACCATAGATAAAGAACTTTTTTTTTCTACACTGATGAATTTGAAATGTAACTTGATTGGTTGCTGAAGTATAAAGGATTATGTTATAAATTGAAATAATTGGCTGAACCTGCAGTAATCCAGTTACAGTAGTCACAGGCTAGATACGAGAAGCCATGGCCTTTGTTATTTCTAATGATGAAGATATTAAACAAGTTTATAAAAAAGACTTAAAACATTTTCACTGAGTATATTATTCAGCTATGGTATTACTGCCTACTCTCATTTAGGTATATCTGACAGCTGGGAAGTCGTTTGACATGGAAAAGAAGTTAGGGAAGATTGAACATAGTGCTAAGAACCATTATTCCGGCCCTCTCACTGACTCTGAACTGTCTGAGCTGGAAGATCAGCTTGCAGCAGCTGCTGCTAAAGTGCAGGATACAGAAAGCGAGGTAAAGACATTTGAAATTAACCAGCCATTCGGACAAAATATTTGAAAGTTGTTTAAGTATGCGTTGTTGACCTATTGTTTTGTTTTTACCTGATCTACCATTATGTAATAAAGTGAAGTACATTTTCTTTTTCAGGTGTCAGACATTGAGAATAAAATTGCTGTTCTTAGTGCATCAGGACTATCAATAGATAAAGACAAGAAAAAGGTGACTTATGGTTTACTTAATACAACAGGAATTGTAATTAAATATTCAGAATTTAAAGGCCGATTGTAAGGAAGCTGTTGGTGAAATGAATGCTAATGAAAAGTTTTGTTTACTGTGTCCTTCTTATTTTTTTTTATTTTTTTTTTAACCTAAATG
Source organism: Silurus aristotelis (assembly GCF_946808225.1). Classification (NCBI taxonomy): domain Eukaryota; kingdom Metazoa; phylum Chordata; class Actinopteri; order Siluriformes; family Siluridae; genus Silurus; species Silurus aristotelis. The sequence goes on from NC_139575.1 coordinate 31,592,389, forward strand.
CATTTTCTCTGCATTTGTAGGTAACAAGCATACAAAAAAGCAGAAAGTCCCAAGACATAACCAGAGTACATTTTTAAACACGAAGAGAGCACTGTTTCAACACTCGTTTTCTACAGCTATTCTTCACACCACCGCTTTAACAACATTGCACTACTTTTGTGCTGTTGTTCTACTTTTCCTTACACCCAGAGGAAGTATTGTAATCTAGCACAATGAGCCTTTTCCTGTCTTTTCCTCACTTTCCCAGTAATGAATAATAATACATGAAATGTTTGCTTTTTTAAATCATTCATCTAGCTATGTCTTATCTTTAAGGCAGAAAGTTTTCAATTATCATGAATGTTTGCTTTTGTTGGAATAAAAATGTGCAGATTCCCAAATCAACAAAAGGTCCTTAGTTCATTACTGTATAAAGCTACACTTTAACATGTAGTTTCTAATTAATTAGTTTGGAAAAAATTAATTAATTTTTGCGCTAACATTATTAAAAGAATATTTTTAGGCTTATAAAGAAACAACCGCTCTGTTTTATAATGTTCTAAAGCACATTTTCCTAGCTTTGAAAAAATACATAGCTTTGCAGCTTAAGAAATAATAGTTCATTATGCTTATTAGTTCATTCATTTATTTTACTAAGTTGTGAATATACAAAAAAATACACTTTTTTGTACTGTCCCCCTCCTAATTTCTTTTTGCCATATTTGTCACATTTAAATAATTCAAGCTAATTTTAATATCAACCCAGCCATTAGGGAGGCACAAGCCAGTGCACTCTTAGTGCCGGGCCCAAGCCCGGATAAATGGGGAGGGTTGAGTTAGGAAGGACATCCAGTGAAAAGCGTGCCAAATCGAATATGTGGATCACAAATAAGAATTTCATACCGGATTGGTCGAGGCCCGGGTTAGCAACGACCGCCACAGGTATCGTTGGCCGACAGGGTACCGGTGGAAATTGGGCTACTGTTGGCCGAAGGAGGAGAAGGAGAGGAGGAAGACGTCTACAGAGATGGCAGTGAAAGGAGAAGTGTAGGAGAGTAGAGGTTCAGGTTGGTACTTTAAATGTTGGTACTATGACGGGTAAAGGGAGAAAGGTAGCTGATATGATGGAGAGGAGAAAGGTAGATATGTTGTGTGTTCAGGAGACTAAGTGGAAAGGGAGTAAGGCCAGGAACATTGGAGGTGGGTTCAAACTGACGTATTAGAGTGGAGGAAGGTGCACACAAGTGGACTATGTTCTATGTAGGAGATGCAACCTGAAGGAGATTGGAGACTGTAAGGTGTTGGCAGGGTACAGTGTAGCTAGACAGCATCAGATGATGGTCTGTAAGATGGTTTTGGAGGTGAAGAAGAAAAGGAGGAGAGTGAGGACTGAGAGAAGAATAAGATGGTGGAAACTGAAGGATGAAGACTGTAGTGTGAGGTCCAGGGAAGAGGTCAGACATGATGTAGCAAAAGCCAAGGAAAAAGCATACCAGGAGCTGTGTATGTGAAGTTGGACACTAAGAAAGGAGAAAAGGATTTGTAACGATTGGCCAGGCATAGGGACCGAGCTTGAAAGGATGTGCTGTAAGTGCAATAAAGGATGGCGATGGAAATGTGTTGACTAGTGAGGAGAGTGTGCTGGGAAGATGGAGGGAGTATTTTAAGCATTTGATGAATGAGGAAAATGGGAGAGAAAGAAGGTTGGATGATGTGGAGATGGTAAAGCAGGAGGTGGATAAGATTAGTAAGAAGGAAGTGAGAGCAGCGATTAAGAGGATAAAGAGTGGAAAGTCGGTTGGGCCAGATAACATAACGGTAGAAGAATGTAGATGTTTAGGAGAGATGGCAGTGGAGTTTTTAACCAGGTTGTTCAATTAGATTTTGGAAGGTGAGAAGATGCCTGAGGAATGGAGAAGGAGTGTGCTGGTACCGATCTTTAAGAATAAGGAAAATGTGCAGACCTGCATTGTGTGTTTGTGGATTAAGAGATTTGTGGTGAAAGTAGTAAGGAGCAGTTTGAGAAGAGCCTGGAGAGGTGGAGATATGTGCTGGAGAGAAGGGGAATGAAAGTCAGTAGGAGTAAGACAGAGTACATGTGTGTGAATGAGAGGGAGGGCAGTGGAGTGATGCGGTTGCAGGGAGAAGAGGTGGTGAAGGTGGAGGAGTTCAGGTACCTGGGGTCAACAGTGCAAAATAATGGAGAGTGTGTTAGAAAAGTAAAGAAAAGAGTGCAGGCAGGGTGGAGTGGGTGGAGAAGAGTGATAGCAGGAGTGATTTGTGATAGTAGGGTATCTGCAAGAGTAGAAGGGAAAGTTTATAGGACTCTGGTGAGACCTGCTATGTTGTATAGTTTAGAGACAGTGACATTGACTAGAAGACAGGAAGTGGAGCTGGAAGTAGCTGAGCTGACGATGTTGAGATTTTCATTAGGAGTAACGAGGATGAACAGAATTAAAGAATGCTGTGGATGGAGATGCCAGGAAGGAGGAAAAGAGGAAGGCTAAGGAGGAGGTTTATAAATGTGGTGAGGGAAAACATGCAGGTAGTTAGTTTGACAGAGAGGACATGTGGAGATGGATGATCCACTCTGGCGACCTCTAATGGGAGAAGTCGGAAGAAGAAGGAGAATAATAATAATAATAAGAAGAAGGAGAAAAATAAAAAGAAAAAAGAATGAGAATAATAAGAAGAAGAAGGAGAAAAATTAGAAGAAGAAGAGGAAAAAGAAGAAGAAGAAGAAGAAGAAGAAGAAGAAGATGAAGAAAAAGTAGAAGAAGAAGAAGAAGGAGAAAAAGTAGAAGAAGAGGAAAAAGAAGAAGTAGAAGAAGAAGAAGAAGAAGAAGAAGTAGAAGAAGTAGAAGAAGAAGTAGAAGAAGTAGAAGAAGTAGAAGAAGAAGAAGTAGAAGAAGTAGAAGAAGTAGAAGAAGAAGAAGTAGAAGATAGACAATTGTTGAAGTTATCCCATATTAACGCATGAGGGCGCCAAAGCACCATTTCATAGATTTACTGTGCATTAGTTCAGGAATATTGGGCCAAGAATATGACAGTTAATTGACCATCATTTATCTTCCTGCTTAGTTAATTTTTTTAAATATATAGATATTAAAAATATATAGATATCTATATAGATATATATATACATAGATATAAAGAGAACAGTTTACTATCACTTTACTATGTATGAGGAAATTCAACATGCCACAGAAGCTGCTGAAACAGTTCTACTTGGCCATCGTTGATTCTGTCAAGTATACATCTATAACTGTCTAGTTTGGTTCAGCTACCAAATTAGACATCATAGGCTACGGTGGACCGTCAGGACTGCTGAGATGATTATTTGTGCCCCACTGCCCAACCTCCAATATCTTCACTCCTCCAGAGTGAAAAAAAAAAGAGGCTAAGAACATCTATTTGGACCCCAAACACCCAGCCCACTCTCTCTTCAAACTGTTGCCTTCTTGTCACCAGTACAGCCAGGTACAAAAATAGTTTTTTCCCCCACAGACTATACTCAGCCTGAACAATTAAAATATTCATAACTACACACTGTCCATCAAAACTGACACATTTACACATAGAATTTAAATAGCACATTTGTAAACTGCACACTTGTAAATAACATCCGTACATTTATTTAAACAATATTTTTTACTTCTGTATATAGTGCATTGTTTGTTTTACTTATATTTTGTTATATTATGTCTGTACTTTCTCCTGCACTGGAAGCTCCTGTCGCCAAGTCAAATTCCTAGTGTGTGTAAACATACTTGGTAATAAAGCTATTTCTGATTCTGTTACTGTTTCAGTCATGGTGTGTGAAAAAAAGAAAGCGCCATTTATGCCATGAGATTAGATATGCAACGCTAGAAGATCATGAATTAGCAGTAATCGTGAGTTTATATGTATCCAAAGGCAATTACTCAGTTGAATTTAGTCGGTTTGTCTTTTGCTATCACACACATATATTTTCAGGTGCTGTAGGGAAATATTCTGGAGTCTGGAGCAAATAAGTATATATTTATGCATTCATTTAATATAATTTATTTTCTTTTTTTTTTTTTTACATTTTGTGACAAAAAGGTAAAAAAAAAAAAAGCAGTATTTCTCTTTATTCCTATTTTCATCCATTCATGTTCATGTTCCCACGAACATTTAAAACTATTGATTATGAATTTGGAGTGAATATTTAAATCTAAAACAAAATGATGACATACAGAGCACATTGTTATAGTATTATGTTGAACTACACAGTCATACTAAACTGTAATTAATATTTATCTTTGTATTTAAATAAGATTTTGCTTTAGAAAGCTGATGTAGTTTTACAGAGTAAAGGCAGTGGCTCTGTAGACTCCCCCCTCCCCCCGCCCCCGCAGGAGTCTTATAAACCTCATTGGTCCATCCGGCAGTTGGAACTGAAAGCTGATTGGCTGCTAATCCCGGAACGAACTGATTCCCATTATTATTACTGTATCAACCTCATCATCGGCTCGCTTGTCCTTCGGCGCTTTGGTGTGCCGGCTTTGGAATAAACGACACTTTTATTTTGTTTTTGTGTGTGTGCAGTTTTGTCCTCAGTCGTGTGTATGTTTACGCCGTTGAGCGGAAACAGATTTACAGCAGGAGGCCATTTGCCGGGATCTGCTGATCTGGTTTAAACAGTGTCAGCAGCATGGCGGATGTTTAATGCAGTGAATTAGTTGTCATTATTGTGTGTGTTGTGGATTTGCTTTGGTTGGGGGGGTGACACAATCGAAGCGCATTAGAAGGAGCAACATGCTCCTGTAGGATTCATTAACACCTTCTGCGGCTGCTATGTGGAATCTACTGGAAGATCCATCACCATTCTCGGATCTCACTGCATGGAAATTGGGCCGGTGTGTGTGGACACTTCTTTTTGAATAGCTAAAGGAGTGGACATTTGACAGTTTTGCTGGACTGTAATCCGGTTAGTGTTTGATAGATCTAGATCTATTTACAAATCTCAGCCTAGGATTTCAAAAAAACAATGGGAACTCAGGTGACTGGGAGGAAAAGGATCCCGAATCGGGAGAAAGTATCGGCGGAGGATGATGCTCTTAGCCAGATTGCTCGAGAGGTAAGTACCGATTATCGTGTAGAAATGGCACGTAGGTTGTTTTGATGTAACGTGGAGCAGCGTCATCCTGCGCAAAATCTCAAAACACCTACTACTAAACACATTCTCATGCCTTAGAAATCCACAGCAGCTTTTTGTTCTCTCTCAGCTTCCATACCTCACATATAAACCCAGTTCAGTGCACGATCCCAATTGTTTTATTTTATATTAATAGGCAGAATGGGCATTAGGAGTCAGTATGATCAGCTTTATAATGATGCATGACAAAAAAAACAAAGGAAAAAAAAAAAACAAGACAAAATGATGGAATCAAGATGGAATCAAAGGCCGCTGTTTGTTTCTGATCCACGAGACCTTTAGGGAGATTTCCCCTATTAAATCAGATCTCCCGGAGTAAACCACATGCTTGCACATAATAAAGGGTTTGTCGTGTTCACGAGGCGTCAGACAGCAAAAGAATCGAGTCGCTCTTCATAAAATCTGCCAGGCTGCTGACGTCAGACGTTTCCTGCGTCACACCCGGTGTTTTTTTTTTTTTTTTTTTTTTTTTTTTTTTTTTTTGTATAGGTCCTTTTCAATTCATTAGAGTGGTACGATTAGTGACGTCATCTCATGCTATTTCTCACAAGTCACCATTCGCTGTACTATGAAGTGATCTTCACCTACTGATTCCAATTAAAAAAAGAAAATCAAAGCCTGATGTGCTCTGATATTGTAGTCCATTTGCTTTTTGGTTTAGCATATGCATTCTGAGATGCTTTTGTGTTCATGGTTGTAAAGAGTGGCCATTAAAGATACCTTTGGCTTCCTGTCAGATGGAACCTCTCTCATCAACAATGAATGTCCATCTATAGAAGTGCTGATGAATGTTACCATTCTTGAAAACCTCAAAAGATCTCAAACAAGCCCATCTGGCAACAACAACCATGATATGGTCCAAGTTAATGTGATCACATTTTTGTCCATTCTGATATTAAATACATAAATCATTAAACCAGGGTCTACATGATTTTATATATGCTACATTATTGGCTGACTGAATAATTGAAAGAATGTACAATGGTAAAGTTGAGTGACAAATAATGTGACTACTCTCTTACCTTTCTATTAAGGTGCTAACATCTATTAAACAAAAATAAAGCAATGCCCCGGACGAAAGATTTTTTTTAGATTATCAGCATCTTTGATGTGTAGTATCCTACATCATCTAGTTAGCTCTTACATGGGAACATGCTGATGTTTGCACATAATTCTCCTGCCATGCTGTGACCTTTAAAGTTAATGGACTACATCTGGAAAGCATTTCCTCAGTGCTAAACCCACACAAGGATTTGTTTGCCTTAGACAACGCTGTCCTACTACTTGTCTGCTATATTCTGCTTTAGTTGACATTTAAGTATCTATAACAGGCTGCAATGGGGTATAAAGAAAAAGAAAAGCATCTAAGAAAATGCAAAGCATTAAAAGAGACTAAGAATTAATAATGGCTTCTGGTGTTGGGTGTCCTAATAAAACCCCTAATAGATTCATAGTCTCTGCTTTTAGTGACCATTTCCAATCTAAACATTTAAATAAGGAATGCTTTAAGGTATTAGTTGAAGCTGTGCATATATACATTTTACGTTCTGAAGGTTGCTGTGTTTTGGAACAAAAACAAAAATGCTGAAGTGTGCTACAGGTTTCTATACAAACTTTTTGGAACTTACCATGACTAATAGAGACTGTGTTTTTGTTTCAGTGAACACTGGTAAGACTGGTTTAACTGGTAATATCAGATCTAATTTAGTTTGTTTTCACTGTGGAGATTTTCAAGTCTAAACACATCGCTCTTGGAATAAACCTAAATGATTTTGATTTCTTACAATACCACATTGCCTCAATTACCTTCTGATGGTTGTGTTCATAGGATTTAATGGTTACCTCATTTCTGTAAAACAGAGGGATGCAGCAGCACTGGTTCTTCATTTTGTTTAACACTCTCACACTTTGCTCAAACAGTCCAGAAGAATTTCAAATCTGTACTAATCTAAAATCAACATCCTAAAAAACTGATAGCTAGCCAAGATTTGTACAGTTACATTCATGGCATATTGCACCCTTAATCAGAGTGACTTACAATGATCTCATTTGTACATCTAAACAGTTCAGGGTGTTGGTGAAGGTTCCAACAGTGGCAGCTTGGTATTGTTGAGATTTAAACTCATGGATTTACTCATGATCTGGAGTCCGACATGATGACTTCTGATCTACCACTTCCCATTTCCACTTCCCAAGATGATTCTCATGATACTTTATGTTTGGATTTCTCTCCTCTTTAACATCATTGAAACTGTTTTAGAAAGTCAGCACAGCAATGCAAATTGTGATTTTATCAAAACAAAGAGCCTCTGACTTCTCATGGGAACATTCAAAATACAACACTAACCCCACAACCATTCACACCAAAATTGCTAAAGGCATTCAAAGAATTTGAATATGAGCAATATTTATGTTTCAGGGTGGGGTTTTTATTGACTAATGACACACAGTGACACAAACATACTATAAAGCCACATTTTTGTGAGGTGAACAATCTTGGAGAGCTTTTCTTTCACAGTCTCAAGGTTTTTTAAGTTTTCCAAAGAAAAATGAGAAAAGTTGTAAATATAATTGTAAATACACAGTGTCTAACATAGGCTACATAGGGAAAGTAAAACTATTTCTTCATAAACACAGAGTTGAATCTCCTACTCATGATGAACTTGTGTTAACACATCTGGTGAAATGCATGTAATTGCATGTTCACAGCTTTGTGACGGCTTCAGTGCATTCTTCAAAAACATTCTTAAAGTCATTCTTAAAAATATGCAATATGTACTAACTATGAAAAAAAAAGAAATTTTTGCCATGAGTTATGTATTGAGACATTTGGGAAACCCTGCAGTTTAAGATCAAGCTCTGTGTGCTACACACACAAACACACACACACACACACACACACACACACACACACACAATTTATTTATATATATATATATATATATATATATATATATATATATATATATATATATATATATGTGTGTGTGTGTGTGTTTACATGGCATGCCTTTTAATAAGCTCATTAATTTATATAGGAATCTTAGGCTCTTTTATATAGAGATGTCTCTATGAATTTCTGAAAGCATTTGGTGACATACACACTCAAAATAATTTTTGACACAAGGATATTGTTGTTAGTTTCAGTATTCTTGTAATTCCAGTGCAAAATAAAAGCATTTAATGTAATAGTAATATTGTCTTGCAACCCATAAAACAGTCTGGTAAAAAAATAAATGTGAAGTTTTGTGGCACACTCACTAAAAAGGGTCTAAGGAACAATCTGATCACTTTTTCAATGCTCTCCACTACTGGGGTCAAATGTCGGTCTAGGTTGCAAGTGTGCAATGGTCATAAACCTTTTAACCATGTGTCCATAATTTAAAAGCCAGAAATCCCTGTATAACCTGCATAACTACAATTTACACCATTTAGAATTTTCTATTTTCTAAAAAGTGATACTATTTGCTAATTTTAAATAATTCAAATGGTTTGCTTGGAATGGGCAAATTAATCTGATAGTGAAGCTGCCAAACAGGAAGTGAGGCTTCATCTCGGCAATGACTTTGCACACTGACATACAACTTGTAGGCGTAAACAGGACCTGAGGCTTTGCAACAAATTTCTTTCCTGCGCCACCTAATGGTCAAAAGTGAAAAATATCATACAACTTGCATCTTACTTCTATTATTGTCACTTTAGTTTCTACCAAGTTGTTCATCTAGACCCTTTTTTCTACAGTCAGAGAATTCCACCAATGTCCATAGTCAAAATGTGCATATCATGGGTGAAACTACAAATCCTTTTTGCCTGTGGTGTTATGGCTCTGCTTTGGCAACAGTCAATGCGACTGGTTAAAAATTTGACTTGAAGTTTTCATTAAAACATTTTTTTATTATTTTTTTTATTTGCCAAATTATTATTTACAAATCGAGATTAACTTCACACTTGCTATTGATTCAATTCAATTAAACTTTATTTCTATAGCACTTTTAACACGTGATATTGTCCCAAAGCAGCTTTGGATAATTAAAGGGATTATGAATATAAATGAATAATAATAAGTCAGTCTCTATAAGTTCTTTAATGATCTATAATAATTTCTAATGAGCAAACCAGTGGTGCCATGGGAAGGGAATAAAATCACTGAAATGGTATGAGGAAAAAACCTTGAGAGGAACCAGACTCAAAAGGGAACTCACCATCATCTGGGTGACACTGAATGTCCATTCATTATAGTTCCATCATTGTAGAGGTTTCATCTGTCTACTAATGAATGCAAAACCGTTCATGCCAATTGTAGTCCAACACCAGTGTAGCAAATTGTTTAAAATCTATCATCGTTGTGCTGAAGTTTAACCCTGCTCTGTAACTTATTGGATTTTTAGACTGTTTTGACTGTAGAAGAGGTAGGGAGTTATAAAGAATAAGGCAGGTCTGGAAAGAAAAAAGGGACATAATCACTAGTACCCAAGAACCATGTGTAGCTCGACTGAGAGGGTTGAGCTGATGGGGCATTTCTATAAAATGCTATAATCTACAACATTACAAATAACTATAAATGAATAAACAATATCATTTTGTTACTGTTACATGTGATATGGCCTAACAGGAAGCAAACTGTTATCACCTCAAATTATAACAATCATGGGTTGCAATCATGGGTTGAAGTAGAGGAATTGAATAAGCTTTCCTAAAATAAAGCAGGGAAAACTTTATTGGTGTGGCCACATCTGGTTCTTTATCGTCTTCAGTTCTTTTACTACCCTACATAAAGCCTATTTTATTTCAGTTTAAATGCAAGGGTTCCCAGTTTATGCTGTTTATGCTAGGCATGTGTCTTGGTTAGGATCTTGCATACACATGCTAATTAAATATCTCTCTTTTACTCTGTTCTATTGTCACAGCCTATTTAATGCAGGCTGGTCAATCAGAAATGATCTGTGTAAACATAGAGACTTTCACTCTACTGTGTTTATACTGAACTTGGCTCTTTGGCTTATGTAGCAGATTCAGAACATGGCTGGAGGTAGCAGGAACTTCAGTAGTTTACAACCCGCTTCAGCCATGTTTACTTCATTGCAGACAGATGAGACCAGCTGCAGGATTTCTTCCAAATGTGTGTGTTTAGCTCATAGAGAAGAGCAGCAATGCGTGTGGAAACAATTTGCAAGTGTCCAAATATTTTTTCCCCATAGTTACAGATTTATTGTTATTGATTTGTAGCATGAGTATCTTTAAGCACTTTGTGTAAGAACTTCATAGTTTAACTTTGGAGTACAGTGCCTTATTTAGAGATACACAAAATGAACAATCCTCTTTTATCTCAAACAAACGTAGATCTGGAATGAGTGACAGATGTGTAGTTGTTATAAACTCCTATATAATAAATTAAACTCAGGTATAATAAATTAACAGATACTCTTCAACACAATTTTTTTCCACTTGAAATATGCAATTATGTGGCCCTTCTTTAATGTAAAAAGAAATGTTTGTTAGTGTCTGTAACTTGATGTAACTAACATAAGAAAAGTATTTTAAAGGCATGGCAAATTTATAACGATTCATATGATTAGCCAATGCTTTCCTAAGAGGGGATTGGCTATTGGTGTATGATCATACAATACACACTGGACAGATAAATGTACATAAAACCTTCCAACGGGCAGTTCAATTTTTGTATTAACTAAAGCTTACTGTCAAGAATGTTTCTATTTATGTGGCCCTGTGTTCTACACAAGAATGGAAAAGATTGGAGACACCTAGTCTTTTATCAGTTTTGAGATGCATGCATATAAGATTAGATTAGATTAGATTTGATTAGATTTGATTCAACTTCATTGTCATTGTACAAGGTACATTTACAGAGCCAATGAAATGCTGTCAGCATCTAACCAGAAGTACATAAGTGGCCTATTTACCATAGATAACAGTAGATAAATAAGGTATGAGGTCCATATATACAGGGATGAGAGTGATTAATGTATTCTCATTTGTTTCCCATGCAACGTACTAGGTAAACACTCAAGAACTGGATAGTGAATGCCTGGAAGAAAGTTCTGTGGACAGATGAGACCAACTTTGACATTATGGGCTCTAGCCGAACAGGAAAACAGGAGAGATGTTGTTACTGGACTGCGTTACGGCCACATTTTAACATGAAGCTGGAAGTGTAATGGCTTGGGGTTGATTTGGAGTAGGAGCGTTGGAGACTTATTCTGGGTAAAAGAAATACCGAATTCACATAGCTACAACTTTATACATATGTGCTGTGCAATTCTGTCTGGACTGCAGCTGATTGGAACTAACTTCGTTATTTAACAGTCGCTCGGTAAGCGTTATTTAGAGAACAAACACTGGGCTATAGTGTCACCTGTCATGAAATGGTCTGCCCAGTCACCGCACCTAAATCCTATTGACCTGCTCTGGGATGAATGGTTAAAGCAAAGATCAGAAACACCCTTGGCAATTTTTAAAAGAAGCATGTATTTCAGCTGAATGTTTGGAGAAACTAATTATCCAGATTTCAAAAGTGTATAAAGCTGTTGTTTATGCTGAGGGAGGATTTTTCATTGAAAATAAACATAAAATGACTGTTATATCATAGAATGTTTGTTGCACATAAACAAAAGAAACATGCACGTGTCTGTAAAAACAATAAATGACTAGGCTTTTCCAAATTTTTGACAGACGCTGTAAAACATAAATATTGCAATTACATTTGCAAAAAAATTATTTCATTATTTTTCTGTATCTTTTTTCTCACAGATGGGCCGTTTTAATAGATTTGCTTATGCCTGTAAGACTGATATATGTAAATTACATATTTATGGCTCCCTATTCTGATTATTTCGTTTGTTAACATGCAAAATTAGACACAGCATTCCCTGGTATCTCTGCAAAATACACTACATTCTGGGGCTGCAACTTACAATTATTTTAATAATTGGATTAATCGGACGATTCTCCCCCCGCCCACATAAATCGATTATCTGGATTAAATATTTTTATTAATTAGATGTTTTGATTATTATTATAAAAATAAAACCCTAATTCAAGGTCTAAACTTGTACTTCTTAAAAAAATAAATAAAATGCAAAAGTCAAATATTGAGTTTAACTATCTTTAATGTTAATATTTTAAAGCTTATAGTAGCTGCTTGTTGGGGAGGGCATGGGGGATTTCTCCTTTAAAAAATTCACTCATGCTGGGTTGTTTCTTTCTGTTCAAAAAGCATTTGAGTATGCAAGGTGAAGCAATTTGTATAAATCAACATTTGTATTGTATTTAATTATAATTGAACATTAAAAAAAATGATATTAAATAAATACAACATTGACAATTTCTGTTAAAGGAATACACAGACATTTTGTTTTATTGTAAAGATATAAGCATATAAAATACATAATTAATTTGATGTTGTATAATAATTAAATAATATTTGCATAAATTAAATATAAAAACATTGAAAACAAGCATTTAAACGTTGTAAATCACGTTTGAAAACAGATAAGTTACTGTTGTAGTAAACAAATGCCAAAAAAGAGAATGGAATAGAGAAACGCAGCAAGCTAACAGGCTTGATAAAAAATAAAAAAAAGAAAGAAAGAAAAAATACGCATTGGTGTACAAATGCATAAGAATTAGCTGAAAACCACAAGCGTTTTATTTGCTGCTTTTAGATTTTAGTTTAGTTTAGCACTGGTTTAATTGAATCCATCACCATGTCGTGAGCGAGGTAATTGCGCAACCTGATGCTCGTGAGTCACGACAGAACAGATCCAGTGTGACTGTCCAGAAGTTAGCAAACAGTTTACACATTAGCACTTCATTAAACTATACCATTTATACAGTTTCTGCTTACTGTGCTGATGTTTCACCTTCATTCGTTACACTACTGTGTTTTCTTTTCATGTGCTTGTGCATCACTGTGGTACTTTCATTTCACACAAGTTCAGCTTTTCAATAACTTGCAGGTTACAATCTTCTTTGTTGAGTTGAATATAAAATGGCACACTTCTGCACACTTTTTCCTGCTGCCAGTTGATCTGTACTCTCCGCCTTTTCACAAGCGGCTCTGTTATCTTGGCATCACTATAACCCGTAACTTAAGCAGCCCAATTAATCTATAATGGCATGCGTTGACAACGAATTTAATTATCGATTATTAGCGAGTCTTTTGATTAGTTGTTGCAGCCCTACTACAGTCTAAACTGAATACTACAGTCTAAACTGGATACTCCAGTCATATGCTCATTTGATTCTCCTGTCCCTTCAGTCACAAACACTTTCTACTTGGCAATTCCTTAATACTTGGTGCTTTAAGATACTTCTCTATACAGGAGATACACTATATGGACAAAAGCTAGTGGACAACTGACCATATGATTGGTATATGATTTTTTTAGGTCCCATTTGCTGTTATAAGAACTTCCACTGTTCTGGGAAGAGTTGGATTAGATTTTGGAGTATGCTTTGGAGATTTGTATTCATTCAGCCACAAGATTATTAAGTCTGGTACTGATATAGGGTGAGAATGTCTAGTGTGTAGTCAGTATTCTAATTCATCCCAAAGATTCCTAGGTCCCCTCAGGTAGGGGCCTCAAGATCTTTCACTCCAACCTATGAAATCATATATTCATGGAGCTGGCTTTGTGCACAGGTGCATTGTCCTATTGGAACAGGTTTGGTTCTTCCTGTTCAGGGGAACTAAATATCTTAATGCTACTGCATCGAAAGGCATCCTATACAACTCCAACTTTTGATCACAGTTTGGGGAAGAACCACAAATAGCTGGAAATGTCAGATGTCCCAGTACTTTTGTTCATATAGTGTACATGCTTGTGAATATAGAATTATATAGAAAGCTAGAGTTAATTACATCCTCTGAGCTGCAGTGAAACCACAGGAGCGTGGTTGGTGTCCATTGGAATGGATTGGAGTTTTAAATACAGAGGAATTGAACTTTAGTCAGTCGCCACCAGCATGCTCAGGGACAAATATACACTTATAAAGAACATCTTATTCATTTTTATCACCACATTCTCTGTTTCAAGCTGCTTTGAGACCATGTTCATTGTTAAAAGCGCTATACAAATAAAAATGAATTGATAGTCAAAGTGTGGATACTTTTTGAAAGTAATAAATATATATATTTGAAAATACTTAAAAATCTAGAAGTAAAAGTAACTGATTATTAACTGATTAAAACTGATTTTTCATTACAGAAGGAATGTTACGGTGGTTAAACCTGAAATGCTAACGAAATATTTTTTACCAAACATAAAGATAATTCTCTTTTTAACACTTTGTAGCCTTGTATTAAAGACAAATTCATGTAGTTGTGTTTTATTTGACATTTATGTGAATAAGATTTTTAGATCTTTAACATTTTTAAGAATTTTAGGCACATAGTTTTAAATTATAGTAAGTCAATATGAAAAAAAGCATGCTACTTGGAAAGCTACAAATCTTTCAAAACAGTACTTGAGTACACTAATAAAGTGCAGTTACTATATTATTTTTCCATTCCTGCTGAGAACGATCTTTACTACAGCTGAGCTTTTCCACTTTGTGACACCAAATCTTTTTACGTTGTGGTAGTCAGAGTTACTCTTTAGTGTGAAAGGGTTCTGTGTTCATTTATATAAGAATTCCAGTTCAGGAATTATACATAAATAAAGTGCATGAGAATGTGCATTTTCAAACAAACTTGGCTCATATGAATTGCAACTTTTGCAGTTGTGGGTTAATGCTGTGGCTGTACAGAAACAGAAGTAGGAGTGTTTCATTTTCTTAATTTAACATTTGTCTTAGTCACACATGTTGAGCTCAGTGGAACATTTGACCAAATTCACATTCATTGCTTGTCCCACCTCTTGGCGCTCTCTCTCATTCTCTGACTTGTGACTCGTGTGGCTGAAAACAATCAGCCAAAACTGGCACGTGTCTGATAGAGCAAGGCATTATGGGAGTTATTTTTTTTTTACTTTACACAAGAGGAGGAATAGGCGTGGTGGTATTGGCTGGCAAATAGGAAGTGGTCAGGCAGGTCTGCGTTGGGCAAAGAATAAATGCCAGAGGGAGTCGAAGAAAAGGCTCATGAGCCTGGCTCCACTGTAGCAGATGTTTGCCAAGTCTCTCCCCACTAGCCTGGATCATTAAACTTCTAGACAGCGTTAACATCCTGTGCTGACTGCCAGTCTATTAAAAACTATAAAGTACAATGTACATGTTAGCAGGTCGGCTTTTTATCTGGTACATTATACTGTATGTTCCTAATGTAGTTTTCCATTCGTTTGTTATGGTTAGAACAGAAGCCTTTAAAGCCGTTGTTCTTACTAGCCATATATAGCTATGTTCATCTAGTTGTCTACGTGGTCACATGGAGTAGTTCTGTGGTCCTGTGTGTGTGCTGCGCATGCGTGTGTGTCCATAAAATTAGGGGTTAGCAGGATAAAGCCATAAGCTGCTGCTTAGAACTTAGTAAATGGAGGTATTAAGGGAGTGATGTATTATAGGTCTTTAAAGCATTTTAACAGTGGATTACACTGGATTTTATGTGGGGTGCCTGAGTGTGTATGTGATGATCTAGTCCTTTTCTGGCCTAGCAGAAACTTTTTGCAGCCTTAGTGTATGCTACTAATAATTATATAGACTTTCCACACAGTCCGTGGCCCAAACGCCATATACATATACTATTTAGGTCACTTTGGACATAAACAAGTACAGACAGTAGTAAACAATTGTGTGTAAGCTCATAGCTTGTAAAGTCATAACAAGGGTTAAAAAGTGAAAAATGTCTCTAATGCACTTTAGTGTCTGGCTGAAGTGAAATGTTAAACCCAACCCAGTCCAATGTTAGTGAATAAAAAAACAATTATGTATGAATGTATGTACATTTCAAGCAGGGTTTGTTTGTTTGTTGTTGCCAGTTCAGATTACTTGTATAGCATTTTATAGGAGTTATATAATGATAATTGTGGCTGTGCCATTTCTTTATTATGCTAAAATGCCTAGCTTGATCAATGCACGCATATCTTTCAAACTTTTTTTTTTTTTACCACAGATCTTGGACAGTTTTGCTGTGAAGTGATTTCTAATCCATTTTTTTAACTAGCTAGCCTGATGCTACATAGCATTAGTAAGCTAAACACTTAGCTTAAAGAAAGTTGAAAAAAATGTTGTCACCAGCTAGACTCGGAGCGAATAATCAAATTGGCCAGGTCATGCTATATTGAAATTAATGGTGTAAACCACCAGTTTCCTCACCAACAGAATATGCAGAGGATAAACTACTCCATGGTGGAAAACAATAATAAAAAATTGCTTGTGTCTAGCTACAGCTGAGCTGATGAAACGAAGTAATAAACATTAAACACACAAGCAGAAGTTGTAAAGGCAACAGTGTGCAGAGGGGTGCGATGTTCTCCATGTGTATTGTTTTTTTCCCACCTCTCAAAAGCATGCTGGTACAGTATGTGGACTGACAATGCTAAATTGCCCCTAGGTGTGAGTGTGTGTGTGAATGTGTGTATGTGCATGGTGCCTTGCTATGGATTGGTGTGCTATACAGGGTACCTTACAGGTGGTCCTTATTGATGAAAATAGAGCGGGTGAATAAATAAAAAAATATATACCATGTTTCTAAGTATTGTACTAGACGAGTGGGATTGGCTTTGTGATCAGCTTTAAAAAAGAATCTGATTTTTATGGTATTGGCTGGAAGTGGGCAGTCACAGATAAAGCTCATGGGAAAAGAATGACTACGTCGATTAACAGTGGAGCATATAAGATGTGTCACAGTAGTTTTAAACATTTATTTTTATATTTGGGGACACCAACTAAGCCACATACTACCACTAATATAACACTGGTGGGACTATAAACAAACAAAAACTGTGGGACTTGGTGGAGTTGGTCAAACATTCTGTGGGAGTAGGCAGGATTGGTCAGAAATCCTTTGGGACTGGGCGGGAGAGAGGAAAAAAATCCCAGGCACAACTTCTAGTGTGTATCCCCTTTGATGGTGTTATTTTTAAGCTTGGTCCACTTTGGTTTTTCTTTTGCTATGGTTTTGCACATCAGTGCATATCCTGATATCTGGGTTCCATTATATGCGGCCATAAAAATATCTGGAGTGTATTTGAGTAAAAAATGAGCAGGTCCCCTGGTGGTCTAGTGGTTAAGATGCAGCGCTCCCACCGCTGCGACCCGGGTTCGATTCCCGGTCAGGGAACCATCCCCAGCCACTCTTAGTGCCGGTCCCAAGCCCGGATATAAATTGGGGAGGGTTGCGTTAGGAAGGGCATCCAGCGTAAAACATGTGCCAAATCAAACGTGTGGAGGATCCGCTGTGGCGACCCCTAACGGGAGAAGCCGAAAAGAAAGTTTTATTTGAGTAAAAATGAGCGATCACTGTTGAATGAGGAAAATGGGTTTTGATTTTAACACTATACTAATGCCAATGGTCCTTTCTGTCTTGGAGATGATTTATTGCAGTTTAAAAGGAAATTTGTGTCAGGAAAGGATAAGAAATAATACATTTTGCCAGAAAATTGTGGTGAACTCAAGGTGTTCCAGTTCTAGTGGGACAACTGTGTATTTAAATTTTTTTTTTTTTTGGACACAGGGTTACTGGTCAGTGACTGATCAACATTTGGGTTGCTGTGCTTTATTTTTTCTACAAACTGATCACAAAGAAAAAGGCTTTATAGTTTAAGCCAGAAACTTTTTTTGCCCATTTACCCATCAACACAGTTCTGCTACACTAGCATTTAAAAAAGGATGTTCCCAGCTGCGCTAAGAGTGTTTTCTTTATCATTTCGAATGTATGTTTGACATTGTCACACTGGAAAAACAATGCAGGTTACAATGCACAGCTAAAAATAGTTCACTATCATTCACAAAGTGCTATTGGCTATTCTTTTTAAGGTAAAGTGTATAAATCAAACAAACTGGATCCGTCTAAGATTTTAAACTTCTTTCCTTTGGAATGTTTCAGTGCTAAGAGTTTCCAGAGCCAACCTTGTGCACAAAGAGCTACAAAAACAATCACTTGCTGAGCTCACACTGCTTAATTTGTCCCTGAGGAACAAGGAGCTTATTACAAATTTCCATGGTAAAACAAATTCTTTCACTGAGATGATATAAAGGCTATTTGAGGGTAGAAATGTGGCCTCATTACTGAATTTCCTAATTAGGAGGAGTGTATTTTAGGCTAAGGATTAAGAAGGACAGAGGGAAGGGAAAGAGAAGTCATGTGTTGCTCATATGCTGCACTTTTGGTGTGTTGGGTGTCAGAATTTGTTGAACTTATGATCATGTCAGCCAGAAAGACATCTGCTAATATAGAAGACATTTATTATCATTAACATATCAGTCACTGCCAGCACCATTTATATTAAGTTTTATTATGCATATTGTTGAAAATTTCCATTAAGATAGACCTCTCCCCCCTGACCCCCCAGCATTTAAACATAGATATTAATCAACATGTTCCATGAAGGCATTTTGCTATTTTATTTTTCTTTTAATCTGTTATACTGGATGTGCCTGTATCATTTGCTTTTTAATAGAAATTCATGCAACTACACTTTGTTAATCCCACACAACACAACTTGCACAGAAAACTAGTGTCTTTTCTTTCAGTAAACCAGGGCCAAATTGTACAAAGCTTGATCTAATTAGAGTATCGATTTAAGAAATTGTTACCATACATCTATACATAATGACATACAACACATCATGTAGCTTGTACAGTTAATGTCCCTACTACCTTGTATGTGAACATTTCTGTAAATTTGTACTATATATAAATACTATATATAAATACTAAATATTTGTATTTGAGGTGCATTACCGAAACTAGTGGATTGGTTGTTTTGGGTATAGAATGCACTGATTTTCATAAACCTCATAACACCTCTCGGACACTCTGATAGTCTGCATGTCTGTGACTTCAGTGATTTTCAGCCTATATTCAGAGCAGTCCCTTCAAAAGGCAAGAAACTCCAAAACATAGCTTATATAGCTAGATATCTATCCACAGATGCAAATGTTTTATCTATCTCTATCTGCAGCACATGTATGACCAGCTGTATCCCTGAACAAGAACCTGGTCTGTGACACCTTTTGAGCTGTGACAAATCGCGACTTTAGGTAGCAATATGTTTGCCTAAATGTTATCTATAAACTAGTGTCTGAATTAAAGTATTCGCATTTAAAATATGTATGCATTAAGAATTTTATCTCACTCTACCACCAATATAAAATGGATCAACAATGTTCATGATATCATTCTGCACTTCTGCTTCTCAGCAGGTTTTCTGTCCAATCGAATGCTCTCTAAAATGTAAAATGCCCTGACATGACAATCGCACGATTGATGGAGAGAAATCATATCAGCAAGAATCGGTCATAATTTTTTTCTGGTTCAGAAGGGTGTGGCTTGAATTCATTCTCTTTAAAGAAGAGGTAGTTGTGCCTGCTCCATAAGCGCATTGCTATTTCTCAGGCTCATGCCCATGGCACTAGCTGTCTTAGCTCAGGCTGTGAGGTATGAATGCTATTGGATGTTTCAAAAATAGGAGGAGCCACTCAATATGTCCTGTTCTGAGTTCTGGTTCCAGTAGAAATTCTCTCAACACATCTAAATAAAGCTGTCTCCAGGCACTACACAGGGACTTTAAAGCATCTGTGTGGTCTGGATCTTATTTTCAAGTACGGACATGAAAATATGCCATATAATTTGTGGCTGTTCTTTTTTGTGGTATTGTTAAGTGCATTGGGATGGAGCTTAAGCAGTAAATATCAAAGTACATGGATGGTAGCCTATAATGTTAAACATATACACTTGTAATTCTGTGTCTATATCCATAAGAACTAAATTTAACTTAATTTTTTTTTATATTAGTTTAATTTTTTTTTCTGTTTTTAATAAAAGGTCTAGTTTCTAAAAAAAAGAAAAAAAAAGTCTTGCAGGGACTAGGTAAATGTCCTTGTTGGGACATTTGGTTTGCCCAAAAATATAAAACATGCCTCCCAAGCTTGGCTACACTTAATGGAGACATAATCCTATAAACCTATTTACCCTTTTGGTTATGTTATTTGTAAGTGCCTTGCAAGGTCTTCTCAGGATTTTTAACGCTTCCATGTGAGCATGGTCTGTTTCCAAGAATTAATTTGACGTCTATGCTGTAACAGTGGGCTCATTTGAGCCAAAAGGCGTCAAAGGCCTGCAGTGGAAAAAAAGGGATAAAGTATTTAAACCATAAATAGGCCTTTTTTGCATTCACATGCTTTTGTCTTATGATTTATAGTCTGCTTTCCTTTTCTGTACTTGTTTTTCTGCCTTAAACAAGCAAAAAGTATGAGGGACCGCCAATGCAGGTCATGCCATTGACAGGATGGTCATCAGATGTGGCTTAAAGAAAAATAATTCTAGTGCTGCATGTCAATGCTGTTTTTTTATTTATTTATTTATTAATACAGTTATTACACTTAATTTCCCAATTCCATTCTTTGACAGAATCACTTTTATCATTGTATGGACAACACATTGATTTATTTTGAGAAAGTCATCTTTATTATGTAATTAAATCAAATAACAGGACTAGTGCTAAATATTTTATGATTGTAAATGTTTGGAAATATTAAAAGGGTTATGTACACTGTTAATAATTTTCCCGTTAAAAAACAGTAAAGAACTGGCAGCACAGTTGCCAGCAACTTACTGTAAAATTACCAGTGTCTTAGTGTAGGTTAAAATTACAGTTGTCTTCTATTTATTAAAAAAAACAGTAAAGAACGGCAGCACGGTATATTTCTGCATTAAAGTATATTTCTGAAAATATAATTAGCAGTTTTTTTAGACCTTGTAATTTAAGAAATTGCCCCAGTTTAACTACAAAACACCACATTACTACAATGTATAAATGTACTCTTTAACAGAAGTAAATCAGCTTTAGAGAGTTATTTCAAAACATCTCTTCTTTATTAAACTGTCTTAGTATAAAACCTAAATAACATTAAAGAAAATAACACAGATTCTTATTTACAGAACATTTGTATGAAATAAAAATAATTGTCAACCAAATGTCCAAAGCTTATTACATGTATGGAAATACATCTAAATGTAAAAATAAAATTACTCTGGAAAGAAAGACAAAGTGAATGACAGAAAACACCCAATATATACAGTATTTTTGAGTGAATATGCATGTGTGTGATGTGTGTGTTAGTGTGTGTATGCGATGTTTGTATGTGGTCTGTGGTGTGTATTACTTATATAAAGTCCCACTTAAAATCTTTTAATTTTTTAAGTAGACTGGCGACACGTCCGCTTTGATAAGACTCCTACAGCCTTGTGCTCTTTTCCGGATTTATCCCGATTAACCACCTGAAAAACAAATGTGTGTGTTTAGAACTAGTGAAGGGGAAATGATTACTCACAGAGAACATATAGAAAAGTATATTCTTGTATAAAGAACAGTTTTCATTCCGGAAAGAAAACAAGCTACAGCACGCAGATCTTTTGGGCAAAAAGTAAAACACAATAACACCGATATACTATAAGGTTTTTTTTTTCTAACGCTGGAGGCTTCACGAATTTCAGAAAAGCAGCGGAAACCACCAGTCATTTTAGGGTGATACAAAGACAATGTGATTTCAGTGCAATGGAGTTTGAAAAATTAACTTTACAGAAGGATTATCACATATTTTGCTGAATGAATCTCACCCGGTAATTGGGAATAATGCAACCCGAGTCTGAAATCCAGCTGCACACCACAGTGGTCGCGCAAACAAAAGAGAACTTACCTGTTAATGTTATGAAGACGGATAAAAGTCCCCGTGTGCTCACTGCAGTTTACAAAAATACTGTATAATAATGTTTTATTTCCTTTGAGTAATAAATACAGCAAAATGCCGTTATATTGTGTCTACATCATTTTACAACAACAATAAAACAGTAATGTACTGCTTTTGAACATAACCTTATTATACTGTTAAAATTCTGCCGTAAATTAACAGCAATTTCTAACAGTGTATGTAATCATGGTTTTAGGAGTGAATGACACGTTTCTTTAGAAGATGATTCCCATTGGAACATTTCCTTCAAAATCGTTATAGCATAGTCGTCACTTCAGGACCATGATCTCACATGTGCCGCTTATAAAAGCCCCCTTGTCAACCCTAATGACCCTGGTGGCCTTAAGAAACCTCTGCTCAGTGTGTACATAGGACTTCCTTTTCTTCTGATCCACCAGAGCAATTTCCTTCTGTTTTCCTTCTGGACTTTTGTGTATTAAAGGTCAGAAGGGTTTGCAACACATCTTGATTTTGCATCTTGCCAGAGAACAACAGACAACACTCATACACAAATATCATATGCTACTCAAAATCAGTCTGTAAAATGTGACTGCAACCTCAGTCTCTTGGCTCAGAAATGTCGACAATGACAGTCCTCAGAAGAAAGACAGAGCCTGCACTGAATGATATTTAATTTAAGAGGGCACCTCTTGACAAATGGACAAAGCTGTCTTTATACTTCAAAAACCCCTGATGCCGCTCATCAAAGCACACAAGGTTTTTCAGTTACTGCGGACGAAGACAAAGTGAAAGCTGGGATCTTTCTTTGCATGAGGGTGAAAGACCTATTATACCTTTAACCAGAGTTATGACTAGCAGATACACTCCTAGCAAAAAATACTTTATCCCCAAGGCCAAGCCTAATTCCATGAGTTAAATAAACATTTCCTATTTGAATGTAATAAAAACCTAAGCAGGTGGCATGATGGTGCAGCAGGTAGAGTTACATTTGATTTAGTTTGCATGGGTTTTCTCAAGGTTCTATGTTTTTCTTCCATCTTTTAAAAATATGGTTGTAACAGCTTTAACTATTTATGCAGCTAGTTAAATAGCAGTGTAGATTAAATTTGCTAATCACACTTTCTATCTATCATGGAAAGAACAGAGGACTAAGTGTAGAAGAATATTCCTTTTTATTTTGGATTTGGAACTATGTTTGATAAAGCAGGTGAGGTCCAATGAACAAAAAATAGGAATTAGGAAGTGTCCTGCCTGCTCATAAATCAAATCATCATAAACTAGGGATGAGGCAGCATGATGCTTGCCCTAATGGGCCTTTCTTGGTGCTTATTCAAGTTCTTATTTTTGAACACTAGGAACAATTTAAAGCTAAATAAGGTGCTGAGCATGCTACCCAATAATTGTACACTATAATGATAAATGCTATACAAGCCTGAGGGGGCAGTGTTATGATCTGGGGTTGTTTAATTTGGTCGGGTGTTCGTTTAGCAATGTTATGTACAAAAAAGGTCAGCTGACTAGCTGAATATATACAATGACCAGATTTTTCCATCAGGGGATTTTTCCATCCCCGATGAAATTGTGAAAGAATGATTCAAATAGCATTAGAAATAATTTTAAGACATTTTTTTAAGGATTGGCAAACCAGCGAGTCCAGACCTCAGACTCTTTTTGATGTTCTTGAAGAAGACTTTACTCATCGGCCTGACTTTCCCATCATCCATAAGATCTGGACAAGAAATTAATGCAACTCTGGATGGACATAAATAGTGTGACATTGCATAAGCTTTTCAAAACAATGCCACAATAAATGCGTCATTATCTAAGCAAAATTTGGTCCAGCAAATCGAGTCCAGTGTGTGGTGACTTTTTTGGCCAGGGGCTATAGTGGCTTTTACCAGTCTACAACACAATGAGCACCATGATGAGATTAAGAAAATGTTTAATCACTGAAGACTGGTGAATGGTGTGAGGATTGGATTAAAGCATCTTCTGAAAGCAAGCTCACAAGCTACTCTTCATTTGTCACATATCATACAAGCTTCCAGGCTAGCTGGATATTGCCTACTGTTGTTCATTGGTAATGGTTAAATATCTGGTTTATTTATTTATTTATTTATTTATTTATTTATTTATTTTTTATTTAATCCAATTGAACTGATATGATTTATTCAGTAGCTAATTTGAAATCGATAGGAAATGGTATGCAGCTTCTTTATTTATTTACATTTCTCTTATTTTCTCTACTGAATTGTTGATGGTCTGTTAACATGAGCAAATTCTTCAAAAGTGGATCATGATTGGGCAAAAGTCAGGTTCTGTTTAGAAGGATTCTGCTTCAGTTGTTCATTTGCTAAGGGTTACTTGGGTACATTTAGTTTTTAGGATGGCTTTTCAGTTCATTTTGATTTTATTTCTTTTTTCTGTCTTTCTTTCACTAGGCAGAGGCGAGACTGGCAGCCAAGCGGGCAGCCCGGGCAGAAGCTCGAGAGATCCGCTTAAAGGAGCTGGAGAGGCAGCAGAAAGAGGTGAGGCTTTGGTGTTTAGTTACACTGAAATCAAAATTCTTTAACTTTCACTAGTGCTTCTACTAATAATAATTAATAATAGTAAAAATTACTTCTACATCTTTTTGTTTTTTAAATAAAGCTCAAATGAAGTTTCACAAGGAAGGTTCGCAAACTAAAACAGCTGTATTTCAATGTATTCTTAATCAGAATGGTTCCTTAAGGGTCCTGACATCCTGTTGAACTTTGTAATATTTTATAGAGGTATAAACTAAAGATATTTAACGTGGCTTTTTTGTTTGTTTGTTTGTTTGTTTTTTTAATAAACCAAGCACTGTTTGACATAGAACAAATGCTATCTAGATGTGTGCAAATCTGTTATATTCTTTACAAACAGAATGAGGATTACAGGTACATTCTCCTGAGTGAAACATGTACCATGTACAGTCATGCCTGCTTTAAAGCCCATTAAAAGGTCCCAAAGTAGATTAGTAGGTCATGTTGCTCCGGGGAGCGGGTGTGAACTTTCCCCAGTTAGCATTACAGACTTGTGAATAAGGGGCTCTGTGTGTGGAGGGGCGTTTTTCTGGGTTTCAGGTTTTTGATTTCGTCAGTGGGATCAGTGTATGTGCAGCAGCTGGTGTGATTTTTCTGAGGTAAGTAAAAGACTGACACAGTGCTGTACTTTATATTTCTCCTGTAGGTCTATAGGAATTATTATTTTTTTTAAATAATTTAATTTATTAATCCATAGCATAGCTAGCTAGCAAGCATTCATGGTTCCTTAAAAATTTTTATTTCTCAAGAATATAATGGTCTGGTTTCATGCATGTTTGTAGTGAATACCAGGTTAGTTGTAACCTTTCAATTCTAACTAACAACATAGAAAGTATGGTTCTGACATCTGTCCTTCTGTGTATTCCATCCTTTGACTGGACAATGACAACTCACTTTCCTTTTTGGGAAAATAGGATAATTGTTTCATTACAAAAAATTTGCTCTGCAGCTGCATTGTACACACACCTTCTCAATCACTGCAAATGGCACAAATGCCCACAAAATATAAGGGGTGTTTACATTTCTACGGTCTGGGATAAAAATAATTCAGACCCATCTTCATTTATTCAAACTCTCTTTATTGATTTTATGACTTAATGATTCAGGGCCTCGTCCTTCATTTGTGAATTACTCAATTATATGTTTTATATTGTTAATGATTTTACATGATCCAAGATTGTTGGGTTCATTAAAGCTCGTCCTTGATTTGCTGTCAAAGCAACAGGTCTATAAGTTAAAACCTGGTCGAGAGCTGTATTATTTCACTTAAAGGAGATCATAGTTTTATAAGCAGAGGTGATTATGGAAAGTCTGTCACAACCAGGTACTATCCCGTTTTATGATAGACACTTCGGAAAAATATTTTTCTCTTAAGAGAATCTTTTACCTGATTCGTTTGTTGAACCCACATATTAACATTTTGACTAGCAGTTTGTAGAATTATTTTGTATTTCACAATGGGTCATGTGGTAGCTCTAACATTATGTAAGTGATTGGTATAAAATATACAGTATAACATGGGGAACACTTACACATTTACTTTGTTTCAGTAGTTTTTAATGACGTTTTCGACTTCTTTATAAAAATATGACAAGCACTTGCTCGTTGGCCATTGTGCCATTTACCGGTCAATTGCAGTGTTGCCAATAATGGTTTATAGTATCATTTATAAAATAAATTAGCATAGATGCCCAAACTTGGGCCTGCATGTAAAAGTTGGCCCACCATGCCAAATATTAGAAGGGTGAAAAAGTGGAAAATTCCAATGACACAGATCTTCATTTCTAATTTGACATTTGACATAAGATTTTTGTGTAATATTTAAGCTGCAGAAACTTTTGCACTACTGTACCTTCTTTTGTGTTCAGACTTTCAATCTGATGAAGAAGTGTAACCTTAGAAGAAAACTAACCGACTCTCACCTAAATAATATCCTAACTTCAGTTAGTCAGCTGCAGCTCAATTTGGAAAACCTTATGGAAAAATATAGACAAGCTTCATGTCTCTCATAAGAGGTCACTGATATTCAAGCATAGGCCAGTATTTCTTATAGTTTGATTAGCTGTAAATGGGATTGTTTCTATGTTTTTATTGTACTATATGTTTCACTGAAAAAAAAAAAAACATAGGATAAACTTTAAAAAGCAGATTACAGAGATTCATTTTCTATTATTTTAACTTATTTTATTTTTAATTTGTAAAATCATTTATAGGGGGACCATGGCAACTTTAATTTTAATATAATACAGTTTGGTATAATGAAACATTTCCTTTTGGCACATCAATCAAGTTAGATTTTTGGCCCTTAATGGAAAAATGATTGGGCACCTCTTGTATCTAGCCTTTTCCAGCAACGCGTGAATGATACTAATCAAATCCACGTGTTTGTTTCAAGAACCTAATTAGCCGAACATACACATGATTAGATGGTTTTGAATTTGTCATTTGATCTTGGATGTAGTTAGCGATGAACGAAGAATGGGCCCCTGTTGCACATGATTTTACAAAAAAATCGGCTTGTTGTTGATCAAGTAATCTGATGTCAAAAGTGAAATCTTAAAAAATTTTGAAAGACAGGAAAGGCTTAGCCCTGCTAGCTTATTTATACCAGCAGCCCCACCCATACATATGAGGCACATAGGTTGCATAATTGCATAGTTGTTTGTTCCAGCTCAGAGACTTCCTTCCCAGGCTCTTAAAATGGACAAAAGCTAATAGGTTTACATTAGGAACAAAACCCTGTTAACTGATTAGTCTTCACGGCTGAAGAAATTACAATTACACAACTGTTATTTTCCACTGGCTCTCTGTTACCACCATGTACTAATACACATCACCTTTTTATTTCTCTGCATGACCGTTTCTACTTTTTTATCCTGGCCTCTTTTTTCCTTAGATTTATCAAGCTCAAAGGGTAAGTTGTCCAGTTGTTCTCCAAATCACTGTCCCCTCTCTTACTGTTTACACATTCTCACCAGTTAATCCAATATCAGTGCATGTGCTTGAAGTATCATAGTTTGTAAAAGGTATGTTTTAAGGACAGAAAAAAGGAACAGTGGGTGTGTCTCAATCAGCTTTATTTACATTTAAATTTATGGCATTTGGCAGACACCCTTATCCAGACCGACTTACAATTATCAGATACTTTTTGTACAACACAACATTTAAGGGTTAAGAGCCTTGCTCAAAGACCAGCACGGAGGTATTTGAACTTGTGACTTTCCTATCCAAATCATTTAAAGCTGTGACCTTTCAATCGAAAGTCCAACATGTTAACCACCGAACTACCACCACTGGGGTGTTTAATGAGGACGTTAGGTCCCTAGGTCGTGTGTTAGTATTTCATGTGCATGAGTTGAAGCACTGGGAAGGACCCTGGCTCACTATACATTGGGACGCTAACTGCTTTATTTTCTGTGACATGATGATGTATTCACATAGCAACATATCACCAACAAAGGGCAGAATCACACTTCAGAATTTTTCATTTAAAAAATATTCGTTTTTTATGTCATATAACTTTTTTTCAGCTCAATTATACGTTTCTTTTAATGTACCGTATTTTCCAGACTATAAGCCGCTACTTTTTTCCCACGCTTTGAACCCCGCGGCTTAAACAACGAAGCGGCTAATATATGGATTTTTCCTGGGTTTTTCCTGGTTTCACAAGATTCAAGCCAAAAAACTGAGCCATATAACATTAGACCAATGGGCAATGAGGTTCCTCTGACGTTTGACCTGCCGCTTACTCGGACTGTCTACAGGAAATGCGAATCATTTGTCACGCTAAAAACAATCGGGAGAAAAGCTTCACCGATGGTGATTTTTAAACACACGACGATGCCAAAAGATAAACTCTTGAGAGAAATTGTTGTGAAAGGAAGGAGGAAGACAGTGACCAATGACTTTCTTGGTAGGCTACTGTTTAGATACAAGCCGTGTTACAGACACTGTTTTTTGTTAAAGCCTGTGTAAAGTTCATTAGTTTCAGTGTAGACACCTGCAGCTTATAGACAGGTGCGGCCTATTTATGTTCAAAATAAAAATCTTTGTAAAATTCAGTGGGTGCGGCTTATATTTGCGTGCGCTTTATAGTCCGGAAATTACGGTACCTCTAAGAAAAATCAAGGCTTGCTAGTGTTTGATTTTTTTTTGTCTTTAAACACATAAATTACTACGTTAGTAGTTTAAGTTGCTACTGCAACGATAACAAGCTACTTGCGAATTGTGCAACTTTTTTTTTTTTAACTCAGATGCTTTACAAACAAATTTCCAGTAAGGGAGTGCATGGATCATCGATGTGGTGCATTGTGGGGAAAAGTACTTTATTCATCCCTCTAGGGGAAATTAATTGTGACAACAGTCATAAAACACAAAAGCAACACAGAGGACAAGTCACACTAACATTTCGGCATGCTAAATATCTTTGGAGACCTGCTGTGAATTTCATTGGCACATGGATATGATAATGTAAAAATAGACTGCAGCAGCACCACAAACCAGGCAGCTTTTTTAAAACTGATTTTATATTCATTAAAAGCTGTATCGTACAAAACAGGATGCTGCAAAACTGCTCTCTGTACTCTGTACTCTTTTTCATCTCAATTATTTCCTGCATGTGAAATGGCAAACAACTTCTCTCTGGCTTGCTTTTCTGGTTTTCAGCATGTGTGCGCGTTTGAATAAAAGTCACTGCAACAGAAAGTGTTGTGTGGATTTAACAGTACACAAGATTCATATATATACTGTATATATTGGGTTTTTGCCTAAACTGTTACATTTTTTTGGAGACACACAATTTTATAGAGTGTCTTTGGATGGGGAGGCATTGAATTATCTCTTCACTTTAACTAGGAAACCCAAACCTGTTCCAGCATTACAATGTCCAAAGCTTTATGAAGGTATGGTTTGCATGATATGGTGAGGAAAATTTTAGGTGGCAAGCTGTAAAGCTCAGACCTACTTACTCTACATCAGTACTTGACTTCTACAAGACTACCAAAATCCTAGTAGCTGAATGAGCACAAACCTCTAAAGCGCACTCCAAAATATAGTACATCTTTCTAGAACTGACTACAAATGTTTGTCCATACAGTGTATATTACCAGTTTAAGCTTGTTTGTTACAACTGTGAGCAGTTGTATAAAAATGTAGAGTAGTCCAAAGTAAAGTGGCAGTGTGTGTGCAAGAATGTGCGGTAATGTAAAACTGCAATATGCAGTCTAGTGTTTTAAATTCAAAATCAGTGGACACATTCAGGAGACTTTTGCAGTTACAGCAAGGGTGCCATAGTCTACTGGAAAAGCAGCTCTGCCGTTTAGTGGGTATGGAATAGAGGGGGGTGTTTGCTCTTATGTTTGCTCTCAATCTTTTGACCATTCATCTGTCTACCATCAACTCCAGGGTATCTGATTTGCAGACTAGTGCTTTTAGAGAGTGAATGTATCAGTAGACTCAGTGGATTTTGCAGTTGTGGCAGCCCTTAAAATGACCGACTCCCTGATCAGTGCATTTACTACTAAACTACTGAGCTGATTGAGACGCACCCAGTAATATGGATGAAAGCAACTTAGCTCATTCAGTATTGTGTACATGATCAATTACATAAAAGAGCATTGAACATTACCTTCAAAAGCTGAGTTTGTTTGTACTGCACCCATGGTTCTCACCATCTTCTTCCATATTCTTTGCAAAATTTTTCTTCTCTTCCTGTGTGCACACAGAAATACTATGGGCTGGACAGCAAATGGGGCCATATTGAGCAGTGGATGGTATGGCATTTAATAAAAAGATGTCATGCAACACCGATAGTAGTTGTAGCATAGATATCAGAGAATAGACAGCTTCATTTTTATAAAACATATTTTTAAATAAATATATAAAGAAAACATTGCATTTTATATATATAAAATAAGAACTATATTGATAATGCTGCATGTGGGTAATAATTAAGATTTAAAGGCATGCCAATTATGGTCAATAAGTGCCATAATTATTTTTGTTCTGAAATTTCCCTTACTTCTGACTTGCAACTTGCTGCTGCCTTTTTCTCTTTTCCCGCTGCACTTATCAGGAGGACAGCGAGCGTTACTCGCGCCACTCACGGAGACACACATCGGTCTGTACCACCTCCTTTTGCTTTGCCCTGCTCTACTATTTAAGAGTTAAATTGCTCTAACATCTGCCTTATTGCCTGACAAAATGACCATGATTTGAGATAAAAAAGACAATTTAAAAATGAACCCAAAACAGCTTTTACAGACATTAGCTGAGGCATAAAACAGTACCCAGCTTGCTGTTACAGAATAAATATAAGTGACAGGCCATCAGGGCCAGCAAAGCCTTCTCTACTGGGCTAAACTCTTTCAGAATCACTATCAGATCCACTAGATAGCTTTTTCATTCCTCAATGGCTTACAGAGGAGATGAAATTGATTCGGCCCAGATATACTTGCATGGACATTTAAAAGGTGAACTTTTCAAGAAAAAATGGACATTGTGAGGAACCTTTTATACTTTTGTGTTTTCTTTCCTGGAGATTTTGCACAATTTGCCTTAATTTCAAATCCCCAGGAAAATCGTAATGACCTGAAAAAATGCACAAAAGAAAACTCAAGGTCATTTTATCAGAATCAGGTTTATTGGTCAAGTGTGTTGACAAATACAAGAAATTTGGTTCCAGCTGCTAGTGACTCTCAATAGTACAGACATAAATAACACCATACATTTAGCTTGGACTATACAAGACAAAACAGACAAGACAAGACAATATAGACAATTTGCGACAATATAGACGAGTATTAAATCAGTAATGTACATAAAGTGTGAGAGTGCATGGTAGTGCAAATAACAGTATTGTGCATCAGGTTCGATGAGGCTAATATTGAAGTTTTTGCTGGGGAGATGATGTGTGTGGGCGGTGCAGCAGTGGCTGAAGGGAAAGGAGACTTGTTCCTTGAGTTTGTTGTTTTAATAATAGCATTCATTCTTGCTGTAATGCAGTGCTCCGTTATATTGTGTTTCTGTATTATATTGATGGTTTCTATAGCCATGACATCATAATGATGGTATTAAAAATGGATTGACTTGGGTAGGATACCACTTAAGGCCAAGGTGTGAAATGTATGGCTCACCACTGATAAATATACAGGGCATATAGCACCACACTGTGTTTATTATTTTTCCATAACAGCGTATCCCAGAGCGGGTTTCATTTCTCTTATACCATGGCAAATTTGCCAGTAATTACAATGATCATTTATTATATAGTGACATGTCTTTTTGGTAGGTTTCTAATTATGTTTACTGTTGTGGAACATACATGAAACATGGTTACTTCCTGTCATGACTTGCATTATAGCAGCTATAATTTGCTGTTCATCTTCTGTTCTTTTTTCTCTTTCTTGACGTTAGGTAGATATAAAAATGCAGCTCATTTTACAGAGAAATCAAGAATTCAAGTCTTTGTGGGATTAAAAGTAATATTTGTTTTGCTTAATTTGAATGTAGTTACTGCCGTTTGCTTTCAAATGTTATTAGTTTTTACATTTTCCTTTCTATACTCAAAGATTTTTTTGCTCTGTTTGTTTTCATATAACTGTTAAAAAATTTTTTTTTACCTCATTAGACTTTTTTTAATGGTTGGACCTGGCTTTAGAGAACAATTTTTTTATTTTATTTTTCAATCCAACACTCGTATCTGGTCAAAAAGTGCCAAAGACATGAAGCCAAACATAAAAAGTGGCCCAATTCTGCTTATTTATGAAACCAAAATTTGACCTGCTCTGTACTAACAAGCTTTATCAATATGTGTTCTTTTCTTCCTTGCATAGATCTCGGATGACGAGGAGCGGATGTCTGTTGGAAGTAGGGGCAGTTTGAGGGTTAGTTTTCACACATATGCACGCACATATACACACACACGCACACACACACACACACATGCACACTCATACACACACACACTACCTCTGTATATAACAGATTTTACATTGTGATTATAGCTTAATAAAAGCATCCCATTTGGTTCATAATCATTCCATTGCTTGAATTTACTTCCTAACGTAACATGGAAGTAGCATCTTTTTTGCAAAATAAATAATTACCACATTTAGCAAATATTTACTGACAAAGCACACAATTTGCTGTATACACCATTTATTAGAATGGCCATGGCCACATGGGTGTCACTGCGGGAAAAGTTTATAGTATCTAGTAGCTATTTCAGTGCATAATTAATTTTATACACCCAGAGATTCACTCACCTAAACCAGACACTTTCTGCTGATGAAGAATGTCCTAGATCAAGCACTATTAATCAAGTCACTTACTCTAAATACAACACATTAAGAGGGGACGATCATTGTCCTCTTTATAGTAATTGTTTCACTTTTTTATTTCACCAATGTCTGTATATAGCACTATATACTTATATATATGTATTTAGTATAAAGTTTGTACTGATTCAACACATTTTCTGTTGCTCATTTCATAATGACTTGCACTCATATTCATCCTCTCTCATTTACAAGAGCTCCAGATGTAGTATACATGATATTTTTTACAAGCAATGGAAATACCCAAATTTTATTTTAATTTCTTACTTAAATTAATGCACAAACTCTGCTTTATATTTAAAGTATAAAAGTCAAATATCTTCTGTGCTTAAAGTGTATGTTAAATTTAAATACTGGAGTGTTCCTTTTCACTGCAGAACCATGAAATATTGTCAAACATGTACTGGAATAAATATAATGGCAGGTAAACTCTGAAACTTTAGCTAATATTAAAAAGAAAATTGCGGTTGATGCAAACTAGCTTGCATGGTTAAATGTAATTGGTGCAGTAGCTACAGTATTGTGGCACCAGAAAACCAGAAAAATATCCACAATCCATGAACAAATGGAGACTATAATAAATTCTACTAACTGTAGTAATGATTTTCAGTGCATATGAAGTAAAGAGTGCATAAAAATAGGATAATTTAGATACTTCAGATACTTCAAAATATTAATGTTGAGACCAATTGTACTAAAAGCTACTTCCTGCCTCTGCATGCTCATATCTATGGAGATGTTTTTTTATTTATTTTTTTATCTCTCTGTATTCATGTGTTTCTCATTTGCATATCTTGTCCCCCTTTTGCTTGTCATAGGGAACTTACTCTGACCTCTATCCTGACTTCACAATGACTTGGTCTGTGCCTGTCATCATGTTTTCTGTTCTCTTTGCCAAATGCACATCGGTCATTCACAGCTGGTTCCTCCTTTCCTTTCTGGCACAGCATGTGTTTTCTTGCTCATTCAGTAATTCAGTTGCATTTTGTTTCCTCCAAGTTGTTTTCACCTCAGTTTAGTATATTAAACTACAAACACTAATGTGTAATTCTGGAAATCTGTAGATTGAACAGTAAAATCTTGAACATATCGTTCTTATCAGTTTCACTGTAAATGAATCAAAGGTAGTCAATAATGTGTTTTTAAATTATTTAAAAATTTTGTGTAAATAATCAATGATAAATTCATATGTGAATATTCATATGAATTACAATATGCCCAGTAAATTACTGTTAACATCTTAGCTTAATCTATTAAAACTGAACTTTATGTAATAATGTAGATCCAGCTAGTTAAGTCACTTAATATTGCCTTAGAAAAACGTTTAAATCTAGCTAGCATCCTTATTTTCTCTTGATATGTTGATTTGCTAGGTCATGTATTAGGCTGGCTTGAGATTTTTGCTTCGTCCATGTTTTCACATATCTGTGCATTCCAAATTCTGGAAAGATCATTTGTTATTCATGTATGCTTGCTAGACTATTAAAATAGTATTGATCAGACTAGTACAAATCGATCTATGTTTAAGAATATGACACATATGTATGTAGTGCAGCAGTCTTTCACCATATAGTTAGTGAATTGAAGTGTTGTGAACACCTTAATAAAGTAACAAGCATACCAAATAAAAACTTTCTGGTTGTTGAGCTTTAGAATGATAAAAACATCTTATAGCCCTGACACAAATTTTTTACAGTTATTTTGTTGTTTATCTGTCTGTATCCCCTCTAAGCCAAATCACATGATTTATTTAACACTCTGACCCATATCCTAAACCGCTCGACACAGTATACAGTATGCTTGCTCACCAGAAACTTCGTTATAAATACTACTGCTTAATAATTTCTTTAATCATACACATAGTCTTTGCCTGAGAGTACCATCGTTGATACAATATCATTTTACCGGCAAATGTGAAGATGACCTTAGTTAAACAACCCCTGAATTTGATAGTCCGGAGGCATCATGACAACCACCTGCACTGCATTAGTCATTATATATATATATATATATATATATATATATATATATATATATATATATATATATATATATATATATATATATATATATAATATATATATAGTATAAAGCTCTGCTAGATGCTGTAAATGTACATGTGAAATCTGTGAAAGAGGAAAATATGTCGTAGATAATGTCCATTAATCAAAAATGCATTCCCACTATGGTGGTTTCTCCCATGCAAAGGCTGAGATGAAGATTCCTTTTCTGGGATTTTCTAATCTAGATTTTTAAAATGTAGTTGAAATTTTGCTGAAACCTGGCAAACATTCAAAGTGAGCTGGATGATTGGATGTTGACTATTGTGAACTGCCTATGAAAGGGTTACTCTAATAATTCACTATGTTGTAGGCTTTAACATAAGTTTTGTGTGACAGCCTCTCAAACTAATTTAGTTTTATTAATGTAGTTGCTTTTCAGAAGAATTAGTATGCAAACATAGGCGGATCTAATAAACTAAAATAAAATAAAAAAAATAAAACTGACCAAGTGTATGCCTGTTATGTTACACACAGTTTCATGTAGTAATATATTCTCTTTTAATAATTTTAGTTCATACTTTCTTTTTAATAATAGCTGAATCTCTAGCCATATATCTGCATGTTCATGTAATCATTCTTTCTTTCTCAGGGTACCCTGTGGTAACATCTGCTTTTCTGTCCCTATTCTCTATCTGCTTTCTTTTTTCTGGCTACTATAGCCTACAGACTATGGGGGATTTTTGGGCTCCGGTTCCAGGGCCTCATCACGGGCCAGTTCAGCTCGTGCCAGCCCTGTGGTGAGCTTCCATCTTCCATTTTTCCTAAAAGTTGACTTCAATTCCAGTCTTAATACTAACAAAAAACATGCAAGAAGAAGGAAGAGCATTAGTAGCACAGACTTCACGTTTAGTATCTTTGAAAAAAATCTTTAAAGCTAATGGTCTTGCACTTTTATTTTCCCCATAGGTGGAAGAGAGATCTGAGTTCTTGGAAAAGGTTAGTTCAGTTTTAGCCATTTTACCAGTCAATGCTGCACACTGTATTGGATTGTAGTGTAATGAAATGGCTTAATGTAATTTTTTGTTTTGTATTCAATTTGTAGGGATCAAGGACAGCATCTACTCTCTCTGCTGCCACTTTGGCCTCACTAGGTGGGGGCTTTTCTCGGAGAGGCAGCTGTGACACTTCCATATCGGTCGACACAGAGGCCTCCATACGAGAGATGAAGGTAATTTTTAAGAGTGCTTTTTAAATGAGTGCCATTATAATTGTGTATACAGTAACATTTAGTCTTGTCTTCCATGTCCCCAGAGTTTTAAGGCCATTTTCTGACAGATGCCTTGGATACTAGATACCTTTTAGAGAGTGTTTGCCCTCTGCACATGTTGCTGAAAGTTTCCACACTGCTTGCATGGCTAATTAATATTTTTGTGTAGCTGCTGTATATCTGTATATTTTTGCTTATTGTTTAGCCATACCCTGAGGACATTTTGTTCACTGCACGCACTCTACATCTGAATAATTGTTAAGTAAACAAAGCTAGCACTCATTGGCTGTAAACATTTACAGGACTCTCTGGCTGAGGCTGAAGAGAAGTATCGAAAGGCCATGGTGTCCAACGCTCAGCTAGATAATGAGAAGTCCAACCTGATGTACCAGGTAGACACACTGCGAGACACACTGATGGAGCTGGAAGAGCTGCTTTATGAGACACGCAGGGAGTGTGAAGAGAAAACAAAGGTATGTCCTGCCGAAATTAAAAAAATTTTTTATCACATTTTCAGGGGATTCCTAGTGATTCCCAATTTAAGCTCTTGTGTCATTTTGGTGATATTGCAAAGTATTAGAAAGGGATGGGAAGGTAAAGTCATTACCTCTCTCACTGGGGCAGGTAAATGTGCTAATGTCGATTGTTTTAAACCGGTTGAGTGCATTAATACATTATTTCTAGCATATAGATTAATGTTTTGTCTGTGAACTGTGGAGTTCTGTGTTTTCTTTGCAGTGCGTGTAACAGATATTATTCTTATTATTATTATTTGTGTATGGTTTGCACTTTTATTCTTTCCCAGCATAAGTTTAACCGTGAGGTGACTGCTTGTTTTGCTAGCAGATTGACAGAATTTAGTTTTCATACATCTGCATGTTCCTGATTCTAAAATTAACACCAAGATCTTAAGAAAACAACTTTTTGTCAACAACAACAAAAAGGTGCACTGCAGATGTTAAAGTTTAATAATCAGGATTGAACTTCTCTTTTCCTTTAGGAGTACGATCGGGAGCGCCATGCTCACAACACCCTGCAGTTCCAGTTTAATGAGATGAAGGAGACGTTAAAACAGAGTGAGGAACTATTGAAGGTAATCTTTTCTCTTAGTATGTAGAGATTACTAGTTTGAATTGCTTGCGGAAAGAGCAAAGTTATTGTACTTCCTATAAATCTAAATAGAATTGAACCCTGAGAAAAGCCTCCTCCTGATATAATTTATTTTTGCCATTGAATACTCGTACAAATGTAATATAAAACAAGGAGAAAATGGAGAATTTAACGGAAAATATTGTGCAACACTTTTTACCTTCCATATGAGGAAAATTTGCTCAAACCACCCTCCACTTCAAAGCAGCCACATACTTTAATTTAGCCACTTGAACAGCTCATTTAGGGTCCCGTCACAGCATCTCAATGTTCATTCAGAATTCTGTCTAGTGCACTCCAAAACCCTTTGCTTAGAGCCACTCAGAGGTGGGCTTGCTCTTGCTCATTTGATAGTTGTCTTGCTGCATAACCCAAGTGCACTTGAGCTTCACAACACAAACAGATGCCTAAAAACTCCCTCAAAATTTTCTGGTTTCCATTAATTTGGGCAATTTTCTCAGTAAAGCATCCCCATGCCACTACCACCACCATGTTTGTGTAATGGTTTTATTGTGGAACACTGACATGACGAAGCCCATGTCATCCAAAATGTTCCATTTTTTTCCAACATGGCATATCCCTAAATGCTATTGGGGTCATTAAGGTGTTCTGTGGCAAATGAGAGATAAGCCTTTTATGTTCCTTTTGGTTAGCAGTGGTTTTCTCCAATGGAAGCCTTTCTTGCCCAGACCCTTTCTAATAGTAAAATGAATCTTGATCTTGGTTTCTTAGGTGTTTGTCTGGGTTTTGTGGCATGCAAATCACTGTGGCATAATGGAGCTTAACCCTCCCCTGCTCAGTTTTAAGTCGCTCCTGATAAGGGCGTCTGCCAAATGGAAAAAATGGAAAAAAAAAGTCTTCAACTTAGTTCAACCTTCACCAGCCTTTGCATGTAGGGACGCTTCAGCTTTTTCCATCTGTAGATAAAAGGTTCTCACTTTAATTCCATACATATGACAAAGGTGCAAAATGAAAGACGAATATTTTTGCCACAGCACTGTACAGCAACTTTAAATGGCATGTTCAGGATCTCTCTCTTATTTATAAGCAAAGTGTTCCAAGAGCCATTACGATATCTTTGGCCTGTATTCATAATTTTCCTATTCTGCACTTGAGTTTAGCTTTTTCCTCTATTTATCCTTTTTATTCATCTCTCTTTTTCTCTTTTCACCTCTTTTCCTGGTCGCTGTTCAGGAAGCACAACAATTGCGCTCAAAGCAGGAGAGCTATGTTAGCGAGATCTCTGATCTACAGGAAACTTTGGAATGGAAGGAGAAAAAAATTGCGGTACTCTCAACTTACAGACATTTTCTGACTAGGTTCTTTTGACATTAAACCTGCTCAGTACAAAATTTCAGATTTGCTGAAGACAACTACTATTTCACCTCAGCAGTTTCCTACAGATAACTGTTTATTTGCAAAACTACAGTATGTCTCCAGTACTGAAACATTATACTTAAGTAGTCTGATCCAACCTGATGTAAAGCAGAGTTACTTTAAACATACCAAGGTTGATTACTGTAATTTCCGGACTATTAAACGCACCCAAATATAAGACGCACCCACTGAATTTTACAAAGATTTTTATTTTGAACATAAATACGCTGGACCTGTCTATAAGCCGCAGGTTCCTACACTGAAACTAATTAACTTTACACAGGCTACAGCCTGAATAGCGAAAGACAGTGTCTGTAACACGGCTTGTATCTAAACAGTAGTCTACCAAGAAAGTCATTGTTCACTGTCTTCCTACTTCCTTTCACAACAATTTCTCACAGGAGATTTTTTGGTACTTTTGGCATCGTGCATTTAAAAATCACCATCGGATTTTCCTGTTGACAGTCCGAGTGAGCGGCAGGTCAAACGTCAGAGGAACCGAATTCATATTTATGATGTGGTGCGGCCACATCATAGCGGTTTATAGTACGGAAAATATAGTATTTTTTCTTTAACTTCATGTGTGGAAATGTGTTATTTCCCTTATGTCACCTCAATTTGCCAACATTTATTTTTATTATTAAAAAAGGACACAGTTATTAGTCAGTTGATGTTGTGAAACTTATAACAGCTATAAACCTTTTTTTCCATTACTAGGCTCTGTTTTTTCTCTTAGTTTTTAAGATGAAAATATTTTAAAATGTAAAACTTAGTTACAGTTTTACTTCTGACTGTTACAAAGTATATTACCACTTAAAGAATCCTCCGAGGAAGTTGCGCCATGTCAGTAATTTCACATACTTTTAAGCATGTGTCATATACATTATTGTGTCACAAATTGCACAAGTCCCTGTGTAAACCGCAGCGGGGACTTAGCCTTGTTGCTATAGAAATGAATCAACACCATCTGAAATATTTGGATTCCAAACATCATATTAATGTTGCGTATGTTGCAAATCGGACAGTGGAGAATGAATGGTGATTTGATGTCATCTGGATATCATTTGGCATGTGTCACATATCTTCTTGTAGATCTCAAAGAGTAGACCTGGATATTAATATATGCATATTAAGATTTGTTTTTTGTTCAGTTTTTCAGAATTGGCAGAAAAATGATGATATTCCAAAACCGTTGGTAATATAACTCTGCACTGTCAGTGACACAGACCTGAATGATGTGCCGAAGCATTCGGCTTGGTGATATATAAAAAGGAAATCTGTCAGGATTCTCAGTACACGTTAATGTAATGTTATCCATTACATTAATGACTTGATATGAAGTTTATATAATTAATTTAATTTTGTATAATACTTTAATATAAATTTAATATACAAACATTGAAAACAAGCATTTGAACGTAGAAAAGACGCAGTAAATCGCGTTTGAATACAAAGAAGTTGTAATAACTGTTGTAATAGGCAAATGGTATAAAAAAGAATAGAATGCAGAAACGCAGCAAGCTAACAGGCTTAATAAAAAAAAAAAAAGGAAAAAATACACATTGGGGTACAAATGCATAGGCATTTTTTGAAACCACAACAGTGACAAAAAATGTGATCGTTTACTGCTGCTATTTGCTTCTGATAGATTTAGTGTTTGTTCGCACCGTTTTAATTGAATCTATCACTATGTCACGAGCGAATCGATTGCGCAGCCTGCAGAACAGAACAGAACAAATCCAGTGTGACTGTCCCGAAGTTATCAAACAAACAGTTTACACAATAACACTTCATTAAACTTTACCATTTTTACATGATTATACATTTTTTTTTCTTTCCGCGCTGCCTTCATCCGTGAGTTAGGCACTTTTTCCTGATGCCATTTGACCCTGTACTCTCCCACGTTTTGCAAGTGACTGTGTTATCCTGCCGTCACGCTAACCCGGAACTTGATCACCATAATCGATAACGGAATTTGTTGACAATGAATTTCATTATCCGGTATTATCGATTATTTTATCGATTAATTGTTGCAGCTCTAGTTCAGACACCTAGCTTCCACGATTGTCAAGGAATGCAAAGCTGAATGTCAAATTTTGCATTGTTAAAAGCCTTGTGAGCAAGAACCACAAATTCCAGTTCTCATTTATAATCTTTAATATAAGTCACTTTAAATTGCAGTGCAAATTCTGTTTTCAGTTTTCTTCTTTCTACTTCATTTTGCTTTCTTTTATTCTTATCTTCCTGTTCTTTCTGCTGCTGGCCTTGTGTAGGCCTTAGAGAGGCAGAAGGAATATTCAGACATAATCCAAGATGAACGTGATGCACTGAGGAATGAGGTTTTCCGGCTGAGGGATGCTCTAAAGGTAGAGCGATTCTGAATATGGGAGCAGCTCTTGAGCCTGTGGCTGTAGGATTTATTGGAAAACTAGAGCAAATATTTTTACTTTCACAGAAACATGGCATATCCCTTGGATCTGAGGTGACAACAAATGGCGAGACTGGAAACAACATGACTAATGGACCTGAATGTGTAGAATCTGCTCAAGATGGACCAGCTATGAGCGCTGACAGTATCTTAGGTAAGTCTGTGATATTGGAATTACTGATTTTATTCAATTTTAAATCAATTGAAGCTAACTTCCTTGCAATAAGCCAAATTATTCTAATTCTTCAAATGCTAATGTCAACTTAATTTTCTTTCTAGAGCTTGTATTAAACAATTAAATGTGATTACATGTGTTTCAATCAACTGATTTTTGTCTACAGAGTAAGAATCCTGCACTAAGTGTCACCTTCAGCTTTTCTTATTTAATTTTATTCTGAAATGTTCTTAAAAATCTTCCAAACTGATTTATTTTCATGAAGAAAACTGGCATCACTACTTTTCCTTTTCTTATTGGCATCATCCCAGTGATTGTCTTTACTTTTAATCTACACCAATCAATCCTTCCAGTCTAAAAAAAGACCTACTTTTTGTGCACTCCTTCATATTTTGCTAATGATGTTCCAGAGAGATCTCCAGAGGATCAGGCACCTAAAATGGACAGCACATCATGCATGGAAGTGGCTTATTCAGAAGTAAAAAGAACTGAAGATATGGATTCCAGTGCAAGAGCATCATGCAGTTTTGTACAGATTCAAGAGTTCTACAGAATTCCCAAAACAATTGAATATTACAGGGGTCAGTCGGTTTGTGCGGAAAATGTACCAGATGAAATAATACATGATAGTGTGGTAGCTCAGAATAATGTTATGCTCAAAGCAGAAAAAAATGCGAACAAACAAAACGAGCAGAAGGAAGAACCTTGGGTAGAGGAGAACACAAGAGTCACTGAAGTCCCAGAAAGTCTTTTGAGTCGAGGTTCAAATGAAGTACTTGCACCATCCCAATTTATTAAAGCTAACGATCAGTATAAGCCTACAAACCTAACCGGTGAAGAAACAGCGGAGAAAATGGACCTACCTAGACCCACTAAAAGCTATCAAGATCCAAGAAAAGCCATTCCCAGCACAAATGTAGCAATGACCAGCTCTGGAAAAGGATATCTTTCTTCAAGCAGTGAGCAGGAGTTTGAAACAGAGCTAAAATTTGAATCAGGGGCTGTGCAGAGTTGCTTCTTTACCCTCCCAGTAGAAGAGAAAGGAATCGCTTCATTTTTAGACAGCTGCCAAGAAGCTTTGCCATTAGAATTTGAAGTCGTCAGGCATGAGGAAACAGATATGGCCAGAGCGGAGCAACAGGGAGAGACAAGTTCTGCTGTTGATGACACAAAACACAACAGCACAAGGCTTAAGACCATGAGCAAACAGGATTGTATTGTGTCCTAATTATTTTTTTTTTTTTTGCAGGCAAGCAAACAAATATTAGTGTTTAAAAGTAAAAAAGAACTTTATCAATGTGCTTTGAATAACAGTTACTAATAACTGGTCTTTCATATATAATGGTAATTTAAAAGACTACTTCATTAAAGGCAAATGTTCATTAAAGTTTAACTAATTTAGTCTGAAGATGCAGACAGTACTAGTATTAAATTGTCTAATCAAAAGTGCCTAATAAAACATCCTAATTCCTTTTTATTGCAATATTTTACTAAAGATCATTTAGTTTAATATCATATGAATATAAGACAACAGATTTAAATTTTAGTTTTCATTTTCTGATATTTACCTCTAAATATGACATGATGTCTCACACATACTTTTTGAATCTGCACATAAAAACTATTGGCACACGCAATTGGCCAATGTTTCTTGTTACTCATGTGTGCCCTTTTAGATGAATCGTTTAAAAAAAGAGCTTTGAGTTTCAGCTGTGAAGATTGCATTTGCTAAATGTGATAAACCAACAAGAACACCAGAGAGCTGTCTGGGAGAAAAGCAAGCTTTTTTGGAGCTGTGAAAAAAAGGAAATCAATAATTGACATCTTAGGAATAGCTAATATTATAGCTATAGTCTTAAAATAGAAAGAAACCCTTGGTATACAATAAATAAATAAATAAATAAATAAATAAATAAATAAATAAATAAATAAATAAGTAAATAAATAAATAAATAATATCCGCTATTTAGAGAACACTTAAAAACCATACCAAGAGATTTAATCCTCTCACCAGAAGTAAGACTCAGAATACCATATTGAAAAGTCACAAAGAAATCCAGAGATAAGTCATTGTAAATAGACAACCAAAATTACCTTCTAGCAAACTGATGTAAAAGCCAAAGTGCGGAGAATGAAAGGATCGGCTCATGATACAAAACATAACAGTCTCATTGCTGTTTCAGTCTCATCAGATTTCTGTCTTATCTCCAGTTCTAGAGAACTATTGCCATAGTAGGACTTCCATGTTTGCTTGTAGAATGAGCTAAATAATACTTATTAATGATGCAACACTGATGGTAGTAACTGTATGTATTAGAAGGCTACAATATTCTGTCTTAAAGGAAAATGCAGACAATGCAGAAAATGCGAGGGAGGTGGTAGCTCAGTGGTTAAGGCTTTGGGCTTTGGATCAGAAGATCACAGGTTCAAATCCCACCACCACCAAGCTGCCACTGCTGGGCCCTTGAGCAAAGCTCTAAAACCCTCCCTTGCTCAGTTGTAAGTCGCTCTGGATAAGGGCGTCTGCCAAATGCCGCAAATGTAAATGTAAATGCAGACAATGTATTTGAAATAAACTTTATCATGTGACAAGTCAATTAACCAAACATACACTACTAACACAACAGAGAACTTCATCAGTGAAAAAGTGGAGGTACTTTTTGTACATGTACTGTATTGATGTATTTCACCTCTTGAAGAGGAGACTGAATGGAGAAACCCTCCAAAACAAACAATAATTAAAGACAGAT
The DNA here is from genome assembly GCF_946808225.1 of Silurus aristotelis. Classification (NCBI taxonomy): domain Eukaryota; kingdom Metazoa; phylum Chordata; class Actinopteri; order Siluriformes; family Siluridae; genus Silurus; species Silurus aristotelis. The sequence goes on from NC_139575.1 coordinate 31,636,426, forward strand.
GTTGTTCAAGCCAAGAAAATATTATAATGTATGGTCTCTTGCCAACGGTGCCAAATTCTAAATTGTTTAACAAATCTAGAAGTAAATATCAGGAAATGAAAGGTAGAATGATGAATGTCTCCTGTTCATTGATTTTTTTATATCAAACTTATGTCTTCATTGTACAGCTAAAACAAGATCATTAAATTAAATTAAATAGCTTATACTGCAATAATTTCCTCCGTTACTTATGCTGCACCTTTTATTGTCTAATACTAGAACATGTACAATGAGTCCATTTGTTTCAATAAAAATGTTAAAGTATTGTTTTTTTAAAAACTGAATGGTAGTATATGTTATTTTTATTATTGTATGTTATTCCTTCAGAAAACCTTAGTGAATATTTGGCTGTCTGATGTGAATTCAAAGCTTTAACCCTGTATCACTACTCTCAGTATCAGTGTTTTCATGTGGATGCGTGGGCAGAATGAGCCTCAACAAGTGAATCATTTCCATAGAGTTTACTTACTTCTTAAACAGTTTACTCACCAACAGTACAAGTGGCATAAACACACAGTCTGTATGTCACTGTTCCCACTTATCGGTGTTCTTGCTTCTGCACAGAACACCAGATTTTCCGAACCTGTGATGAGCAACTTGTACACAAAAAAGACTTGTACACACGTAACTCAGTGCATATTCTCTAACTGACATAACTAACAGCCAATAGCAATAGGAACAGAGTAAACATAAGAAATATACTTGAAGGGGGCCATGCTCTCTTTACTACAATATGTAACACACTAGGTAATTTAACGTCATGAAGATTTACTTTGATCAAACACATATATAAATGTACATACATGTACAGAACACTTTATTTTCATTGATAAGCCCTCCATTATCCTGTATAACAGCTTGAAACACTCTTGGCATTTGAACAATTAGTTTCTCAAGCATTCATCTGAAAAAGGGAAGTGGTTGCTCAGTGGTTTTGTTGGGGTGGGACTCCCAGCACCACCCAGCTGCCACTGCTTGGCCTTTGAGTAAAGCTCTTAATCCTCACATGCTTATTAGTGTAATTGAGAAAAATGTGAGTTGCTCTGGATAACGGTATCAGCCAAATGCCCTAAATGTAATGAAATGTTATTAATACAATGTAATGATTCAGTATTCCTCTCACCCGGAATAAGTTTCCAATGTTCCCTGCTCCAAAACAACCCCCAAACCATTAAGCTTTCACCTCCATGATTGACTGGGGGTGTGAGGCAGAATTCTAACATCTTCTGTTCTCCTTCATACATAACTTCTTTTGATGGACCTCATCTGAACAGTCTTCCAGTCAATTCATCTCTAATTCTTGTATGTTTTTGCCTTTTACCTAGTTCATTGCATATAAACAAAATTAACATGCATGTCTCTCTCAAACAACAAATGTCTTTTATTAAGACATTCATAGAGATGTATATATAGTAACAGCATGACAACAAATATATTTCTTCTACACACTGTGATTCTCTATATTAGTCGGCAATCTGCAGTAGTCAGTAATCAGCAGTAGTCATTTTTATGGTTTATTTTACAAAACCTATTTTTGAAGCCTTTGAAATTGAATGATGGACACCATGTATAATAGCAGTAGTTATAGTTAGAGCACACATAAGTATTTCTGTGGGTGGAAAAAATGGAATAGAGTGGCATGGCATACCTCTTTTTATTAAGGTATTTAAAGCGGATATATTTTTTCAGCTTTGTCTGGATTATAAAATGCTTGTAAATGTGTTGCAATGTCTAATTTTTTTAATTTAATTGGCTGTACTATAAAAAATATATATATTTTACCCTATACCAAGGGATGTGCCAGATATGTGTGTGTATATGTCTTTAAACTCACAGTCCACCTTATAAGAAAGATTCTGTTAATACTGGCTAGGCCCCTTCTTTGTTTGAAATCATCAGGCATGGATTCCACACGATGTTGGAAACATTGTTTTGAAGATTTTTGATTGTGTTACCATAATTGTTTCAATGATTGTGGCATATTAAGTGAGCTGTAGATTTAATCTTCATGATTATCACTATGCATGGTTGGTATTAAGGGGACCTAGTGTGTGGTGGTCTTTCTCCAACAAGGTGTTTCCAGCTTAGAACTGCCATGCACTGGATTTTTTTCCAAAATAATTCAATGGCCAAATCACATCTTTACCCTATTCTGATGTTGGAAATAAACATTGACTTAAGTTCTTGAAGCGTATGTGCATGATTGTATTGTGCATTGCACTTTTGTCATGTGATTTGCTATTTGGATCAATGCATACATGTGCAAGTGTTCTTAATATAAAGGACAGTGAGTGTTTTGTGTTTTCCCAGCTATTTCTATTTGGTAAAGTTGGATACAGTATTAACATTTTAATTTCTTCTACTGGTTATGTGCTGTCTGTAGGAGAATACGAAATATATGAATGTATTTCAGATTCATTATCCTATTCATTATACTATTCATTTAATATTCATTACATTATTTAAAATAAAGTCATTCATATTGTCATTTGTGTTTGATTTTTTTTAGAGATCAGACTGAGAAAGCTGGTTGATGAAAGGGAGAGTTTACTTGAACAGGTAAGTTGCATCTCTGTCTACATAGACACAGGGTCAAAGTGTGGTCACTTAGGTAATCACTGTGTGTGTGTGTGTGTGTGTGTGTGTGTGTGTGTGTGTGTGTGTGTGTGTGTGTGTGTGTGTGTGTGTGTGTGTGCGTGTGTGTGTGTGTGTAGGTAAGGAAGCTGAAAGCAGTTGTGGAACAAAAGCAGAGGAACGGCACAGAAGAAGCAGTAAGTCCACACGAAGATGAGCTCCAGAACAACCTAGACTCACATATCATCGATTTGCAGAGTAAGACACGTTTATTTTCTTTTATCGTTCTTTTTTTTAAAAATTGTTTTACAGGCATCTAGTGAATAAAAACTGCCTTTAAATATACCTTCCATATAACATACAATTATTTTAATGCTGTATGGAATATTAAAAATAATCTATTGTGTCACATGGGCTAGTTTTATTGTAATCAAATTCTGATCAAATGAATCAAATAAAATTCTATTGCATTTTTAGATTTAAAACTTGATATGCAGGTCATATTAAAAATCATCAAATAGTAACCCAGGCCTGCTAAAATACAAAAGTCTGGTCTACTAAAATAACAGAATGTTCTAAGAAGCTACCTTTAAGTGGTTAACCATTAGTTCATTGTTTTTGCACTTTACATTAAAATGTTCCATCATGCCATGGACTATAAACAGGAGAAACTTCTGTTTTGTAAATGTATAGAAGAATGAATGTACATATATACAAATCAAATGTGTGACTACCCTTTGGAAAAACAGTCATTAACTGAAACAGAAACAGCTGTGTAGGAGGCTTAATATTGGGTAAGAAACAGTCTGACTCGGCTACTAAGGTGAGGATGTGGAAGACAATTTCATGGAGCGATCGTTCACTTGGGCAAGAATGAGCACAGCAACAAAACACAATATAGTTAGACTGCATCAGCAGGGTCTACCTCAGGCACAGATTTCAAAGCCGAAGAAAACTGATGCAACAGATAAAAGACACATCATGCTTATGTTTCTTCAACTTTGGGAAGATGTCCAGCAGTCCCATGAGAAAAGAACTAAGGAAAACTGGTGGGACCCAGGTATACCCATCTACTGTCTGGTGAAGTCCTGCTAGAAGTGGTGAAACAATTGAGGCCAAAAAGCCATAAAATTCATATGGAAACAAGGATAAGTGGAAAAATGGCAGTAGGTGCTCTGTACTGATGAAAATCTGAAATATTTGGGAGTATCAGGACACAGTTTGTTTGCCATAGGGCTGGGGAGCAGTATAATAATAAGTGTCTGAAGGCAGCAGTGAAGCATGGTGGAGGTTCCTTGCAGATTTGAGGTTGTATTTCAAATGGAGTCTAAGACTTGGTCAGGATTAATGGTGTCCTCAAATGCTGAGAAATGCAGGCAGATATTTACAATGTGTCCTGGACGTGATGTTTGGCCCCACAGAGCCAAATATCAAATATATATACATACTGTATATAAACTGTATATATATATATCATAAATGAAATTCACCATGAAATATAACAAAATGACATCCATCCATGTTCCTTGTCATCATCCCTAGCTGCAATCATTGGAGTTATATTTACATGTAATTATATAGTATAAACATATTAAATATATTGTATATTTTAGTCACTTATAAAATTTTCTAATGGTTATAAATGTATGGAATATATTAGTCTCTTAATAACTGAACTCTTTAACCTTGGCACTCTAAAACTAATTGAAATAACCAGAAGGCTGGAACATGAGCAAGTACTTTGCTATAATGAATATTCACTTATGCAATTTTTTTGCTTTTATGTGACATTCGATGTTAATGTCTCACTTCATCAATTCAGGAGATGCCAACAGGCAAATCAAAGACTTTAAATTTAAGCTGGTGAAGTCTGAGCAGGAGGTTGCAGTTCTTGAACAAAATGTAAGTAGCAGCAATTGCTTAATAATAATTAATTGTGGTGCATGTCAAAATAGAATAGTTTGTTTAAAAAGTTATTAATATTATTATTTTTTAAATCTCAGGTAATTCGACTGGAGGGGCAGGTGACACGCTACAAAACAGCTTCCGAAGCAGCTGAAAAAGTGGAGGATGAGCTGAAAGTGGAGAAACGTAAATTGCAGAGAGAGGTAATATGTAAACCGGGATACATTGATAATCAATAAATCTATTGTTCATGTGTAAGCACAGCATATTAGTCATGCATTGACATTTCACGTTAATGTGTACACCTAAGTGGTTCTGTCAGTCATTTGTCAAGCACAGAAGACACGATTTTCCAGTGAGAAAATATGCATTATGCATCAAAGCAGGTGACCTTAAGCATAAAAGCTAGGAGAGTTCATCCCATACAGATAATGCAGTAGATGTAAATTACAGAATATTATGACTTAAAGTTGTTTTTACTTAATAGGATTGTCTTATATATTAAAAAGCACCATTTTGGCAAGAGTAATGGTGATTCCCCTTAGAAACAGTTTGTCAGTGCTGAGGCTTAAACCCCAACCTTCTGATTAGTAACCCAGAGTGTTAACCATTGAGCCAACACCTATTACTTATAGTGACCCTGGCAAGTAACAGGCTCATCCAAATCTATTATATTTAAAGGGGAATTGGTAATATTATAATATTAAACTATTAGATCCTGACTTATTAGACCTTTGTGTTTAATTTATTTGGTCTGTTTGCATTTTTGCTTTCTTCCCAGCTGAGGTCTGCTCTAGACCGTATTGAAGAATTAGAGGCCAGCAATTTTCACCTGTCTAAAAGAGTGGAAAAGATGAAGGCGAATCGGAATGCCATGCTTTCGCAGCAGTGATGTCTTCTCGAGTTTTACTGGCACTCTGGAAAACCGCTTTCATTGGCATTAGTAGCAGCTGCACCTGTTATCCTCATTTCGTGTTACAAAATCAACCAGAATTCGTCCATCGCACACGAATCACCAGGTCAATGAGCCATGCGAAATTACTCTGAAAAAGGGAAAAAGATGGCCTACAGATGTTCTGACTCCAGTGTATGAACATCAGTTCAGGAAAGGATACAAATAAATACTGGCATTCTGATGAACAGAAAAGGAATTCTTAAGTGAAATCATGACGAGCATTGGATTTTCTTTTTTCTTTTCTTCTACTGGATTGTGGCGTTTGCCTATGTTGTAGTGCCCCCAGTGTTCTCCAGAGTGATCATGGATGCACAGGAGGTTTAAATTTTTTTGGCTCCTCTAGTGGAGTATGCTTTTTTTTTTTAATAAATGCTGCCATCTGGTGGTGTCAAGAATCCATTCTGAAGGAATGAGGATTGAAATAGGTCCACAGATTTATTTTGAATTTTTACTGACACTCATCTGGATTAACCCTCATGTTCTGTTTAATATACACTAGACAAGAAAAAATGCTGATAGGAGTTTTTTGGATAGATGAATGCTATCTAAAATGCATCTTTTCAGAAAGGAAAACCGCCTGTTGTAGGGCTGTCCCAAAAGGACAAAACAACTCATACCAAATTTTTTTATTAACCGTATTTTGAATTTCGAAAAATATATATATGACATATGATTTACAACACCTAATATGCACTTACTGACCATTTTATTAGAAACACCTGTATACCTGCTCATTCATCCAACATCTATGCCACAGCCAGAGTCACTGAGTTTTTTTTTTCTTCTCTTTCTGATGTTGGCTGTGAACATGTACCTGATGCTCTTGAACTGTGCATGCTTGCATTGCACTGCTACCACATGATCGGATTGTTTGCTTAAATATGTACAGGTGGTCCTCATAAAATGGACAGTGAAGGTATATTAGGCCACGTTTCAGTTTATTTGTGTAAATGCATACACAAAAGCCCATCCCAGGTGATCCTGTGAGATTTTCCTAAATAAGAGCTTATTCAAGGCAAATGAAAGAATTCAACTGCATTTATTTGTATTTTTATGTAGTTGCTTACAATTATTTTAACAAATTTCGGCCAAGCACAATTAAAATCTATTTTAGGTAAACAGAACATCAGTGCTAATCACAGGTTGCTCCATAAAACTTTGTTTTGGTTTTAGAGACATTGGGATTGTTCTAAGTACTAAATACTGAGCATCACCAGCATCTCCTCTCAGGAGGTGCAGGAATTTACAGAATAAGAAATTTTTGACAAATTTGTGGTAGAATGTTGATGGTTGTACAAATGTGTGTGTGTGTGTGTGTGTGTGTGTGTGTGTGTGTGTGTGTGTGTGTGTGTGGTGTTCGAAGTGGCCTAAAGACCTGTGTCTTCATACATGATGCATTCCATTTGTTTGTGTTTTCTTGTTTGTTTTGCATCACAGTACTCATTACTCATGTCAAAGAGTCCACTACCAGGATTTTTATTTTAATTGTATCAGTTACAACTTAATTCTATTAAGCAATATATCTTTTAGGGAGTGAGCAATGGACTGGCATCCTAATCTGGGTGCGTTCCTTGGATAATGGTGTGTACTAAACGAACAAAATAATTTATTCATTCATTCCTCTTCAGTAAGTACTTTGCTGGACAGAGTTACAGTTGAACCAGACATTGTGTGTGTGGCTGGAATTCACTCCAAAGGTCATGGCCAGAATGGTGAAATATTTGTAGTATTGGTGGAAGATTATTGGTCTTAACAAAAAAATCATTGTTCAGAAATGTATCAAGAATCAATCAATACTATACTCCTGTAGCTCTCATCAGCTTTATCAATTGCAATCCATAATATATTTTTTTTGTACATTTCTCTACATCCTGTTATTAAGTGAATTTCTAGTTTCTAGCTTTTCTCCTAAACAGTTCACTGCAGCAAAAATAATCAGCAAAGTGTGTCACAGGAGTGCATGTGTTTAATTCTTGTTCATGTGCTGACCAATGATTATTGTTTAGACTTTTCAAATATTTGTTTTTTTGCCATTTTGTGCTTCACTAAGAATTGTAGATTGCAGTTGACTTGCAATATTTGAAACCAAAAAAAGCAAACCTGTGATGTGGCCTGATGTATTGGTGTATCAGTATGCCAATACCATGGTTTATCTGCACAAACAGAAAACGTAGCTCAAAACAATGGCTGCTGAATAACAGACAGTAGTAGGCTTCCCAAGTATTTCCCAGTTCAATACTGCAATAATAATTATTACATGGTATATTGTGCACTAGTGTATACTGTTTTTAAATATAAAACAATTGTTCGGGCATGTAGATCGATCACACTTTACAGCCGAATACCTGTTTAAAAAAAGGGACTTTTGATCCAACTGCACTCAAAATACATGTCAAAAGCTATAACTTCCTTAAAAATGTTTTTGAAATGTCTTTCTGCCTTTGCCTTTGTGTTTCTACATACTCTTCATGACATTCCATTATCACAGAAGAGCAGAAAAAATGCACTCAAAATGCGAGCGACTTGTAATTTGCTTCGAACGAGTTAAATAAATCAAAATCCATTCCAGTAAAGCAGGACAAATGTGTGTTTGACCAAATTCTGATTTTCAGTTTTTCATGAACATCTTATATGTAACTAAACTGAGGGGCACATTTTTTGTTCATATATGGTTTATATATATAAATTGTGTGAAACGACAGAAGATTGTGTCATTTAGAAGGAAAAAAGGACGGACTGCCTCAGCAAAATGTAGACAGGCTCAGAACTTTCACTTGGATATCACCAGCTTAAAACATCATTGGAACATGAAATGAATGAGGGCTTTTTTTTTTTTCTTTAATTCATTAAAAATATTATTGCAATAACGCTTATATTTCCTGTGTTAAGTACAATCTTTTGTGAAGCCTGTATTCATAAAGTTAAGACTGCTTTTATAATTCTTTGGAATGAAATGGTGTGGAATGGCAAAGCTCAGTGGTTAATAGGTTAAAAGGCCCTTAACCGCTTAAGTGTATAAATGAGACAATTGTAAGTTACTTTGAATAAGGGTATTTACCAAATGCTATAAATGTAAATGGTGATGAGAAAAGAAAGACTGAAAGTCTAAAGTACTCTACAGGTGAAGTGGTGTGTAAGTTTGGCACTGGGTGAAAATGAAAGTGCATATATTTAAGTTTGTATTTATAATTTCAACACATTTAAGTACAGTAATTGTTTACATATTTACTATAACATATGCGCATCCAAAAATAGTTCAAAGAGTTATGGACTTGAACAGGCGCACTTGTGTAAATCCTCATACCCAGAGCTACTGCAATTAATCAATCAATCAATCAATCAATCAATCAATTGTGCAACAATAGTGTGGTGTAATCAGTAGTGATGAATAAGCATACACCAATTGGTACTATTCATCTAAATGCTGTATAACATAATACACTATTTTTAGAGCTGGTGTCTGCTTATGCTTAAGAGCTTTTTATACTAATTAGGAAATATATAAATCTATTCAGAAGTAATAACATGATCTTTAAATCATTTTTACACATGACAAGGATTTCTAAGTGAAAGCCATTAGGCTTTATGTATACAGGGCTTTGTCGAAAGTGTTTCTGGTTCTTCAGATCTGCTGCAAATGTCACTTCCAAGACCGATATTTTTTAGCAGAAAAGCGAACATGTGCTTAAGTGCTTAACTAAGCATAACTCTGTATATGACATCGGTGCTATTTATTTGATTTACATAACAGCTGCTCAGAATGATAAAGTGTAATAAAACACAATTAGCCAACAAATAGATCTTTTAGTTTGTCTTAGTTTGTCTTATAATTTTGGTCATATATTTTTGGGAGAATCTGCTTAGACTGCTGCCCCCGCGACCCGAATTACGGATAAGCGGGAGAAGATGAAATGAAATGAAATGAATATTTTTGGGAGTGGGACACCTGGCTTTTCCAGCCATATGTGATTCTTCCCCAAACTGTTACCACGAACCTGGAGGCACACAGTTGTATCAAATGCCTTTAAATGCAGTACCATTAAAAATTTCGCTTCACTTGAAGACCCAAACTTGTTGCACCTTCAGGCCTCTTCACTCTATACCAGTACCCGACTTTGCTAACACCCTGGTGGCAGAATAGGCACAAATCTCCACAAACACGTTTCAAAATCAGGTGAAACATCTTTTTAGAAGAGTGGAAGAAGAACTGCAAATGGGGATTATTTACCAATGGGATGTACAAAAAGCACATACAAATCTTATGGTTGACAAAGTTTTGTCGATTATAGTGTTTATACAGGGATTTTATATAATAATATTCCAGAAAATCTTCCCATTAATAGTGTTCATATCATGACTAAAATATCATAAATAAAACTAAAAGCAAGTTTGATTTACTCTGCATGCTGTTGCAGAGTAACCTTGACAGATGCTATGCTGTTATTTTAAGTAATTTAGTTAATTTTGAAGAATTAAAAATACATAAAAAAAAATAACAAAATACAATTGAGACAAATGACAGATGACACCTATAAATTTTTTTGTAGGTCTTTACTTTAGGGGCTGTGCTAATTGACTGTGCTAATGAATTTTGCATAGCTGTATGGAGGTCTGTATGATCTACAAACACATCTTTAAAATATGATCTTGGGGGAAAAAACTAAGGTAAATTATAAACTGTTCGATTTATTTTCTACTTACCTTTGGGAACGAGTGTCCAATCATGCCATAATGACCAGTCCCTGCCTAGTGTGTCTGAGCACCACCTGCATGAAGGACAGAGGAGCCGGGAGTGGCTCTGATGTCGAGGTCCTAGAACCTGACAAAGGTCAGTGGGGTGGACCAGCCCGCAGCCTTACAAATGTCCTGGAGACATTTGTAACAGGCCATATAGGCCGCCATACCCCGGGTGGAATAAACATTAACTCCGAAAGGAGTGAGAAGACCAGAGGACTAACACAGACAAATGGCATCCACAATCCAGCTACTGAGCATTTGCTTTTTAGCCGGGAAAACCTCTCCTATGAGGGCCATAGCAGACGAACAGCTGCTCCGACTTCCTTCACAGACTCGTCCTGTGGAGGTATGTGTCTAGAAAAGGAGGAGAACAGAATGTTTGCAAAACGACAGGTCATGAGGGAGCCGCAGGCACCGTAGGCACATACCCTGTTTTTTGGTAAAGAATTGCACGGGTCATGCCAGGGGCAAACTCCAGGAGAGACGGGGCTACAGAAAGAGCCTGTAGATGTAAACTGCTCTTAATGAGAGGAGTTTTTCCTGGGACCATAGGAGGATATGCCACACCAGCCTGTACAGGGGGCGAGACCAGTGACCCCCCTGGCTGGTGATGTATGAGACCACCGACATGTTGTCCGTACGGACCAACATGTGGCGACCTCTTAGGTCTCGGTGAAAGTGTTTCAGTGCCAAGAACACGGCTATCATCTCCATGCAGTTTATGTGCCATGAAAAATGTGTCTTGTCCCACCGACCATGGGCGGAGTAGCTACTCATGACCGCTCCCCACCCCGTGAGGGATGCATCCGTCATTAGCATTATGCGACGACAAAGAGCTCCCAGGACGGGGCTTTTGGACAGGAAGATAGGTTTCTTTCCATACTTCTAAGACCCGCAGGGCTCGCCGCAAGACCTTGATAGTACGGAACGGAGTGCCCTTTTGGAAGAACCCTCTGTCTCTGAGCCAGGCCAGGTGGGATCACAATGGCTGCTGCTGTCATGAGACCTAGCAGCCTCTGGAACTGCCTCACAGTCAGTGACTGGCCTGCTTTTAGTTTCTTGACTGCAGTGAGGATCACTTCGATCCGGGCAGGGGACAATTGTGCCTGCAACACGGTCGAGTCCCAAACTACGCCCAAGAAGGTGGTTCTTTGTACTGGAGAAAGCACACTCTTCTTTGCATTTTGTCTTAACGCGTCACGCACCAGAAGAAAGGCCTGCGAGTGCTTTCCACGTGAGCTCGGCCCAGCATGGGAGGTTGAAAAGGACTCATCTGTCTCCATGCCTTCTGCTAGGTCGGCCTGCGAGCCCCACGACCTTCAGCGCTGCTTGGCCTCGGCGAGAGCGGGACCTGAGCCGCGAGGGAGATCACTTTTCTCAAAGAGGGAGGACACACATGCGAAAGTTTGTTTGCTTTTTAGCCATGCTGGACAGATTCACACACAAAGCGCTTACCTGAACAACAGAAGCTAATGTTGATCCCATCGCACTCTCATTTTGTCAGTATGAATCAAAGTGAAAATGCTATACTATACAACTATACAATACTAATTACATTTACAATCTTTTTTGATTAAATATAATTTTCATTACAGTCTATAAAGTTGAAAGCAACATATTACTATGTCTCTGTTTTGTTTTAACACCAGGGTGCACTCGAGCTGGCATGGACTCCTCAAATCCTTTTTAAATCATTTCCATCAACAACAAAGACAATTAAGAGAATGTGTCAATATACTATTGTACAAAACATTTACTGCACCATCAATATTAAAAATGTGCTTGCATTTAATTGGGGTAGACCTAAAAGTAGTGTAAAATCCTTAATATCGAATAGAAGAATAAACCTTCTGTATATATATATATATATATGTATATATATATATATATATGTATATATATATATATATATATATATATATATATATATATATATATATATATATATATACAGTGAGGAAAATAAGTATTTGAACACCTTGCTATTTTGCAAGTTCTCCCACTTAGAAATCATGAAGGGGTCTGAAATTGTCATCGTAGGTGCATGTCCACTGTGAGAGACATAATCTAAAAAAAAGAATCCAGAAATCACAATATATGATTTTTAAACTATTTATTTGTATTATACAGCTGCAAATAAGTATTTGAACACCTGAGAAAGTCAATGTTAATATTTGGTACAGTAGCCTTTGTTTGCAATTACAGAGGTAGTATTTTCTGTAGTTTTTCACCAGGTTTGCACACACTGCAGGAGGGATTTTGGCCCACTCCTCCACACAGATCTTCTCTAGATCAGTCAGGTTTCTGGCCTTGCCGTTAGATGGTGCAAGAACGCTGTTTAGGTGTCTGGATTCAACAGTGACAAGTCACCCTGGTGGCTATGAAAAACAGTAACTTTTATAGCATAATCATTATATATATATATATATATATATATATATATATATATATATATATATATATATATATATATATATATATATATATATATACATTTTATAGCATAATCATATATAATAATTATATATATAAATCATCATATATATATATATATATACTTTATAAAATATTAAGTTATAATAATCGGCCAAATCTGGGTATTTAAAGAAAAATAACACCTGGTCAATCTTCCAGTTTTCAACTATCCAGTTTATTTTCCTCCCACAGAACTGTATGCTAGTATGTGTAAGAATCCCATGAGATCAGCGGTTTATGAAATACTCAAACCAGTTTTTCTGGAACCAACAGCCCTGTCACGGTCAGTGACCAAAATACAGTTTTCTCTTGGATCTGACATTTGATGTAAACATTACCTGAAACTGTTGACTCATTTATGCATGATATGATTGTACACATTGCCACATGATGGCATAGAGGCTTATTTGATATTTGCAATGATGTAAGTAAAACACCGCTTCAATCTTTCCACATCTTTCCAAATCTTTATTTTCCTCACAATTCTACAAATAATACCCTATAATGACAATGTAAACGTTTTTTTTTATTATTATTATTTTTGTAAAAAAGAAAAAAGAAAATAAAAAAAATGTAAACAAAAATTATGTGTACATAGGTATTTTTTGCTTTTGCTCAATATTTTGTTTGCAACTTTGGCACCAATAACAGCATTAAGTCTTTTTTAAGTATTGCAATATCTTGTAAGGCGGGAAACTACAGAGGCAGGAGGATAAACTTATATCCTTTATTTTATAACTTCAGAAACATAAGCGGACTCCGACTAGGACAACAACCACTACACACGCATTCCCTGTGTGGTGACTCCTTCTGAACAGAGACTCTCTAATAGTCCTACTCCTAATGACTATGCAGCATAGATTACTACAGTATAATGCTACAAGCTTGCCATTTTTGGGCAGCTTCTACCATTCTTCTTTGCAGAACCACTCCAGCTCCATCAGGTTGGATGGGGAACTTCTTTGCACAGACATTTTCAGATCTCTCCAGAGATGTTAAATGGGGGGTTTAAGTCTGGGCTCTGGCTGGGCCAATCAAGGACAGTCACAGAGTTGCCCCATAGCTACACCTTTGTTATCTTGGCTGTGTGCTTAGAGTGTGCTCGTTGTCCTGTTGGAAGATGAACCGTCACCCCAGTCTAAACATGGGACTGCACTTTATCCTGCAACATCTGGACAAACCTGGGACTTATGTGAGTATCCTGTGTGTGGACTTCGGTTTGGTCTTCAACACCATCATCCAAACACTCATCCAGACCAAACTAACCCAGCTCTCTGTTCCTAGCTTGACCTGTCAGTGGATCATCAGCTTTCTCACAGTTAAGCAACAGCTAGTGAGACTGGGGAAATTCATGTCAAACAGCTGTACCATCAGCACTGGTTCCCCCCTAGGGATGTGTTCTCTCCCCACTGCTCTTCTACCTGTACACCAACGACTGCATCTCTACAGACCCCTCTGTCAAGCTCCTAAAGTTTGCAGACAACACTACAGTCATCTGCCTCATTAACGACAGTGATGAATCTGCATTTAGAAGCGATGTTTAGCAGCTGGCTGTCTGGTGCAGTCATAACAACCTGGAGTTTAACACACTCAAAACAGTGTAGATGATTGTGGATTTTAGGAGAAACCCCCTGCACTCCCCCCACTCACCATCATGAACAGCACTGTGGCAGCAGTGGAGTCATTCAGGTTCCTGGGAACCACCATCTTCAACGGCCTGAAGTGGGACATCACTTTGACTCCATTGTTAAAAAGGCCTAACAAAGAATTTACTTCCTTTTCCAACTGAGGAAGTTCAACCTGCCACAGGAACTGATCAAACAAGTTCTATTTAGCCATCATCGAGCCTGTCCTGTGCACTTCAATAACTGCCTGGTTTGGCTCAGCTACACAACCAGACATCAGAAGACTACAGAGGACAGTTTCAACTGATGAAAGGATTATTGATGCTCCCCTGCCCACTCTTTAAGAACTGTATACATCCAGAGTGAGAAAGCGGGCCTAGAATTTCACCCTGGATCCCTTACATTCAAGCCATATGGGTTTTTTTTTACTTTTGCTGTCTTGCCAACACTACAAAGCACAAAATGTGCAATCATTTATAGACTTGCATTCTTTTTTATTTATTTAATTTATAATTTTTTTTATTTTCATGTGCAACTAGAAAATTCTGTAACAAAACAAATTTTGCATTTTATTTTTATATATTTGCAAAGATTTTTTAATGCATTTTTGAATTCTGTAACAAAACAAAATTTGTCTATATGAACAATTATCATTCTAGCTATCCTATATTACTAAAAATGCCCATACAAATGCAGGAGCCTAAAGAAGACTTCACAAGAAGTGCTACAACTAAATATCAGGGGTAAGCTCGACCCGTACATACCACTTCGATAGTCGAAACTGGTGTGAAGAGCCGCACTGGCATGCAAAGGTTTATGCAAAGCACCACCATGCAATTACAGCAAGTGACAAATCTTTGACTGAGTGAGGTTCTTGAGAACACACATCAAACAAAACACAAAATGTGCATGCAGTTCCAAAGTATATCAAGGCAATTCTAAAGAAGATAAAGAATACTGTCCAAAGAGGAGTGATGACTTTCAATCAGAAATGAACACACTGACAAATCTTTAGCTCTTATTCTTTGAGAATATGTTTCTAGAAAATAGCTCTTAATATGTGATCAGATCATATGACTATATATCTTAACTGAACTCTTGAAAGCTTGAGTTACTGTCTTTGTGGAGATTTGTTTGTTCTCCCTGTGGGACTTTTCTACGTTATCTGGTTTCCTCCTTCCTGCTAAAAACTTGCCAGTACTGTATAAGTGGATTAGCCTATTCAAACTTTTTTAATGGTCTCAAACATATCAGGACCCAGTACACTGTAATGCGGTAAAAAAACAGGATCAGATTTATTTCTTAGGACTGCAGGTCTAATAAAATGTTGTTAGCATAATAACTGATAATGGTTTGATTTCTACCACAGCAAAACAAAAAACTAAGAAAAACATGCAAATGTGTGTGTGTCTGAAGGATGTCATGCAAAGCACTGGCAACCCATGCCACCCATGCAAGATGAAATCACATCTTGTGCCCATTGAACCTACTAGTGACTACTAGAACTACCATTGAACACTAACTAGTGTTAGTGGAAATAAATGCCTGAATGAGATGACAATGGGGGATCAAATAAATCAAATAAAGAAATACATAAAATAAAGTAAATAAATGTCATTTTTATGTAAATGTAGAATGATCAGAGCATTTGGGTCAGAACAAGAATTAGGTTTTAAAGGCAATGAAAGGAAAATGCAAATAGATTACCACACTGATTTGCCTGTGACTTATACAAAATAATCATTTTAATTACAATCCCAGATTCAGTGGTACAGTTAAATATTGAATTGTTGCTTTAAGAATTAAACTTGTAAGATATAAACCTCAGATAATATTCTGCTTAAATGACCATTTAAAGAATTTGAATAGGTGTAGAATGTAGAATGCACATGTAGAATTATAACAAAAAGCTCAATCAACAATCATATTTTATAATATATCATATAGTGCAATGAACACACTTGAAAATCACATTTTGTGTATAATTAGCGATATAAATATTTTTACTGCATAGATTTTTTCCCACACAATTAGTCAGTGCCTACTCACAACAGCAAACAGAGGCATGTTTGTCAGGGCAAGTAGCCATCAAGCAAGTTTAGCTTTGCTTTTACAAAATGTGTTTGTGCAGAGCAAAGGTTGTGTTTTCATTTCAGGTCATTGGAAATGCAAGTGTGTTTTGTGCTAGCAGGAGTCAAATTTTCCAACTGCCCATAGAAGGATTTTCACATAGGTCTGATTCATGAGAGTAAGTGATAATTGCTATGTTTCTAAGCTTTTTATCTTTTATCTATGACTTTCAGCACATTTGGGAGTACAGATTATGTGTTAGGCCTGGTCAGATTTTACACTTAACTTTGAAAGATGGAAAAACTGAAAGCAATTTTCTGACAGCAATCATTAAACATAAAATGTCCTAAATATTTATACTAAATTAAGGTTGTTTTTTTTTATTAATCTGGTTTAGGCTATAAAGCTGTCAGCATCCGCTGTAGTTTAGGAAAAGATTTTTGAAGTGTTTAATTTTCTTCATAGCATCTTAACCACAGTTCAAATAGCTAATCATTAAAAATAAAATATAATTGGAAAAAGGAAAAAATATGCAGTAAAATCTTTTCATTAAAGACATCTACAAAGACAGCAGGGAAAGGAGAAGTGGAGGAGAGTGGAGGTTCCGGTTGGTACTTTAAATGCTGGTACTATGACTGGTAAAGGGAGAAAGGTAGCTGATATGATGGAAAGGAGAAAGGTAGATATGTTGTGTGTTCAGAAGACCAAGTGGAAAGGGAGTAAGGCCAGAAACATTAGAGGGAGGTTTAGACAGTTCAATCATGGTTGTGGATGGAAAGAGAAATGGTGTAGGGGTGATTCTGAAGGGGATTTTGCTAAATGGATGGAAATGGCAGTGGTGAATACGTATGTTTAGGAATAAGGAGGCGCATAGGGTGACGTATAAGAGTGGAGGAAGGTGCACACAGGTGGGCTATATTCTATGTAGGAGATGCCACCTGGA
Source organism: Silurus aristotelis (assembly GCF_946808225.1). NCBI lineage: Eukaryota > Metazoa > Chordata > Actinopteri > Siluriformes > Siluridae > Silurus > Silurus aristotelis. The sequence continues at coordinate 31,653,749 of NC_139575.1, forward strand.
GATTGGGGACTGTAGGTGTTGCAGGGGACAGTGTAGCTAGACAGCCTCGGATGGTGGTCTGTAGGATGGCTTTAGAGGTGAAGAAGAAGAGGAGGAGAGTAAGGACTGAAAGAAGAATAAGACAGTGGCATTGACTAAAAGACAGGAGGTGGAGCTGAAGGTAGCAGAGCTGAAGATGTTAAAATTTTCATTATAAGTGACGAGGATGGACAGGATTAGAAACGGGTTTATTAGAGGGACATTGCATGTAGGACGTTTTGGGGACAAGGTGAGGGAGGGGTGATTGAGATGGCTTGGACATGTGCAGAGGAGGAACATGGGGTATATCGCTAGGAAGGAGGAAAAGTGGAAGACCAAGGAGGAGGTTTATGGCTGTGGTGAGGGAGTTGGTTTGAAAAAGGCAGATGTAGAGGACAGGGGGTATGAAAACAATGATCCGCTGTGGCGACCCATAATGGGAGAAGCCGAAAGAAGTTCATTTAGAAAGTGACTGAATGCGGTAGCAAATACCTGTACTTTCTACTTCTTACATTTTCAAAACAGGCTTGTTACTTTAGTTTGAATCTATTTGGTCAAATGTCAATATTTTCTTTTCTCACTGCTGTTTTCAGTCCATCAACATATTTCTTTTTATTTTCTGGCTCTCTCACACACCGGTAGAAAGCAACAAGAAGTATGGGGTTAACGTGTGAGACAGAGGGAGTGAGTGATGTAAACATGACTAAGAACAGTTGTGTTCTACTGAATGATGCAGTCAGTGGTCCAAAGTCCTCTTTTCAAATGAGAGCAAGTTTTGTATTTCATTTGGAAACCAATGTCCTAGAGTCTGGAAGAAGGGTGGGCAAGCTCATAGCCCAAGTTGCTTGAAGTCCAGTGTTAAGTTTCCACAGTCTGTGATGATTTGGGGTGCCGTGTCATCTGCTGGTGTGGTTCCACTGTTTTTTTTTGAAAACCAAAGACACTGTTAGAAGTTTTATAACACTTCATGCTTCTTTCTGCTGACCAGCTTTTTAAAAATGCTGATTTCATTTTCAAGCAGGATGTGGCAACTGCCCACACTGTCAAAAGCACCAAAGGTTGGTTAAATGACCATGGTTCTGGTATGCTTGACTGGCCAGCAAACTCATTGGTATTGTTAAGAGGAAAATGAGAAACAAGAGACCAAAAAATGATCAAAAAGATGAACTGAAGGCCACTGTCAAAGAAACCTGGGCTTTCATACCACCTCAGCAGTGCCACAGACTGATCACCTCCATGCCATGCCAACTTGAGGCAGTAACTAAAGCAAAAGGAGCCACTACCAAGTATTGAGTGCATATACAGAAAATGAACATTTCCAGAAGGCCAACAATTCACTAAAACCGTTTTTTATTGATCTTATGGTCTTTTTTTTTTGTGAATTGGTGGGTTTTCGTTCAATGTGAGCCAAAATCGTCACAATTTAAGGACCCAACTTAAACTACTTTAGTCTGTGTACATTGAATTTATTTAAATTATTATTATTGAACTTAAATTACTTGGACTTTTTTGATCGTTCAGATAAGAGCAATACATCAATGAAATCTGTAAAGGGTCTAATTTAATTTGTATACACGCATAGACAAATAAAACAACTTGAATCTCAGTAAATAAATATATTAATATAAACCTCAAAATGTCTACTTTTAAGTAAACAAATAATCTTTGATTATGTAATCTGTATAAAAGTTAGAAGTAGTACAGTTTATCTGGTATCACCTCATTAGTAATATATCAATCGCCATTCTTCTTCTTCTTCTTCTTTCGGCTGCTCTCATTAGGGGTCGCCACAGCGGATCATCCGTCTCCATACCACCCTGTCCTCTACATCTGCCTCTTTTACACCAACTACCTGCATGTCTTCCCTCACCACATCCATGAACCTCCTCCTTGGCCTTCCTCTTTTCCTCCTACCTGGTGGCTCCATCTTCAGCATTTTTCTACCAATATAATTCATGTCCCTTCTCTGCACATGTCCAAACCATCTCAATCTCGCCTCCCTCACCTTGTCACCAAAACATCCTACATGTGCTGTCCCTCTAATAAACTCATTTCTAATCTTGTCCATAGTCGTCACTCCCAACGAAAACCTTAACATCTTCAGCTCTGCTACCTCCAGCTCCACCTCCTGTCTTTTACTCAATGCCACTGTCTCTAATCCATACAACATCGCAGGTCTCACCACAGTCCTATAAACTTTCCCTTTCATTCTTGCAGATACCCTACTATCACAAATCACTCCTATCACTCTTCTCCACCCACTCCACCCTGCCTGCACTCTTTTCTTTACTTCTCTAACACACTCTCCATTACTTTGCACTGTTGACCCCAGGTACCTGAACTCCTCCACCTTCTCCACCACTTCTCCCTGCAACCGCATCACTCCACTGCCCTCCCTCTCATTCACACACATGTACTCTGTCTTACTCCTACTAACTTTCATTCCCCTTCTCTCCAGCGCATATCTCCACCTCTCCAGGCTCTTCTCAACCTGCTCTCTACTCTCACCACAAATCACAATATCATCTGCAAACATCATAGTCCAGGGAGACTCCTGTCTGACCTTGTCCATCAACCTGTCCATCACCACTGCAAACAGGAAAGGGCTCAGGGCCGATCCTTGATGCAGTCCAACCTTCACCCTGAACCAGTCTGTCGTACCTACTGCACACTTCACTGCCGTCACACTGTCCTCATACATGTCCTGCACCACCCTCACATACTTCTCTGACACACCTGACTTTCTCATACAATACCACAACTCCTCTCTCGGCACCCTGTCGTACGCTTTCTCTAAATCCACAAATACACAATGCAGCTCCTTCTGTCCTTCTCTATACTTCTCCATCAACAATATCAATCGCCATTAATTGCGATTAAATATTTGTAATTGATTGACAGCCCTAATATTAATATGATGTGACGTCTAGTTACCAGCGTGACACTAAAACAGGTAGTCGTAATGGCTACTTTTTACTTAATTACATGTCAGAGGCCAAACTACTTTATTTTAACTTAAGTAAAAAAAGTATAGTCAGTACTTCAACTTTTACCCAAGTATTTTAAAACATGAGTATCTGTACGTTTACTTAAGTAAAGGATGTGTGTACTTTTGCTATGTCTGCATCGCTGAGATATGCAAAGAAATATTTTTTACTGTGCCTTAATGTACTTGTGACAAGTATAAAGCACCTTTACCTTTAGAAAAAACAGGAGGGAGTAACTATTTGTTGGACAATACACTACATGTAGCCGACATGTCCAACTCAAGGCCCCTGGGCCACTTCCGGCCCCCACACTGTATCAGTCCCCAAGGTAATATGAAATTGAGTTTGACTTTGTTGGCACTGCACAGTTTCCACGTTTCATCCGTGAAATGATAGTCCATCTCTACCTAGAGGCTGCTCGAGCTCCCTGCATTTTTCAAAGTGCATATCTGTTGTAAAGACGAAATAAAGCACACACAGGAGTCATCTCACTGATGCACACCTTCACTCTAATTTGAGCGTTTCCACAGAACAGAACCGAAACCCAAACATTATTAAAATGACTGCCAAGAAATGATGCCAAGCTCCCTGTTTAGGCAAATGCAAATAAAGCAGAATGTACTGCTTTTACTTACTGTTTTATTGTCACACTTTATTCTGTATTCATCATGTTTCAAGACCAGCATGTAAACAGTTAAGTCACCTTTACGGGCTTGGGCTCTTAGTGCCGGTGCACTAAGAGTGGCTGGGGTTGGTTCCCTGACCGGGGATCGAACCCGGGCCGCAGCGGTGAGAGTGCCGCATCCTAACCACTAGATTACCAGGGTCATTTAATGAGGTTAATATTGATACTTCTGCTGGAGATCATGTGTGTGGGTGGTGCAGCTGTGGCTGCAGTGAAATGAGAATTGTGTTAATTGGGTTTCTTGCTTTAGTAATGCTATCCATTCTCGCTGCTTGAGATACTTGATGCAGCGCTGTTATACTGCGTTTTTGTAAAATATTGAAGGCTTCTAAAACCATGACGTCTTAATGATGGTACTGTATTAGGAGGTAGATTGATTCAGGTAGGACAATACTTGAGGCCTATTTGAAAAATGCACTGCCTGTCAGTGATTACAGACAATAATTGCAGATAATAATACTATTAAGCACATGCAAACAAAAAAAATAAAAATTATTCAAGTCAGATCAAAAGGAATTATATTAAAGTGGGGCAGCAGCAGGGAGATTTTAAAACGACAGATGCTGCACATACAGATCCTATACAAATGCTGACCTATCCTCACTGTGTCCAGCTGTTCAGTCTGATGTTCTTGGTGGACAGTTTGTCACTTTTTTTTACACCGGTTTCAATGAGGGGATTATCAGCACTAATATATAATCTGAATGTCCACTGGAAAGTGGTTGGACTGGTCTAATAATCCTAATCATGAAAGCATTGCTCTCGGTTGTAACAATACACTTTACAAATTACCTGGGCTCGTTGACTGTCATTGACTGGTGATAGGTCGAGCTTTGTGTCAATCTAATTTCTTTTGACAAATAGACGCTCAGTATATCCGTATAAAACCCGCCCATCCGCATTTCCAGCATCAAAACTTTTGGAATGAGAATGAAAGCAGTTGTAACCTTTAGCAGAAAAGCGAGGGAGAGATAGCTAAACCTGTTATTTTAAATATATATTTTGTTTAATTAGGCTAATATTGTCACAAATCTTATAAAACAACGCCGTTAAATGAATAATGCGACGGAGGATTGATGGGTAAGTGTGACTTCTTGAATATAGCGAAATATCACGGAGATATTATTCTATGAATTTAACATTTATTTGATAAAATGCTATGTCTAAAAAATAGAGCAACTTCAAAAAGTAGTTAAACTCTAACTCTATGCTACTCTAGTAGTTAAACTCTAACTCTATATAATCTGGTATTGTTTTATGTAAAGCGCTGCGGTGTTTGAATGAAGACGTTCATGGGTAAAAAAAAAGTCATAGTTAACTAGAGAAAATAAATCACTATAAACATGTACTGTCAAATCTATCACCAGGTCAGAAATAAAAATACTATTAAACATTTATTGTACTAAAAAGCCAACTAATATTATGTTTTGCCTTCTGAGTTTTACCAGGTTCTGTTTTGCCCAATTAATTGTGCTATTGAAAAGTGTATACAAGGGTATGGTGTTAAATATAATAATAATGTACAATTCTATGACTCTACTACAGTAATGTTTTATTTATATTGTGTTTAGAAAGGGGATCAGACACATTTAAACAATTTTATTTTTGTAATTTGTAATATTTGTGCATACAGTGTGTATAGAAAAAAAAGTCTTGGCCCTTTGAAATACTTTTTGTCATACAGTTTAAAATTAAAATAATACACTTTCTCCAGCTTTATTTACAAACCTTTCATACAATATCACACTATTGAAAGAAAAATTCATACAAAACAACTGAAAAATAAGAATAACAATGCTGGCAAAGTCATCAGTCCCCTGATTTAATACTTTTGTAGAGCCATCTTTTGCTTTGTACACTTTCCACTTCCTGGATGAGTCTTTTGCACATGTAGATTGGGGAATATTTATTCTTCTTCTTAGCAGAATTTTTCAAGTTCAGTCACATTTTGTGATGAGCAGCAGTGGACTACTCACTTCAAGTCCATTCAGATATCTTCTGTTGGAAGTCAGAGCGCTGTATTTAAGCCTGTGCATGTTCTTTTGGTGGTATGTTTAGGAACCTGTTGGAACATGTTATTTTCAGCTGTCAAGTAGAGGGATGCAGGTTTTCTTCAAGAATTACTTTATCCTTAAAAATCGCCCAATCCCCACAGAAGAGAAACACCCCCACAACATAGTGCTGCTACCACCATGCTTCACAGTAGGGCAGCTTTGGGTAAAGCTTGTGAGATAGTGGTCACATGCACAGTCTCAGCCATAAAGACCAGTCCCTGCCATAAAGCCTTGTAAGTCTTTCAAAGTTGCTTCTGGTCTCTCGGAAGCTTCTCTGATCAATATACTCTAGGCTCGGTCATCCACAGATGTGTTGGTGGTACCATACAATTTCCAATTCTTAGTAATGTGACAAAAGGCACAGGTTTTTAAAGGGTATGATGACTTTGTAAGGCACTGTTTAACCAGACATATCAAGTTGATACACAATACATTTTGCTCTTTGTGCTTGTAAATATGAGTAGGATTATCAGACACATTACATATTCGATAATAATGTTAGTAATTGGTAAATAAACGTGCATGCATAATGAAACGGTGAATGCCACACATACAGTACACACATTTGTACTCTTTTCAGTTAATACAGAGTTGTACCTTTTATTTTTTTGCAGAGTGGTGAATGCAGAAATTGGTCAACTATTTTAAAAGCTGTTAACACAAGAGTTGTTCCTTGTAGCTAGCTCGCTCACACACACACACACACACACACACACACACACACACACACACACACACACACACACACACACACACACACATTGCCAAAACTATTGCAGATGATACACAACCCACACTTAAGAAACTTTGGTCATTTGTAAGCTTAATATGAACACAGCAAATGGGATGTTACAAAATACAAAAAGTAGTGCCTAATACTGAATATCAACAGCAGACAATCAGGATACACAATTGTATACACCGCTTTTCATATTTATTTTATATTCTAGCTACAATCATCCAAAAAGATCAACAAGGCCAGCTAATTGAAAAACATGATTACACATCATCTGATTATATCCCTTGATTACAGTGTACAGTGGTAGAGGAAGGGCACAAACTTGTTAGGTGTTTCATAGGTTATAGAGAAGTAACACTGGTTGTTAAATATGTAAGTGTAGCTTTTAAAAATGGCAGATTGTAGGAAGTGATAACTGTGTTTTAATTTTTTTTTTTTTAAGGAAACCTGAATCGGAACTATTTAACAGGAACAGAAAATAAGTCTGTCATGCAAGCAAGATGGGGAACACAACCCCAAACATACAATAAAAACTCAACATGGCTGAGACAATCTGTGGAGTTTATGGAGTAAATTGAAATCTATCAGCTGAATCTTATATCCTTGGTAAAGATCAAAATTATTTGCCTAGTAGAATGAGCCAAACCTGAACTACAATGCTACAGAAACCTCAATAGTTCCTCTCATTAATTTTTTATCTTGATGCTGTAATGTTCTACTTTTTGGGGGTTTTGTTTATGAATTTTTAAAAACATTAACACAAACTTTTGTTTATATTTAAGTACAAAGACAATAGACATTGTTTGTGTAATTGTAACATGGATACATGCCTGGAAGCAGGAATAACAAAAACAAATGTCAGTCATCTTCAATGCTCTAACTGAGGGAAGGAGGTTGTTCCCCAGAATCTCGCAATACATGGCCCCAGTCATCCTCTCCTTAATACAGTGCAGTTGCCCAGTCCCATGTGCAGAAAAACACCCCTAAAGCATGATGCTACCACCCCCATGCTTCACAGTAGGGATGGTGTTCTTGGGATGGTACTCCTCATTCTTTTTCCTCCAAACACGTTTAGTGGAATTATGACCCAAAAGTTCTATTTTGGTCTCATCTGACCACATGACTTTCTCCCATGACTCCTCTGGATCATCCAAATGGTCATTGGCAAACTTAAGACGTGCCTGGACATGTGTTGGTTTAAGCAGGGGAACCTTCCGTGCCATGCATGATTTCAAACCATGACGTCTTAGTGTATTACCAACAGTAACCTTGAAAACGGTGGTTCCAGCTCTTTTCAGGTCATTGACCAGCTCCTCCCGTGTAGTTCTGGGCTGATTTCTCACCTTCCTTAGGATCATTGAGACCCCACAAGGTGAGATCTTGCATGGAGCCCCAGTCCGAGGGCGATTGACAGTCATGTTTAGCTTCTTCCATTTTCTAATGATTGCTCCAACAGTGGACCTTTTTTCACCAAGCTGCTTGGCAATTTCCCTGTAGCCCTTTCCAGCCTTGTGAAGGTGTACAAGTTTGTCTCTAGTGTCTTTGGACAGCTCTTTGGTCTTGGCCATGTTAGTAGTTGGATTCTTACTGATTGTATGGGGTGGACAGGTGTCTTTATGCAGCTAACGACCTCAAACAGGTGCATCTAATTTAGGATAATAAATGTAGTGGAGGTGGACATTTTAAAGGCAGACTAACAGGTCTTTGAGGGTCAGAATTCTAGCTGATAGACAGGTGTTCAAATACTTTTTTGCAGCTGTATCATACAAATAAATAGTTTAAAAATCATATATTGTGATTTCTGGATTTTTTTTTTTTAGTTTATGTCTCTCACAGTGGACATGCACCTACGATGACAATTTCAGACCCCTCCATGATTTCTAAGTGGGAGAACTTGCAAAATAGCAATGTGTTTAAATACTTATTTTCCTCTGTGTGTGTGTGTGTGTGTGTGTGTGTGTGTGTGTGTGTGTGTGTGTGTGTGTGTGTGTGTGTGTGTGTATTTCGTTTGCAGGCACAGAGTTAAGGATATTTTAGAGATGAAAGCTGGGCTTTACGGTACAGCTTTAAAGCAACGAGATTGGCTGCATTGCCATAAACACTTTGGATGTCATTGATCCAAAACTCCATTTAAAAAAAACAAGTCTTACTTTGTTTCATTATTTTTAAATCGTATTCTACAGCTATAAGCATTATGTTCTATCTTTTCCCAATCTAAGGATTGATGTCTGAGGCGAGCCCTGATTGGCAGCACAGGATGAAGAAGAAGAAATACCAGAAGCTGTTTTTTGTGGTTATTGTTGCTTGGCTGCTACTATCGATTATTTTTTTCTGTCATAGCACAAACTCCAACTTGAGCATCTTCCGCCCTTTTGTACTTTCAACTTCCATACAGGGCAAGTTAAGGCCTATTGAAAAAAATCGCCATCATGGCAGACCAGACATACTTCCTGAAGGGGGTTCAGATGAGAACTGGGCAGATAAAGTGGTTAGAGGACTATGGATGGGAAGGGCATCCTCTAACATGCTGAGTTCATATCTTCTGAATGTCAAGAAGAACTATACTGCTATCAACCTTTACAAGGTGACATACACAGGACAATGGAAGAAGCAGAGAGACAGAAAACAACTCCTGTGCCAGCTGAAGCAGCAGGAACCACTCAAGACCCTGACCGGGTTTGAGGAACCATTTGCCAGCCTGGGATGGAAGAAGCTGGTGCCTCATCAACCTCTGGAGCAGGCCATTAGTGCCCCCTACAGGACATGTGCTGTGGTTTCCTCAGCAGGTGCCATTCTCAACTCGTCCCTGGGTAGGGAGATTGGTGAGTTGGTTATTGGTTGAGATTTGTTTAATGTAAATAAAATAAAAAACACTAAAGACCAAAATGTTTTTTTTCCCCCAGGTATGAATAACTAATACAAATTTATTAAAATGAATAAATATTTGGTTTAGATTAATTGCTTGATTGTGTAGACTTTCAGCTTTCATTAACTTTTTAATAGCTTAAAATATGATAATTAGTTTTATTGCTTAGAGGCAGTGACTGACTGGAGTCTGGAACCCATGGGCATGCTGAGTTTGCCAATCATTTACTTTATATACCTTTTTCATACTCTTTTCTACCTTTAATCTTGGAATTCATTGTCTAAAGAATCTTATTCCAGAATGTGGCAAGTTTTAGATGTTTTCTAGCAGTCTAATAAGCATTACCAGTGGCTTGCATGCTGTTAAACCTTCTGTATTTACGTTCATGGAGGTGCGTCTCAATTGTACACGTGAAACCCCAACCCCCACTCACAAGTTTTTTTTTTTTAACCTGGTTAGATGTTGTGGAGTGTTTTTGTTTTTTCTTCACCAGAAAAGCAATATTCCACAATCCACTTTAGTCTTCCATGCCTGTTGAGGTTGTCGGTGCATTCAATAATGTACCAAATTGTTAATTTGACCTCCATTCTCTGCTACATCTCTAAAAATTCTGTTTTCTTTTCTTTATTTTTTTTTATTTATTCTTTAGTGTTATGATCGAGCTAATACTTTTTTTTTTTTTTTTTTTTAAATTGTTAAAGCCCATAAACCAGGGGTGTCCAATCTTTTTTGATTTCCCACTGTGGGTGCTAGTTTTTATTCAAACCAAATAAAGGCCACCCCAATCCTACAATGACTACCAGGTATGGCCTTTGCTTGGTTGGAATGAAAACCTGCACCCACAGCGGTCATTTGTGTAAAAGATTAGACACCCCTGCCTTAAACTAAATCTAAAAGTCAACACGCCAATCATTGCTTTGTTTCTAGTAATTTACAAAACAGTTGTCATTAGTGACAAACATACAATTCTAAGGAACAATCTTATTTGTTCTTTCTTATCACGTTATCGGTGTAAAGCTGCTTTGAGACATTGTCTATTGTTAAAAACGTTTTACACACAAAGTTTTATTGAATTTGTAATACTCCTGTACTTGATAGTATTTGCAGGTTTATTTCACATTATTTATACTTTTTATATTACACTTTTTAAAATTATTATTATTATTTTAACTTAGTGCTGGTTAACATGAACATATTAAGTAAGTTTGTCCCTAATGAGCAAGCCAATGGCAATTGTGGCAAGGAAAAGCTCCTTGAGGTGGCATGAGGAAGAAATCTTGAGATGATGTACTCAAAAGTGAAGCCATCTTCATCTGGGTGTCACTGAATGCCCATTCATTACAGTTCCATCATTGTTACGGTGTGCAGTGATAGGCGTTTAAATGCAACCTGTGATCCTAAACCATTGTAGGGTTTTATATATATATATATATATATATATATATATATATATATATATACAGTGGGTACGGAAAGTATTCAGACACCCTTAAATTTTTCACTCTTTTTTATTTTGCAGCCATTTGCTAAAATCATTTAAGTTCATTTCTTTTCCTCATGAATGTACACATAGCACCCTATATTGACAGAAAAACACAGAATTGTTGACATTGTTGCAGATTTATTAAAAAAGAAAAACTGAAATATCACATGGTCCTAAGTATTCAGACCCTTTGCTCAGTATTTAGTAGAAGCAGCCATTTGATCTAATACAGCCAGGAGTCTTTTTGGGAAAGATGCAACAAGTTTTTCACACCTGGATTCAGGGATCCTCTGCCATTCCTCCTTGCAGATCCTCTCCAGTTCTGTCAGGTTGGACGGTAAACGTTGGTGGACAGCTATTTTTAGGTCTCTCCAGAGATGCTCAATTGGGTTTAAGTCATTGCTCTGGCTGGGGCATTCAAGAACAGTCACGGAGTTGTTGTGAAGCCACTCCATCGTTATTTTAGCTGTGTGCTTAGGGTCATTGTCTTGTTGGAAGGTAAACCTTCAGCCCAGTCTGAGGTCCAAAGCACTCTGGAGAAGGTTTTCGTCCAGGATATCCCTGTGCTTGGCCGCATTCATCTTTCCCTTGATTGCAACCAGTCGTCCTGTCCCTGCAGCTGAAAAACGCCCCCACAGCATGATGCTGCCATCACCATGCTTCATTGTTGAGACTGTACTGGACAGGTGATGAGCAGTGCCTGGTTTTCTCCACACATACCGCTTAGAATTAAGGCCAAAAAGTTCTATCTTGGTCTCATCAGACCAGAGAATCTTATTTCTCACCATCTTGGAGAACTCCATGCGGGTTTTCATGTGTCCTGCACTGAGGAGAGGCTTCCGTCGGGACACTCTGCTATAAAGCCCCACTGGTGAAGGGCTGCAGTGATGGTTGACTTTCTACAACTTTCTCCCATCTCCCGACTGCATCTCTGGAGCTCAGCCACAGTGATCTTTGGGTTCTTCTTTACCTCTCTCACCAAGGCTCTTCTCCCCCGATAGCTCAGTTTGGCCGGTCGGCCAGCTCTAGGAATGGTTCTGGTCGTCCCAAACGTCTTCCATTTGAGGATTATGGAGGCCACTGTGCTCTTAGGAACCTTAAGTGCAGCAGAAATTTTTTTGGAACCTTGGCCAGATCTGTGCCTTGCCACAATTCTGTCTCTGAGCTCTTCAGGCAGTTCCTTTGACCTTAATGATTCTCATTTGCTCTGACATGCATTGTGATCTGTAAGGTCTTATATAAACAGGTGTGTGGCTTTCCTAATCAAGTCCAATCAGTATAATCAAAAATTTCTGGACTCAAATGAAGGTGTAGAACCATCTCAAGGATGATCAGAAGAAATGGAAAGCACCTGAGTTAAAAATATGAGTGTCACAGCAAAGGGTCTGAATACTTAGGACCATGTGATATTTCAGTTTTTCTTTTTTAATAAATCTGCAAAAAGGTCAACAATTCTGTGTTTTTCTGTCAGTATGGGGAGCTGTGTGTACATTCATGAGGAAGAAGAATGAACTTAAATGATTTTAGCAAATGGCTGCAATATAACAAAGAGTGAAAAATTTAAGGGGGTCTGAATACTTTCCGTACCCACTGTATATATATATATATATATATATATATATATTACACGTATGAAGGTATGTTTATATTTATTACAGTCCAAATCCATTCTCAATGTTCTTGTTGCTTAGTAATTGCTCACTTAGTCAATATAATTGTAATTGTATTGGAATCAAGCTTTCATACATGTTTAAAAATTAATGTTTATAAAATGATTTTACTTTATAAAATTATATTAATATTATTGTTTTCTTCTCAACGTTATCTATATTTTTTACTCATCTGTTCCCTCTTACCTCACACTCATCTGTTCCCTCTTAATGAATTTTTGTTATATTCTGCATTTATGTTCTTTCTTAGTTTGTTTCATGCAATGCTAATTTAATGAGTTGTACAAATTGTTGTTACATAAGGATTCCTTGTTAAATGTGTTTCAGCATGACCATTACTGCCGGAAGTTACTGATAGACAGTAAAAGTATGTGCAATACTGAACGTTTTTTAATTTATTTCTTTTTGCTATTTTACTCCCCCCATTCAGAAACATTTCACACTTTGCACAATCTATTTACACATGATCATAAAAGAAATATTGTCTACATCTACATGTGACAGTCTATTTTGTGCAAAATTTGTTACATTGAATTGTCAGTTTATTATTATTATTATAGACATTCCAGCGCCATGGATTTGCTACTGTTTACTTTTAATATACATTTCAAAGATCTCTGTTTATCCACATGCTATTCTTATCATGTTTCACCCCTGAAGTGAGGTGATGCAGTCTTTGCTGCCATCTAGATGTCATAGAAGGACATATCAAGTTATTCCTAAATAATATACAGTAGAAGAATCTGAGCCAAAAATAGCAAAATATTAAGCGTTTAGTGATCTAAACAAGAAATAATAAATATATCTATGTATATAAGTTTAATGGCTAAATGTTCACATTTTTTTAACAGAAATAAGAATCAATGTTTTTTTTTTATTTAATATTTTTCAGATTCACCAAGTTGAGAAGAGTAAATTGTCAATTGTGTTTATTTTACAGAAAAAAACATTGTTCATTTGACCTTTTTCTACAAGATGACTATATTGTTATATATGGGTGTTGTTGTTTTTTTTTTTTTTTTTAGCTTTTACCCTTAACAGTTAAATGTAGCAAAAGTAAATGAGAGCACACTTGTACAAGAGTGCATGTGTCAGATTTTTCTGAATTTTCTAATGAGCTGTTGTTAAGTGTGAAAAAACGTTGTATTTTGCCATTTTTGAAAGACGTGGAAGGCAGTTTATCCAGAGGGCCTTCTCACGTCACACCCAGTATTTATAGACTTTACAACCCTGACCATGTTAACTTGGTTACAATAGGTAAATGAATGAGTATTATTGTTGTCAATAGATTCTCACGATGCAGTGCTTCGGTTTAATGCTGCTCCAACTGAGGGCTATGAGAATGATGTGGGCAGCAAGACCACCATCCGCATTATCAACTCACAGGTAGACCAAAGTCCAAATCCAGATGTCTCTTTGTATGCAAAAATTATATAGCTTTCTATAGTAATATAAATACATTCTATCTGTCTGTGAACAGATTATGACTGATCCACGGCATAGGTTTGCTTACAGTAATATTTATAAGAATATTACACTTCTGGCTTGGGACCCTGCTCCATATTCTGGCAACCTTGAAAACGTGAGTATTATGATATATAACAGTTCTACTTGGCCATCACTGAGTCTGTCCTGTGTATATCTATAACTGTCTGGTTTGGTTCGGCTACCAAATCAGACATCAAGAGGCTACAACCGTCAGGACTGCTGAGAGGATTATTGTTGCCCTGCTGCCCAACTTCCAAGATCTTTACTCGTCCAGAGTGAGAAAAAGGGCTAAGAAAATGTCTTCGGACCCCAAACACCGAGCCCACTCTCTCTTCAAACTGTTGCCTTCTTGTCGGCACTACAGAGCATTCTCTACCAGAACAGCCAGGCACAAAAACAGTTTTTTCCCACAGGCTATACTCCATTATGATCAGTTAAAATATTCATAACTATAGACTGTCCATAATAACTGACACATTTATACATAGGATCCGAATGGTATATTTGTAAACTGCACACGTGTAAATAACATCTGTACATTCATCTACACAATGTTTCTGTATACAGTGCATCATTTAATTATCTGTTTTTTATTTCATCGTACTTTCTCCTGCACTGGAAGCTCCTGTCGCCAAGTCAAATTCCTAGTGTGTGTAAACATACTTGGTAATAAAGCTTTTTCTGATTCTGTTACTGATATTAGGGCTTTCAAAATTAACGAGTTAATAACATTCATTTTAACTGAACAATTTAATGCATCAATTATACAGTGTGCATTTCTGTTTGACCATTTTTATACAAAAATATATATAAATTAATATAAAAGACGCGAAATTAAAACCTTCAAAACAGCACAACATTTATTTTTGAACAAAATACAACTAAAAAATGATTTTTAATTATAAAACTTTATTTTTACTGATGCACCAAGTCTCAAATCAAGACCAAATGAAGTAGTTTAAACACCATTATTATGTTAAAACATTACAAGAATATTTTTTACTTCATGCACGTTGAGTATGGTTTCACTAATAATAAACATAAATTAGTCCGTGTGTGTGTGTATGTGTGTGTATATATATGTGTATATATATATATATATATATCTCCACAGACTATGGTTAAATCGAATTATTTGCATAACATTCCAGATCTTTCATTACATGTCTTTTGGGTCTTTTCCAGTGGTACAAGAAACCCGATCATAACCTTTTTACACCATATATTAAACAAAGGAGGAGATCTCCATCACAGGCTTTCTACATCATGCACCCAGACTTCCTTTGGAACCTGTGGGACTTTCTTCAGAGCAACACAGAAGAGAACGTCCATCCCAATCCTCCCTCATCAGGGTTTATAGGTCAGATTAACCTCGTATTTAAAAAAAAAAATATATATATATATATATTATATAAAAAATATATAAATAAGGTGTTTTTTTGTCATTTCAATCATATATAGCTGATGCCAGAGATTGCAAAAGTACATACATCCTTTACTCAAGTAGAAGTACAGATACTCATGTTTTAAAAGACTCTGTTAAAAGTTGAAGTGGTGACTATACTTTTTCATTCAAGTTATAGTAAAGAAGTTTGGGCTCTGACATATAATTAAAAAGTAGCTATTAATACTACCTGTTTGTGTCATGCTGGTAACTGGACCTCACATCATATTAATACAAAAGAATTTAAAATGTTGTTTTCCAATAAATGTATCCAGACTGAACAATCACTAAAACACAAACAGAGAAAAGGTGATGTTCAGGTGATCAGGAATGTCTCTGTTCTTGATCATGTTTACATCGCTGACTCTTGCTGTCTCAGCCACGTTAACCCCATACTACTTTGTTGCCTTCTGCCTTGCTAATTGTTAGCTTCGTAAACTAGCCTGCATGTGTGGTGCCTGATTGCCAGGAAATGATACACTGGTAGTAGATTGAAAAAGCCACACAATGACCAGAAATAGGTTGATGGGCATGAAAAGAAATGTTTTCATTTTAATTTTATCATGTCATCAAATATATTAAAACTAAAGTAACAAGCCTGTTTTCAAAATGTAAGAAGTAGAAAGTAAGGATATTTGTGTAAAAAATTAAATGAGTGAAAGCATGAAAGTCATTACTTACCATCTCTGGCTGCCACAGTACACAGTGAAAGGAGACAAGGTCAGTTATAATGTTATAATATAATGTGGGTGTTGCTGTAGACATGGATGTGTATGAATTATAAAGATTATTAAGTGCGGGTTTGAATTCAGATTTGTAACAGTTCAGTCACACACAGTTGAGTGTGTGTGGGTTTGTGTGTTGAGGAGCCTGATGGCTTGAGGGAAAAAAAGACTGTTACACAGTCTGGATGTGAGGCCCGAATGCTTTAGTACCTCTTTCCTGATGGTAGAAGGGGAGAAAGACTCCAATGATCTTCTCAGCTGTCCTAACTATCCACTGTAGGGTCTTGTGAGCCGCAATTCCCAAACCAGGCAGTGTTGCAGCTTATGCCTTAGAGTTTGTGTGATGCCCTATGGTCAGTGTTGGGCAACTTTACTTTTAAAAGTAATCCATTACAATATTGAGTTACTCCCCAAAAAAGTAACTAATTACGTTATTTTGTTACTTTTTATGGAAATTAACGCGTTATATTACTTTTGCGTTACTTGTATCTCTTTCACCCCTTACAGGTGTAACAGGTGTAATATAGATAATTGCCATTAAGAAATGTTATATCAGGGCAAAAGTTGTGTGGGTGGCACACCTGTGATGTGGAGGGAGAACATACCTTTCGCTGTCATCTCATAAAACGTCCGTAAATATGACCTCATCCTAGTCTACATCATTCTCTGCTTCATCATCAGCTTGAAACATTCTAAACGCTTTTACAAAGTTTGCGCTATTATCAGTGACCGTGGCAGTTTATCTTCCCACAAAGAGCAAATGAGCTGTGAATTTGCTCTCTATCTCTGCTGCGATGGCATCGTACATGTGTCTCCCACGGAAAACTTTTATTCTGAGCAGTCTATAGATCTGAGTGGTGAAAAGTCGGCAAAAGTTTTCTATATTTCTGTCTCCATTTCCATATATGCAACATTGCATAATGTTGCATATATTCAACATTATACACACACACACACACACACATCTGTAGTGCTGTGCTTTGCATGCAGATGTTTATTTTTTTGAAGTGGTATTTTTTGCAGTTGACAAGAGCTTTTCACCAACACATAATCTACACTTAACCATTATTCCCTTCTCCTTTTTCTTCGACTATTTCAAAATAATAATAATACTTCCATCACAGTAATGTAATTCTCTGGTTTGCCATCTCCGCTTCTGACCAGCTTTTGTTCCTGCTGCTCGCACGTATGAGTGCGCGATTCTACGTGACTACGTTCATTTTAATTCAGTATTTATTTTTGTATGCAAAAAAATTTTTTACTGAAAAGTAACTCGCATTACTTTTTAAAAAAGTAACTCAGATATTAATGTGTAAATTTATAAAGTAACGCGCTACTTTACTCGTTACTCCAGAAAAGTAATATTATTACGTAACGCGCGTTACCCCCAACACTGCCTATGGTAGACTGGTATCAGATTCAGGGAATATTTCTGACTTGTACCAAGTGCTACCAGGATAGACTCCAAGCACTATTATGAATGTGATCACAATAAAGTAGCTGCAATAAAGTGAGTTATGAATCAAAAAGTTTGAATGCTAATTGATAAGCACAGTTGTGATTGGCTTATCTTGAATAAGTGTGCATATATGTCTATAATCAATTGCAAAGTCCTCTTTCTTTCCATTAGCTTTGCCATTTTTTCACGCCGTTCACAAAATAATGACACCTTTTTTTTCCATTTTGTTTCAAGGTATCATCCTAATGATGAGCTTATGCGAGAAGCTTGACATCTACGAGTTCATCCCATCCAAAAGGCACACAACCCTGTGCCACTACTACGACCATTACCATGACTTTGCTTGCACATTGGGAGCGTATCACCCGCTGTTTTATGAGAAGCTCCTCATCAGAAGAATGACCACTGTTTCTTTGGATGAAGTTGTAACAAAGGGCAAGGTTACTCTCCCAGGGTTTAGTCAGATCGACTGCTCAGGACATGAAGTGTAATAAAGATGGCAGAATAAACTCTGAGATCATTTAAAAAGCACAAACAGAAAACAAAAATAATTTATACCTTCAAAACACATCTTACAAATCACAAAGGTTTCTCCTTTACATCTAGCCAATGACTGTATGCTGTGCATCAGGCAAATGTGCGCTAATTTTAGCATTCAATATTCAGTGTAATAATAACTACAAGAATGCTGCCAAATCATTATAGGTTTAACCTTCATGTTGCACAATATAATCAATGTAATGGTTATCAGACTGCAGTTTGGAACTTAGGTTGAGCCACAAGCAGTCATACGCAAGTAAAATTTTACAATATGCTGCTGTAAGCAAAATATTAGGCGTCACCAGAGGTGGGAAGTAACGGAGTACAAATACTTCGTTTTTCTGGTATCAGTACTTTACTCCACTATTTATTTTTCAGACAACTTTTTACTTTTACTCATTACATTTTTACACATATCTGTACTTTCTACTTCTTACATTTTCAAAACAGGCTCGTTACTTTAGTTTTAATCCATTGATTTGGTGAAATATCAAATTTCTCTTTTCACTGCGCGCTGATTTCAGCCGAACAACCGATTTCCTGTTACTGCGCGTCTTTTTCAATCCGCTGAAATACATTCATTAGGTAACAACATGGGCGTAAATCCCGGGGGGGGACGGAGGGGACATGTCCCCCAACCCCCCACCCCCCCCCCCACCCCAAAAAAAAAAAAAAAAATCTAACAAATATCGCACTCTTTATTGTAAACAATATATCTATGTATACCTATATAATTGTGTAAGTAGAAAAAAAACAACGCAAAAATGCATTTAGAAACAGTCCCCCCCCCCCTTCCTCACAGTGGTTTGACCCACTGCCTGCTTTCCCAGTTCATCTCACCTACTCTACACACACGAGTCAGGTGTGTGTCTGTGACTCAATTAATGTTCAGCTCCATTAACTAGCGTATTTTATTCACTTTAAATAAAGCGATTCTCTTTATTGTAGTTGATGCAGACTCATTCATAAATTAGTTGCGGCAAAAATGCTGATTAGCGATGTAATTTTCCATGGATCTGCTCTATTAGTGATTAAAATATGACTTATCTAGTGAACGTTAGCTTGTTTACAATAGCTTGGAGCATATTGCACTGACACTAACACACCAAAGCCGTTTCCCATGCAGTGTTTTATTTGGGATGACTTGGTATAATGTTAACTCAATTAGCATATTGTTTATCTGTGCATTTACTAAATGAGCGCTTTGCTACATCTGAACTGACCCCACTGTATTTTTATAATCAGTTTCTATTCTGTTCTTAAGTGTCTAAATTAATTTTAAATAAAATGTTAAACATTTTTTTAATTCCTTGTTTTGCTTTGTCATTGAACCTGAGAAAAACTTAAACTTTAAAATAACCATAATGACGCAGTCTCCATGCTACAATAATAAAAGCAAAGTGTTTCACTGTGGGGACGCTGTGTCTTTATAGGTACAATTTGACTGTATTGTTTGTGTCCCCCTTCAAAAATTGCTCATGAGAAATTTTATATTTATTGTCCCCCCTACTGTTAAATGAAATTTACGCCCATCTATCTATCTATCTATCTATCTATCTATCTATCTATCTATCTATCTATCTATCTATCTATCTATCTATCTATCTATCTATCTAATATTAATATGATGTGAGGACCAGTTAACAGCTAAAACATGTAGAAGTAATAACTACTTTTTACTTAAGTACAATCAGAGCCAAGACTTCTTTACTTTCACTTAAGTAAAAAGGTATAATCAGTACTTCAACTTTTACCCGAGTATTTTAAAACATGAGTATCTGTACTTCTACTTAAGTAATGGATGTGTACTTTTGCCACCTCTGGGCGTCACCTTTAGCTCCCTAGAAGGCAGGAACTTTGCTTGATTTAAAATAACGCATGCTGAGGTGTGAATTTCCATACTTTTGCTAACATTAACTGTCTATAATCAACAAATTTAATCTGTATTCTTTGTTAATACCAAGTTAGACTGGACTTTTTTTTGCTTGATACTTCCATTTCCAATTAAGATTTTTGACACATTCACTACAATTTTATTTTATTATACATTTTATATGTTCTCTCATAAATAATTACTCGGTTTCATGCTTTTCCATGCCTGGAGACTGGAATTTAGGGCAACAATATTGGAGAAATGGGGAACTGGAGTCAGAAAATATAATGGATTGTACAGAACAAAACAAATGAAGACAGACCCTAGAAAACAGCATTTACTGTACAAAAACAAAATTAGAAAACGCGAGACAGACACCATGTGGTCCATCATGGGACTTTCCAATAGTTCTTAAAGTCATTCATTTATTTTTTTATAGTTACCTTTCAGAAGTATATTTTGGTCATGGTCAAATTAAATCTATCTAAATAACACTGGGCACAATTGGGCGTGGAGACTCTCTGTATTACACTCTCTTCACTTTGTGAAGTCTGACATTTATTTATTAAGCTACACCAATCAGGCATAACCGTATGACCACTTGCCTAATATTGTGTTGGCCCCCCTTTTGCTGCCAAAACAGTCCTGACTCTTTAAGCATGAACAGTATTAACAGCAATTTAAACTACAAAAGCTCATCTGTTGGATCAAACCACACTGGTCAGCTTTCGCTCCCCATGTGCATCAATAAGCCTTGGCCGCTCAGGACCGTGTCTCCGGTTCACCACTGTTCCTTCATTGGACCACTTTTGATAGATACTGACCACTGCAGACCAGGAACATCCCACAGGAACATCCGACAAGAGCTACAGTTTTGGAGACGCTCTAATATATACCACCACTTCTAAAAAGTGTCATGATGAAGAGATAATCAGTGTTGTTCACATCACCTTCAAGTGGTCATAGCTTTATTGGTGGAGATAAACTTACTTATGCCTTGGAGTTTCCTTAGTTATGAAACAGGCTTAAAACAAAGAGACACCTACAGAGATGCCGTGTTTTTCACAATGTTTCGTGACTATTCCTGCTAGTTTTTGGCAATTGCAAAAGTGTATACTTATTTCAATGTAGCTGTTGCTTGTTGTTATATAGTCAAAGAGCAGCCCACTGCACTAAATGTAATGCTTTTTTGTTATGTATATTTTGTTATTATTATTAATAATTGATCGTATTTATTATTTGTAATTTTTATTTTGCCTTTCTGGGGCAACTCAACAATGAGTTTGTTAAAATGTAAAAATCTTTTCAGGTGTTTTTTTCTGTTGTTGTTTATTTTTTTTTACACAAAACCCCATTGTGGTAAAAGTCTTTTAATTTGTCTTTATTCAATTTAAACATTTTTATAAAAAAAAATAATAATAATAAAAATCCCATTACTAAAATGAACTGTAATGCACATCATTAAACATTCATCTACTATATAGTATAAGAAGGCATAGATTTATTAGCTGTGACTATTAAAAAGACTTACAAAGAGAGCAGCTCATTTTCTAACCAGGAGGGTATTAATAATAATCATAGTTGACATTGGCTCCATGTCTGAAGGCGCTCGCATCCTGAGCTCCCAAGGCGGAGATCTCATCGTAATGATGCTGCCTACCCTGATCGTTAGCTTTGGCATAGTTCATCCAGTAAGCGAGATCCGTTTCAAGCCTCTGTAAGTACAGTAGAAAAGCGCAAGATAATGTTTTATTTATGACCTTAAAGAAAAACAGGCCTGAAATAATTGTAATTTAGTTGATGAGTGTGATGCATGCTAGAGCAGATTATATGTTTAGCCATATGTGTCTGCCCATACAATCAATGAACCTGATTAACATTCAATGTTATTTAATATTATTATGTTATTGGGGTTTTTGTCATTTATGAAGTTCTGTTCTGTAGACAGCTTGAAAAAAACATTGCTTTAAACAGACATTAATGGCATGTATTGCTCATTATTCTGCTGCGAACTCCTTAAGGATGAACCTTAATCGAAAAGTATCTTAGTTCATGCAGAAAATTAGCTCAAATCCTTTTAGGGAAATGATTATACAGTCTTCCTTTTAATAAAAATGTGAGACTTCAAAAATAAATACAATGTTAGACACTGATAGAAACATGGATGAGTTAATATTCATACCCCAAATTAGATTATTTTTCAACACCACTATTATTCTTTGTATATTTCATAAAAAGAAAAAAAACATGCATTGCAAAAACTTACATGCATTCATGTAAGATTCCATAATTTTTGTAACCATTTAAGTTATATTTAGTGCAAAGTTGTGCAAAGAAATCACAAAAACATTGTAAGTTCTCAGCGTCATCTCTGACCGTTTCAGGGCACAAACAACTGGAGACTCTTTTAGGATATGTGAAGTAAACATTTAAGTTAAAGAAAACTTTACCTTATTAATAATATGATTATAAATTTGCTGCTATAGAATTGATAACATTCTAAAAAGCGAGCACTAATATTAACCTGTGATTTGCCTTGCAGGCAGAACAAAATGAACAACATTTAATTAATCAGAATTGAGAATTCAACATCATAGTAGAAAGCAGAAGAGAAGAACATGTGTGGATTAATGGTAGTCCAGTTTCTCCCATAAGGGTAAAAAAGAAAAAAAGGTTTGCTTTATATATATTGTGTGTGTGTGTATATGTATGTATGTAATGATTTCTTTATTATTCTTAATTATTTACACTTACAGCCTCATCGTAACCCATCTGCATGAACTGCTGGATCCACTGCTGCACGTCTGGACGGCTGCGGTCCCACACGTTTCTTCGAGGTCTCCGGGGGGCTGACAGGAATTCCTTAGCTTTGACCTGAGAGACAACAACTTCGTCTACAGATCTTCTCTGGACTGTAAAAGAGATGTTAAAGAGATCATCATGTCTATTTAACAGGTTTTATGTTTTATAGACTGGCTTTATCACCTCAATGTTATATTTAATATCAAGGCTAAGAGAGTTTGGTCCAAATAATTCCAGTAGAAGAAATCAATTGCTTTACAATCTGCATATAATGTTTTAGTCGTTGGTTAAATCTATTAGAATTTCATCATTTTTCAGCAGGTAAAATCCACCTAAATGACTTATTTTTGCATCCTGGGTTGTTGATCACAAAGTTTGTTTTCTCTGAATTGGATTTCTGATTATACAATACAGATTTGGAACATTGTTGGAAAATAGTGATTGCGAAAAGAATGAAAGGAAAAATAAACATATATAACCAACTAATACAACAAATTATTACCAGAATCAAAAACTTTATTAGTAATATTTCTATAAAAAATGTTCTGGTTTTTTATTATTATGCTGTAAGAGGTGACAATGGATAAAACAATTAACTGGTACATTACCATCCCTTTTCTTCAGGATCTTGCTCAGTGTACTTTCACCTGCTCCACGTGGAACAGATAATCCCAAAAAAAATGTAAAATCAAATCAAATAAAAAGGCCATATTATAGATTTTCTACATCATGGATCAATGCATGCAACAACAAAGTTTATGTCTTAAAATAGATATAATGTGTGGATGTGTTGGTGCATAAATGCTACATTATATGTGTGGACAAAAGATTGTGGACAACTGGCCCTAAGATTTTTGTGTGCTTTTTAAACATCTCATTCTATATTTAGTCCCATTTGTTGTTATAATTAATTCCACTCTTCTGGAAAGATGTTCCAGAAGATTCATCCACAGTGAAGTTAGTAAAATCAGGTACAGATGTGGGGTGAGGAGGCCTGGGGTGCAGTCACTGTTACAATTCATCCCAAAGGTGTACACTTGGGTTGAGGGCAGAGCTCTATAGCAAGCCAATAAAGATCTAGTCCAACTAATGTGGACATAGAGAAATTGTTATGCTGGAACATGTGTGGCTCTTTTAAAGAAAAATTGAATGCTTTCACATGCAAAGAAATTGTTCTGATAAAAGAAATTGTTTAATAAATCTGCATGCTTCCAGATTTACGTTAACAGTTTGTGTAAGAACTATATATTGCTGGAAAAGTCAGGTGTTACGTGCATTTTATCATTACTAATGCATTTCCCTTAGTTTAGCTCACCAGAGAATAAAATGAGCTGCTCATTTAAAATCTCCTCACTAATCCTAGCTAATTCCACAGTTAGCTAGCTAAATTTCCCTTTATACACTCCGGAAAATGTAAACAAATCAAAAATGCTCACAGACTTACAAATATTGTAATTTCTATTAGATGCTGCTGGTTCACAATAAACCTTCCACTTAATGATTTCAAAATAATATTATTTGAACACCAAAATATTTGCTTTACAGGAGTTATTTGAGAGAATATTTCTAGGCTGCAGAGGCAAAATACATGTCCTTCAAAAGAAAAATTTTGCATGGAGGATGGATTTAACACAGAGTACTCAGAGGCCAAAAAAGTTTTTTCACTCTAAATCACTCTAAATAAGGCCAAACCAGCATGACTGAACTGAAGGCACAAAGTAAATAGATATTTCAGAATAACAGAATATTAAGTCTTGATACTTGCAGCATCTAGGATTAGAGATACTTATTTTTTTGGTCAGTGGTGGTCCTGCTAAAGCTGTATTCATCATTATATACCATTTTCAGGCAATGTTTTAAATTCTAAACCATTCTCTCTGCATAACCCAAATGGTTTGTTCTGGTAATGGGAACAAATGCAAACTCCATTACTGCAGGAGGAATAAGAATGCTACAGAAAGAAGGAAATTTAAACTGAGAAAGGTGTTCCTATAAACATACCTGAGGTCTTGCAGAGGATGAGAAAGATAAAAAACAGCAAAGCATTTATACAAACGCCGTAGAGCTTCATGTCGTTCGCCTTTTCAGCTTAGTTGTTACTGTGTGGTATGAGCTGAAGGAAACTATTGTAGGCATTGAAGGCTGTAAGAAAAATAGCCCTTAGGACAAAGGGGCAAACATTCCTGCTTAAAAAAACTTGCCACTGCCCGTGAAGGAATGCAGCCAAAAGCAGAGGAACACAAGCAAACCGTTTTGTAGACCTCCAACCTGGACATTAGTTCACTTGCTGACATCATTAACCTACAGTTAATATTCAAACATTAGAATAGGGAAAAATGTCTCTCGTATCTCATTGGCTTTAACTGTGGGTTGGTTGTTGGTACCAGATGCATTGTTTTGAGTATTAAAGTGGACAGACAGTATAACACATGCTGTGGTGTCTATAGAGAGATTTTTATTTTTTTTTGTTAAGGTGTGTTTTAGAAGGACTGAAGACTATCTAGATCTTTGACCACACCACAAGCTAGGACGGGTTTTTTGGTCTTATGACCTTATGTAAAACATGATAACTTTCCACCAGGACCACCAGACATAAATGATTCTTTATGCACATGTACTGTATGCCCAGTTCAACAAGGCTAAGCACTGATTTATTCAGGATTTTTTTAAGGACCTTATTTTTAAGCATGAGATACTAGGAACTGTTTGTTTTTTTGTTTTTGTTTTTTTTTTGTTTGTTTTTTTTTTTGGGGGGGGTGCAGCTATAAGCTATAGCTATAAGATATATAGCTTTAATGTATTTATCTCGACTATTCTTCGAGTCCAAGAAAAAACTTTCAACAGGCTTATCTATTCTCTTCTGTACACAGCTGGCCAACAGTGACACTCGAAGGTGTATCATTCCTTATTAATGAGCATATTATGTGTGTTAGACATCTAAAATAGTTACACCATCATATCATGTGCTAAAGCGGTTTAAACAATGACAGCTGGATCACTTTGTCTGAAATATACCATTAGATAAGGCAGTTATATCTGTGTTTGAGTGTGTGTTTACTTCAGTTTTCTTTAGTTAAGCAAGTTATCAAGCAAAAAAAACCCCTAAGAGGCAGAAATCTATGAACAGATAAGCACATATGGATAACCTGAGGCTGAAGAGAGAAGCAGTATATAAGTCACACAGTACTTATAGCTCCAGCAGTCTTGAGAAGGATAAACACAAGAGATAAATGTGCTTAAATAGACCAGTTGGATTACACCATCTAGTAGAAAGAATAGCAGAGATTGAGACAAGCAGCACAATTTTTACAAACAAGTAAAAAGAAACATTCTTAAGCATTTATATTTTGTTTCCACTGTCTGGAAAAAGTAACTGGACATGTGCTGTAACATCACACATTTTGACAATCTTTAATGAAACCTTATGTTAGGCAGCAATTTCTGAAAAGTGATAACAGTTTTGACAGTATTGGTTTATTTGCACAGAAAAACAGCAAATACTAAATGTCATCATTCTTCAGGAGCTGGGGAATCGTAGCCCAAACGACTAGCAGAGGGGAAATGAGCCCAGAAAGTTCTGGCCAGTTCGTCAATTTTGTCATAGCCAGCGTGATTACGTAGCTCTTCGATCCAGCCGAAAAAGTCAGAGGAGGTCAGAGCCCAGTTTGGCATGTCCCGCTTTTCCCTGGACTCAGCTGAGAAGCAGTTATACAGTATAGTAACAATTAGTACAGTTTGTAAAACCAGCCAGTAATGTTTAAAATGTAAAAGCATAACATGCTACAGGTAAAAAAAAATAAAATAAGATAGATAGATAGATAGATAGATAGATAGATAGATAGATAGATAGATAGATAGATAGATAGATAGATAGATAGATAGATAGATAGATTATGCTGATATAACATTTATCATTATTTCCTACATTTCCACAACTTTTAACATTGTTTAAATTAATAAGTAATTTTTACATGAAAGCCAGTCAGAAGTTAAAGACAAAGTTCTGTGGTTTATTAGAAATGAGCATGTGCTGATATGTAATTAACATGCATTGTAATCATAATTTCTGTAATTATATTTACATTGACTATGGCAGTATCGTTAATAGAACATTATTATTGCATGCACAGTTGAGCATATTGTATATTGTTTGTAATAATGATAATTTTTACAGTGAATGCTCACCTTGGCTCCCTTCAGCACCTGAAATGAAAAGATTTAAAACATAGTGAATAAAATCAGTTTAAAATGGCAATTATAGCCAATTATGCACAGAGTGTTTGTGCAGATGATCCAAGCACAAAAACCCTGCACTAAGACACCATATGAACAAAATAGTGGTCCACATCTGCCCCACACAAACTCTCCACTGTTGTCCCACAAGGCTCAGTACTTGGTCCTCTCCTTTTCTACCTCTATACTGACTCTCTTGGTGAAGTCATATCCTCACATGGGTTTTATTAGCACTGCTATGCTAATAATACTCAACTCAAAATTTCTTCCTTCACTCAGATACCACAGCTTTTGCTCGGATCTCGGCATGCCTGGTGGACTTTCCACTCAGCAACTAAAACTCAACCCCAGCAAAACCGAACTGCTGGTCATCCCAGGTGATTCAACTCCAGGTCAGGATCTCAGAATAACTCTCTGCTCTCCCCTTCAGCCAAAGCTCTATGTAACTATGGACAATCAATTGTCCTTCTCCTCACATGTTGCTAATGTAACTCGCTCTTGTTGGTTACTTTTTTACAACATCAGAAGGATTTGACCATTTCTGTCCACACAGGCTGCTCAGGTGCTTGTTCAGTCTCTTTTCATTTCAAGACAACTCTTTGCTGGCAGGTCAACCTCAGAATGCCATTCATCCACTGCAAATAATCCAAAATGCAGCTGCATAATTTGTGTTTAAGTTCTCCCACAACACCCCACTGCTGCGCTCCCTCCACTCGTTTCTTGTAGCTGCACGCATCAGACTCAAAACACTGATGCTTGCCTAGAAAGCCAAAAATGGACCAGCACCCTCTTACCTCAGAGACCTTATCACTCCTCACACTGCACCACACTGCCTGAGATCCTCTAGCACTGCTCGACTGGTCCATCAATAGGACCATCCTATCAGTGTAAGTGATAAGTATACCTCAAGGGTCTTCTCTGCTTTGACACCGAGGTGGTGGAATGAACTTTCCTAGATCTCCGAACAGAGGAGTCACTGACAATCTTCAAGCCACATTTAAAGACCTACCTTTTGCTGAAACACTTAAACTTGCACTTTTCAAGATTTGTCTTTTACCAAAAATAAATAAATTCTCAACAGAGCTGTAGGCTGATTTATTTTAAGTTTTTAATCTATCATACCAGTGTAGATTTATTTATTGATAGAGACTAAAAGCACTTTTGTAGTTTACTCTGGTCAAGCGCATCTACTAAATTCCATGAATGTAAACAAAATATAGTATTGGGATACCTGACTTTTTCCAAACTGGAGGCAAACAACTGTGTAGGATGTCATTGGATGTAGTAGCATTAAATTTTCCCTTCACTTGAACTAGTAAACCCAAAATGGTCCAGCATGGGAATGCCGCTGTGTACAGTGCAAACTCTATGTAGATATGGTGTACATGGGTTGGAGTGAAAGATCTTGAGTGGCCTGCTTTAGAGCTCTGGTCTCAACCACTAAACACCTCTAGGATCAATTGGAACAATGATTTAACCCCAAGTGTTCTCACCCTACATCAGTACCTGAATTTATTAACACACTTGTGGCTGAATAAGCGCAAACCTCTACAAGCACATTTAAAATCTAATGGAACATATTTACAGAAAAGTACAAGATATTATTATCAGACTTATAGCAAAGTTCACTACTCTCTCCCTCCCTCCCTCCCTCCCTCCCTCCCTCCCTCTCTCCCTCCCTCCCTCCCTCTCTCCCTCCCTCTCTCCCTCCCTCCCTCCCTCTCTCCCTCCCTCCCTCCCTCTCTCCCTCCCTCCCTCCCTCTCTCTCTCTCTCCCTCCCTCCCTCCCTCCCTCTCTCTCTCCCTCCCTCCCTCTCTCCCTCCCTCCCTCCCTCCCTCCCTCCCTCTCTCCCTCTCTCCCTCTCTCCCTCCCTCCCTCTCTCCCTCTCTCCCTCCCTCCCTCCCTCCCTCTCTCCCTCTCTCCCTCTCTCCCTCCCTCCCTCTCTCCCTCTCTCCCATTCTTTGCTAGTTCTTATATTCTCACCTCATCATCATCCAGGAGGATAAATAAGCAAAAATGAGAACCAACTGGTGTGCCCAAAGAACTTTGGCATTAAGCAGAGTAGTACATTATATAGATTCATTATAACATTTATCATAAACATACATCTATCTTTAACTAAGATTTGGCCTAAAAAGCTAAATTAAAATGTATGTTTTTATTTATACACATTGTGCAATGAGAATGTTCTTGCAGAATTGCCACTGAGTATGCTGTCAAACTGCATGCAACTCCTTTACTATATAAAAAAACAAGTATTTAAAAGAAGCTACGTTTCTTACCGGCCAGGCAGAAGAGTCCTAGCACAATCACGGAGAGCACTAGCAAGAAGCGAGGCATGGTCACTGTTAAAAAAAAAAAAAAAAACTTTCATTAAATTAATAATAATTAAAACAAAAAACAGCTATCACCACCAAGTAGACAAAGATGACACCTTTCTATCAGAACCAGCATGAACTTCTTCAGCAATTTGAACTACAGAAGTTCATCTGTTGAATCGGACCACACGGGCCAGCCTTTGCTTTCCCAGAGGTGCATCAATGAGCCTTGGCCACTCATTACTCTGCCACTGGTTCACCACTGTTTCTTGGATTACTTTTGATTAATACTGACCACTGCAGACCGGGAACAGCCCACAAGAGCTGCAGTTTTGGAGGTGCTCTAAACCAGTCGTCTAGCCATCACAATTTGGCCCTTGTGAAAGTCGCTCAAATCCTTACGCGTGCCCATTTTTCCTGCTTGGAATTGCTGACAAAATGTTCACTTGATGCCTAATATAGCCCACCCGCTAACAGGTACCATGATGAAGAGATAATCAGTGTTTTTTTTATGTTATAATGTCACAGTGTTATGCCTGTATATACATTTAACCCACAGATTTCACCATATTTCCCCAATTACTACATCAATTATCTCAATGCATTGATAATGCGTTAAAAAAAGAAACCACATAAACAGCAAAAAGAAAAGGTATATATATTGATAAGTGTAGCAGTGTGAGAGATTACCTGCAGCACCTTATTCCTCTTCTGTAGCTCTTGATGTGTTTCTGGAGAAGTTTCAGTTCTTTCCCCCAAGACTGACAGCGAACTGAGAGCTGGATGAATTTCACATATGCTCTCTATATGTTGTACCTCTATGAAACTGGGTTATACTGTCTGCTTACTGTTTGTAGTGAGATCTCACACATCAGCATGTTGTCTGGATCAAAGGTTGTTTTGTGATCAATATTCAGGAAACAGGGTTCTGGAAACTAGTCTATCATTTAAAAAAATATTCACAGTAAACAACAATTGAAACTTTATACATTACTGGAAGTGATAGCTCATAACTTTAAATATTAAACCATAACACAGGTTTTCACAGATAAAAACTGCTGACAGTCAAATACCAATGAAGTCAATAATGTTATCTGCCATTCATGTGGACATTATATTGACCCATAGCACCTACTTAAAAATTATTGCAGCCCAAGTACACCACTTCATAGCAACAGTATTCCCTAATGGCTCTGGCTTCTTTCAGCAGCCCTGCCATGCTGCAAAAATAGTTTTGTTTGAGCCAGTTCTCAATCCTCAAAAGCCTGTATGGGATGTGCTGGACAATCAGGTCCGATACATAGAGGCTCCACCCCGCAACTTACAGGACTTAAAGGATCTGCTGCTAACATCTTGGTGCCAGATACCACAGCACACCTTCAGAAGTCTAGGGGAGTCCATGCCTTGATTAATCAAAGCTGTTTTCAATGAAGGGCGAGCTCGAATAACTTGCTTGGCACAAACTCAAAGTCTAAGAAACCGATAAAAATATATTGAAGTTTGTACTTTTTCTGTACCAATCAGCATTTTTTTGCTTATTTACAAAAAGAAAAAAAAAGAGAGAGAATGAGACAGACAGACAGACAGATTGAGATCTATTAAGATCTGCTATAACATAAGCAACACCAAACAGCTTTGTTATTTGGCCTATTGATGTGCTAGAAGAGATTATAGAATATTTTCTGTAAACACCATGCGCCAATGGTGTTCCCAGAAAATATTTAACTTTGGGCTGTTACAGACACCACAGGCACCATCACACCAGCTAGATCAGAATATAAAACATCAAAATAGCTTTAAACTGTTAAAACTATTCCTCACACCAAGGGAGAGAAGGATCCATAATTAGACAGATTTCTTCCCCAATCATTAATATGTCTATTTACTTACATCAATACATCAAATATAATGTATTACTGTACTATATAATACTGTATTTATAAAAAAAAACCCTGGGAGTACAGAAACAAGGCAGTATTAATAGATGCAGCTGTGTTTGAGATTAACTGCAGCAACTTATGACATTTCTTTAGCTCTTTGTGTTTTTCTTGAGAAGATCAGTTCTTTAACCCAAAACTCTAACAAAGGACTGACAGAGCGCTAGAATGCTCCGTTTGCATTTCACATGTGCTCTCTATATGTAGTACCTCCACAACACCAACTTATACTGTCTTCTTACTGTTTTTAGTGAGATCTCACACATCAGCAAAACTACGAGTGGAAGTGACGGTTCTTTCCCAAAATACTATTATAGCTCAACAATCACACAAACTACTGACTGGTGAGTGTCAATATTGTCTTATTACAGTGGTACCCAATACCTTGTTTATATGTTATGCCTACCTGGTTATGAGATGGCACCAGGGTGCACTATGGGGAAAAGGCAAGCTGGAGGAGGCAGTGTAATGCTCTGTGCAATGTGCTTCTGGAAACCTTGGGTCCTGCAATTTGTTTTATTTTGACCTGTAACACTTCCCTGAACAATGTTACATATCAAGTGTACTTTTTAATTCATTCCTAATAATTCAAATTAATTTCATAATGCCTCCTGCGCCACAGCAAAATGTTAAGGAATAATTTGAGAAGCATGAAAAGAGTTTAAGGTAAACCAGCCATTAGGGTTGCACAAGTCAGTGCACTCTTTGTCCCAAGCCTCAGTGCCTCTCCCAAGCCCGGATAATGGGGAGGGTTGCATTAGGGAGGAAATCCAGCATAAAACGTGCCAAATCAGAATTTAATACCAGATCGGGTTACCAACGATGGCCACAGGTATTGTTATCCAACAGGGTACCGGTGGAAATTGAGCTACTGTTGGCCGAAGGAGGAAAAGGAGAGGAGGAAGGACGTCTACAGAGACAGCAGGAAATGGAGAAGTGGAGGAGAGTAGAGGTTCAGGTTGGTACTTTAAATGTTGGTACTATGACTGGTAAAGGGAGAGAGGTAGCTGATATGATGGAGAGGAGAAAGGTAGATATGTTGTGTGTTCAGGAGACCAAGTGGAAAGGGAGTAAGACCAGGAACATTGTAGGGGGGTTGAAATTGTTCTATCATGGTGTGGATGGAAAGAGAAATGGTGTAGGGGTGATCCTGAAGGAAGAGTACAGTAAGAGTGTAGTGGAGGTGAAGAGAGTTTCTGAAGAATGTGAAGCTGGACCTTGAAGGCGTGATGATGAATGTCATCAGTGCTTATGCTCCACAAGTGGGTTGGCGAGATGAAGAAGGAAAAACTTTGGAGTGAGTTAGATTAGTGATTTGGCCAGACTTTAATGACCATGTTGGTGAAGGGAACAGAGGTGATGAGGAGGTGATGGGTAGGTATGGTTTTAAGGAGAGGAATGTGGAAGGGCAGATGGTGGTAGAATTTGCTAAAAGGATGGAAATGGCAGTGGTGAACACTTATTTTAAAAATAAGGAGGATCATAGAGTGCATATAAGAGTGGAGAAAGGTGCACACAGGTGGACTATGTTCTATTTAGGAGATGCAACCTGAAGGAGATTGGAGACTGTAAAGGGTTGGCAGGGGACAGTGTAACTAGACAGCATCAGATGGTGGTCTGTAGGATGGTTTTTAGAGGTGAAGAATAAGAGGAGGCGAGTGAGGACTGAAAGAAGAATAAGATGGTGGAGACTGAAGGAGGAAGACTGTAGTGTAAGATTCAGTAGGAAAGTCGGTAAAAGTAAGACAGAGTACGTGTGTGAATGTGGACAAAGTAAAAATGTGGACAAACTATTCATAAAAGACACTTCCTGTATTATCAACTTAATTATAAAAGCTGGATAAGCAAAAATCCCCATAGCCACAATCCAAAATCTAGTGAAAAGCTTTTATATAGGTCCATCTCAATAAATTAGAATATCATTAAAAAGTTGATTTATTTAATTAATTCAGTACAAAAAGTGTTGTTTTTATATATATAATTTATAGATTCATCACATACAGACTGATATATTTCAAGTGTTTATTTCTTTAAATTTTAATGATTTTGGCTCACATTTGTTAATTTACTGTATATGTACTCAATACTTTGTAGAGGCTCCTTATGCTTTAATTACTGCCTCAGATCAGCATGGCATGGAGGTGATCAGTCTGTGGCACTGCTGAGGTTGTATGGAAGCCCAGGTTTCTTTACAGTGGCCTTCAGCTAATTTGCATTTTTAGTCTCTATGGGGTTCAGGTCTGGTGAGATTGCTGGCCAGTCAAGCACACCAACACCATGGTCATTTAACCAACGTTTGGTGTTTTTGGCAGTGTGGTCAGGTGCCAAACCCTGCTGGAAAATTTAATCAGCATCTCCATAAAACTGGTCAGCAGAGAGAAGCATGAAGTGCTCTAAGACTTCCTGGTAGACGGCTGTGCTGACCTTGGGCCTGATAAAACACAGTGGACCAACACCAGCAGATCACATGACTCCCCAAACCACCACTGACTGTGCAATCCTTACACTGGACCTCAAGTGACTTGGATTCTGTGCCTCTGCTCTCTTCTTCTAGACCCTGGGACCTCGATTTCCAGATGAAATTAAAGAAAATTTTGCCTTTCATCTAAAAAGATGTATTTGACCACTGAGCAACAGTCCAGCCCTTTTTGTTCTTTGCCCAGGTAAGACACCACCGATGTTGTCTCTGGTTCAGGAGTGGCTTGACACAAGGAATGAGTCAGTTGTAGCCCATGGATACGTCGGTGCATGGTGGCTCTTGAAACACTGACTCCAGCTGCAGTCCACTCTTTGTAAATGTTCCCCAAATTCTTGAATGGGCTTCATTTAAACTTTTTCAAAAATTTTCCTTCCATTCAACTTTCAATTAATGTGCTTGGATCCAGCTCTCTGTGAACAGCAGCTTTTTTAGCGATGACCTTTTGTGTCTTACCCTCCATGTGCAGGGTGTCAATGATCTTCTTCTGGAATCTTCTTCTTCCCCCATTATTGTGTTGCCTGAACCAGACTGAGACACCATTTAAAGGCTCAGGAAACCTTTGCAGGTGTTTGGATTTAATTATCTGATTAGACTGTGACACTGCGAGTCCCCATTATTATGCTTTTCACAATATTCAAATTTTCTGAGATACCGAATTTTGGGTACTCATTAGCTGTAAGCCATCGTCTTCTTCTTTCGGCTTCTCCTATTAGGGGTCGTCACAGCGGATGATCCTTCTCCATATCCCTCTGTCCTCTACATCTGCCTCTTTCAACCCAACTACCTGCATGTATTTCTTCACCATCTCTATAAACTGCCTCCTTGGCCTTCCCCTTTTCCTCCTTCCTGGTGGCTCCATCCTCAGCATTCTCCTACTGATATACCCCATGTCCCTCCTCTGCACATATCCAAACCATCTCAATCTCGGCTCCCTCACCTTGTCTCCAAAACGTCCTACATGCGCCGTCCCTCTAATAAACTCATTTCTAATCTTGTCCATACTCGTCACGCCCAACGAAAACCTCAACATCTTCAGTTCTGCTACCTCCAGCTCCACCTCCTGTCTTTTACTCAATGCCACTGTCTCTAAACCATACAACATCGCAGGTTTTCTTAGTCCAAATTAAAGCAGCAATGCGCAAAAAACAAGCAAATCATCAAGAATTTACTCCGGACCTTTATGAACAATTCAATTTCTTTTAGTAAACCGTTAGAAATTCGAGTTTACACACAATATATGATAAAGGAATATATTATCTTAAAAGGTATTTGATGATAATCATTTCCTCTGACACTCTATTCATTACCAAATCAAAGACAAACCCTGTTTCTCCTTATTTTGCAAAATGTTTAATTCAACAAAATGTAGTTCAACTTCCAACAAAACCATCAATGGTACAGTGCTTAGTAAATTCCTCCTATATGTACCTTATGCTCTAGTTTAAATAGACACAGATTTAAATAACAATGCTTTTACATTCAGACAAATACTTTAAAAAAAAAAAACTGGAGGGGAACAAAATAAACGCACATACAGAATAAGCTCTCTTGTAACTATACAAGATATAGTAGGACTCCAGCTGTGGTCAGTTTTGGGTTGGAATTATGTGGACTGTTACACATGACAAGTGTGTGGCACATTTGGTTGAGCATTTGACATTCATCCCATCTTCTAAACTGACCTCCTCGTGTGCGAGCCCGTGCATCTGAGTGTGTGTAAGTGTGTTTCCAGCAGGGGGCAGTGAGTATCTGTGTGGCTCTTTGGCAGCACGTGTCAACAGTCAGTCCTGTAGCTCCGCTGATACGATCATGTAAAGGCGCAGAATATTCCCTATTGTACCGTCAAATCATATTATTAAAATATAATAAAATTAAAAACCTACTGCGTGTGAAATAAAGTATGTTTGGTGTGTAAAATCTGAACAGAAACTGCAGTAACAAATAACACTTTTTTTTTTTACCAGACCTTTTTTCATGTCAAAGAGGACAAAATATAATAAACATGAAATGAGGATGATGATTTAAAATAATAATAATAATAATAATAATAATAATAATAATAATAATAATAATAATAATAATAATAATAATAATAATAATAATAATAATAATAATAATAATAATAATAATAATAATAATAATAATAATAATAATAATAATAAGGGTCACTGCCCGGCTGCTTGTGTTGGCACTCTGTTCCCCATTCGGTAAGGACTGACCACCAAGGAGAGACGTAAGGAGGCTTGGCTCAGTGTTAGGTCCTATTTAGGTTCTCAAGGCTCATTTTTGGCTGGAAGGTCACTGCAGGGGTTTGACAAGGTACAGCTTGTCTCCGTGATCACTGGTGAAAATGGGTGCTTTCTTGTAGTGCTCCACGAGCTCGTCCATAGAGTTGAAGCGCCGCTGCCCGATGCAGTAGACGCCGTCACCACACTGCACCTTGAAATGCTTGTTCTTGCCTGAAGCCTTCAAGGAGATGGAGAAATCGCTTGGCTGAAATAAGGGACAAAGATAAAAAAAATGGGTCTTGAGCATCAATGTAATTTGTAAATTATAAAAAATACATGAAAGATTTCCAATTTCTATCAAATCAAGGTTTTCTTTTTTGTGTATTGTTTGTTTTTTTCATCTAAAATCACCATGTGTGGTTGAAAAGAGCAATGCGAACAAGATTATATCAAGTTTTAAAGCAATAGATTCTGTTTGAGCAGGTAAATAAAGCCTTTTGTGGTTATATGAACACAGTATGAATGCATTTTATGAGCAAAAATATGTATCAAAGTCATAGAACCACTCAATCACTCTGGCAAGCAGAAAGAAACAGTAACCAAACAAGCTGGCTATTCAGAGACTATTCAGAGAAGAACCAGCCTGAATATTAAACTCTAATTCCTACAGTTACTCACAGAAGACTCGCTGTCCCGCACTAGGAAGTCTCCCTCGAATCCCCTCTCATTTAACGTGCATTCAGCCTGGTGTCGAGTCACGCTTCCGTAGTACCACTCCTTCCCAGCAAATCTGCCAGTGAGGGCTGGACCTGCTGGCTGCAATAGATGGGCTGTGAAATTGCTGGCCCCTCCTGCTTGTTCCGAAACACCTTTCAGCACTGTCACATAGTTCTTAGGCACGAGGCCCACTTGGCCTTGACTGTTTTTGCACCTCCACCACTCGGGGTCATTCTCAGGCTTCTCCAACACCTCCATGATTTCTCCTTTATCGAAATTGAGCTCTTCATCTGTGACCGAACTGAAGGGGTAAAGCGTCTGCACCTTGTGCAATGCTCGGGAACAATGCCCGTCACCCATTCCGGTGTCTTCCTCCTCCTCTTCCTCCTCCTCATCCTCTTGGACGTAGTTGGAGGGGAACCAGCCGACCTGGCCGTCGCTGCAGCGGCCACGCCACCACCCATCGCTGCATTTTTCCAGCACGAGCAGGCGCGCTCCCTTCGCAAGGCTCAGTTCATCCTCGCGCTCGGCCGTGTACGCAAACTTGGCCACTGCCGCTGTGTGCAGCTCGTAGATGCGCTCTGCTCCCGCGCCGACTCCGTTCGCTGGGCACTCGGCATCCGTGCTCGGCTTTCGCTTAGCCTTACCCAGACCTGCGACCGTATTCCATTTATTAGTCCAGTATCAAAAAAACACAATATAATTAAAACACAATAATATTAATACAGCCTAATAGAATTCAAATACAGAAAGGTGCATCAGATTTTCAGTAAACAAATCTAACATCTTGGTAATTGGAATATTATAGGTTTCTTTGACTTTTTATTAAGAAATTTCATGTGTATGTAGTTTAGCAAAGGCAAAGCCAAATTCAGTAATCCTGTTACAGGAGGAGCCTACAAGCCTACCAGCACTTTTACATAGCTACATTCTCAGAAACCTTTAAACTAATTCAAGTGATTCTTTTTTTTTTTTAATACTTTCAAGAATTTACTTATAAAACAAAAAAACCACACACACACCCACACGCCAGGTCAATCAGGTGTTTGCCTTCACTCTTTCTGGCTTTCAGAAGATGGTATGGGAATTAGGAAATGGTTATCAGCAGATGTCCAATTTGTGGAGAAAACTCATTTCTGGTGACAGGAGATCACTCAAATGAAGAGACAACAAAAAGGGTTGTTTTTAAATCCTGCGAGTGATTAGTATCTCAGGTGATGAGACAGTGACGGGGTTGGGCAAAGATACATCGAAATGTATTTTAAAATAAAAAATACCAAATATCTAAACTTTAAATGTATCAAAATTAACTACACAATACAACAGCCTCACTATGTATTAAAATTAACTACTGTATTTTTGTAATTCTTTTTTTAAATACTAAAAAATACTTTTACAATAGAACAGGAAATTTCTTCACAAATCTTCCATAAACTGGCCTATATGGTCTGTTCTTCATCATTACACTGACTCAGTTGATTAATTAAACAATGATAGCAACAAGCTTTTCTCTTGTTTCTCAAGCTTTTCTCTGCCTGAGTCATGCACTAAACCTGACATATGTAACCAGTTAACAGAACAAATGTTCACATACATAATCATTGTGATCTCACAGATGAAGGTTATTTTTGAAGTAACCAAAGTTTAATGTTTAACAATTTTTACAGTTTTGCAAATGAATCATAATTCTATCTTAATTTAGTTACTTGGTGTTTGGTAACAGAAGGGCTACTTTGCATTAGCAACACTGACTCAATGACAAACAAGACATTCATAAGAAGACGACTGATGGCACCTGCATTCATATCCACTAGTTAATACCTGATCATTTGATTGTTAATAGTAATTATAATAATATATTATGGGTCAGGCAGTCATTTATGTAATGGTATGCAAAACCATGATCCTACCAAACAGCTACTTCAATTAGGGTACAATATTCGGTAATCAAATATTTATGCATCAATCACTGGACTCCTATTTGAAAGCTGGCATCCTGCACATTTCTTACCTTCACCATCTTCTTCCATATGGATCAGTTTTTTGTTCTGATCTCAACAAGTCTGTGCAAACTACTGAGTAGGCACCAATCAGAGGCCGCATTTTTATGTCATCATGTAAACTTCTTACAAAAGTATTTTACAGTATTTGTAAACTACAAAAATACAAAACTCTAAAGTACTTTGATACAAAATATGAAACCATTTTCATCAACCGATTCAAATACAATTTACAAAATCCTATTTTATATTTGAAATATGTATTTGAAATAAATGCATAATAAATACTGCCCATCCCTAGATAGTAATGAGAGTTCTTTATAATTCAGTTTTGCTGCAAATGCAATAGTTTTCTGAAGCAGATTGTGTTACAGATGTAAAAGATACATTTTTATCCACTTTATGACTTTGGGATGATTATTCTAAAGTTTTTTTAAATAAACTTTTTCATATTTGGAAGTAAATACACTACAAAGAAAAAGGTATTGAGACATCAGAATTTTCCAGCCATATGTGCTACTTTCCCAAACTTATACTAGAAAGTTGGAGGCACAAAATTCTCTTCAGGATGTCTAGATACAATAGAATAAAATTTTCTATTGACTTAAACTAGGAGACCCAAACCTGTTCCATCATAATGTCCCTGTGCACACAACCATCTCCATAAAGATATAAATGACATAGATTGGAGTGAAAGGTCTTGAATAACCTTCTATTAAACTCTAAACTTAACTCTATCGAACATTTCTGGGATAAATTTGAATGCTGACTGCACCCCAGGCCTCTTCACCTTACATCAGTACATGACTTTAACAACACCCTTGTGGCTGAATGAAAAAGAGCCAAGACGGTGGAGTAATCAAGACCATGGTCACTGCTCATGACACATACCAACACTTTGCACTGCCAGTTTCCTATGAAGAAATGCAGATCACATCCAGCTCTATTTTTAACCAGCAAAAAAAAAAAAAAATGCTTACTCTATTTAGATGCTTCTGTAGAATAATCATCTTCTTTCGGCTTCTCCGATTAGGGGTCGCCACAGCTCCTACCGATATAACCCATGTCCCTCCTGTGCACATGTCCAAATAATCTCAATCTCGCCTCCCTCACCTTGTCACCGAAACGCCCTTCATGCGCTGTCCCTCTAATAAACTGGTTTCTAATCCTGTCCATCCTCGTCAGTACAATGAAAATCTCAACAGCTTTAGCTCTGCTAACTCCAGCTCCACCTCCTGTCTTTTACTAAATGCCACTGTCTCTAATCCATACAACATCGCAGGTCTCACCACATTCCTATAAACTTTCCCTTTCTCTTGCAGATACCCTTCTAACACAAATCACTCCTGTCACTCTTCTCCACCCACTCCACCCTGCCTGCACTCTTTTCTTCACTTCTCTAACACACTTTCCATTACTTCGCACTGTTGACCCCAAGTACCTGAACTCCTCCACCTTCATCACCTCTTCTCCCTGCAACCGCACCACTCCGCTGCCCTCCCTCTCATTCACACACATGTACTCTGTCTTACTCCTACTGACTTTCACTCCTCTTCTCTCCAGCGTGTACCT
Organism: Silurus aristotelis; assembly: GCF_946808225.1. NCBI lineage: Eukaryota > Metazoa > Chordata > Actinopteri > Siluriformes > Siluridae > Silurus > Silurus aristotelis. The sequence continues at coordinate 31,694,066 of NC_139575.1, forward strand.
CCACCTCTCCAGGCACTTTTCAAGCTGCTCCCTACTCTCACCACAAATCACAATATCATCCGCAAACATCATAGTCCACGGAGACTCCTGTCTGACCTCGTCCGTCAACCTATCCATCACCACTGCAAACAGGAAAGGGCTCAGAGCCGATCCTTTATGCAGTCCAACCTCCACGTTGAACCAGTCTGTTGTTCCTACTGCACAATTCACTGCTGTCACACTGTCCTCATACATGTCCTGCACCACCCCGACATACTTCTGACACACCAGACTTCCTCATACAATACCACAACTCCTCTCATGGCACCCTGTCGCATGCTTTCTCTAAATCCACAAACACACAATGCAACTCCTTCTGACCTTCTCTGTACTTTATCAGCATTCTCAAAGCAAATAATGCATCTGTGGTGCTCCTCCTCGGCATTAAACCATACTGTTGCTCACAGATGTCACCTCTTCTCTCAGCCTGGCTTCCACTACTCTTTCTGATAAATTCATGGTTTGACTGATCAACTTAATTCCCCTGTAGTTACTGCAAGTCTGCACATTTCCCTGATTTTTAAAGATCGGTACCAGCACACTCCTTCTCCATTCCTCAGGCATCCTCTCACCTTCCAAAATCTTGTTGAACAAACTGGTTAAAAACTCCACTGCCATCTCTCCCAAAACATCTCTATGCTTCTACTGGTATGTCATCTGGTCCAACAGACTTTCCACTCTTGATCCTCTTAATAGCTGCTCTCACTTCCTCCTTAATAATCCTATCCACTTCCTGCTTCACCATCTCCACATCATCCACCATTCTCTCTCATTTTCCTCGTTCATCAGCTGCTCAAAATACTCCCTCCATCTTCTCAACACACTCTCCTCACTAGTCAACACATTTCCATCTCCATCCTTTATTGCTCTAACTTGCAGCACATCCTTCCCAGCTCGGTCTCTCTGTCTGGCCAATCGCTACAAATACTTTTCTTCTTGCTTAGTGTCCAACTTTTCATACAGATGCTCATATGCCTTTTGACTGGCTTTTGCCACATCCCTCTTTACCTGCTGCCGCATCTCCTTGTACTCCTGCCTACTTTTCTCATCACTCTGTCGATCCCAAGTCTGTTTTGCCAACCTCTTTCTCCTTATGCTCTCCTGCACTTCCTCATTCCACCACCACGGCTCTTTGTCTTCCTTTTTATTTCCAGATGTTACACCAAGTACCTTTCTAGCTGTCTCCCTAATCACTTCTGCAGTAGTTTCCAATCATCCAGCACCTCTTCCCTGAATCTCATACTACAGTCTTACTCCTTTAGATTCCACCATTTTATTCTTCTTTCAGTCCTCACTCTTCTCCTCTTCTTCTTCACCTCCAAAACCATCCTACAGACCACCATCCAATGCTGTCTAGCTACACTGTACCCTGCCAACACCTTAGTCTCCAATCTCCTTCAGGTTGCATCTCCTACATAGAACATAGTCAACCTGTGTGCACCTTCCTCCACTCTTATATGTCACTTTATGCTCCTCCTTCTTCTTATAATGTATTCATCACTGCCATTTTCATCCTTTTAGCAAAATGTACCACCTTCTGCCATTCCACATTCCTTTCCTTAAAGCCATACCTACCGATCACCTCCTCATCACCTCTGTTCCCTACACCAACATTAAAGTCTGCCCCAATCACCAATCGTTCATTCCTAGGTACACCTTCTACCACTTCATCAACTCACTCCAGAATTTTTCCTCCTCCTCCATCTCACAACCCACTTATGGAGCATAGGCACCGATGACATTTATCATCATCCCTTCAACTTCCAGCTTCACATTCATCACCCTATCAGAAACTCTCTTCACCTCCACTACACTCTTACTGTACTCTTCCTTCAGAAGCACCCCTACATTATTTCTCTTTCCATCCACACCATGATAGAACAGTTTCTGTAGAATGTGGTATGTAAATAAAATACAAGCCAACTTGATTGTGCACCTTAAACTGTCCAAAAAGTGATGTTTTCCCGGCTTCCTGTGCGAGTATGCGCACATCTCTCACCCACTCATCACTGAATGATCATTGACTGATGATAACCTCTTGACCAATCACTGACCTTTGACTGATCACTAACTCATCAATAACTGATAATTTACCACTGATCATTAATCACTTGTTTGTAGATTTCTGATTATTTATTATATTATGAGATATGATTATTAATCAGTGAATAATCACTGTTCACTGATCAGTGACTCACCAATAATGGATCAATTTATTATTATTATTTTTTAAATAATGTAATGTAGGTATTTTATTTTGCATGCATATGCATTTGGTGCACTGGTCCTATTATATAAAAAAGCAGCAGGTACTAATAACAGAGCTATTTAGGATGTGTAATTAATTAATTTGTCCAGATAAAGAAAATTAGATGAGTTTGGTACTTGGCAGAGGAAAGAACTGCAAGAAGAAAAGAAAAAAAAAGGTAATTATAAGTGTCGACTATGGTGCTAAAGGGACATAATTATGAGGCAATTAATAGCTGGAAATTAGCCAAGACAATTCTTCTATTCTGCAATGAATGCACTACATGTACAAAGGTTTGTGGACATCTGACCATTAGATTCATATGTGCCTTTTAAACATTCCATTCCACATTTAATCCCCATTCACTATTGTAATAACCTCCACTTTTCTGACATGTTCTACCAGGTTTTGGAGTGTGGTTTTGAAGATCTGTGCTTATTTAGCAAGAAAGGTGTAGGTAAAATCAGGAACTGGTGTGGGGAAAGAAGGCCTGGGGTAGAGTCAGAATTCCAATTCATCCGAAAAGTGTTCAATAAGTTTGGGGTCGAAGCTCGACAGCTGGACACTAAAAATCTCTCACTCCAACCACGGTAAACTATATCTTTGTGAAGCTGGCTTCATGGACAGGCCCATCGACATGCTGGAACAGGATCGGGTCTTCTAGTTCAAGTGAAGGGAAAATATAATTACATCTTATACAATTGTGTGCCTCCAACTTCGAGGTTACAGTTTGGGAAAGGCTCACAAAAGGCTGGAAAATCAGGTGTCCCAATACTTTTAGCCATATAATGCATTCACTGTAGAAATTACTTATTTTTAATGCACATTTAACTACAACTATGTACTGCTTATTCCACTTTTATAGCCTTTTATTACAAAATATATTTTTCTTTTCTTTCCTTTTTTTATTTATTTATTTTTTCATAAATCTTCTTTAGAACAAATTCCTGTACTATACAAAAGACACAGAATCAGGGGTCAACAACGAGGTTTAAACAGGCAACGAAAATAGAAGCTCCAGAGAGCCGTGAGTCATGGAGGTCACCATTTTCCATAGTAACTGTTCACATGAAAGCACAGCAATGGATGACTCACAACATGAACAAGCAAATATCTCTCTCAGCGGATACAGAACGCCAGGACAACAGGTTTCATCAAATTTAATCTAGATACACTAAATAAACAAAAGTTTGTGGACACCTGACAAATAGATCTGTATGTGCGCCTTGAACATCTAAATTTTACATTTAGATCCCATTTGCTGTTATAATAATCTCCACTCTTCTAGGAACATGTTCCACTAGATTTTGAAATGTGTGCTTGTAGAGATTCGTAAATGATGTAGGGTGAGGAGGCCTGGGGTACCGTCAACGTTCCAATTTATCCCAAGGGTGTTCAATAGGGTTTAAGTCAGCAGGCTATTCTAAATCTTCTGCTCCAACCCACAGGGGCATTGCCATGCTGGAATAGGCTTGGGTCTAGTTCAAGTGAAGGGAAACTGCATCCATAGACATCCTACACAATTGTGTACATCCAAATTTGTGGTAATTGTGTGGGGAAGAACCACAGATTGCTGGAAAATTCAGGTGTTCCAATACATTTGTCCATTGTGAAAAATCTAAGTTGGCAGCACACTAAATGTCATGTGGGTATTAGGTATTGCTAGTCTTGTCACATTCGTAATTTATTAACTATTGTTTTCATTTTAAATAGTAAAACAACTCATGGTCTTACCATCAGGAGGAAAAAACTAATCCCAGTTTTAAATATTTTGTACGTTGAAAATGTAATTGCATTGTCATTGCATTTTCCCCCCAACTGTCCATATTTAATAAGTCTGTATCTTTAGATTCAGATTCCTGGCAAAAGCAGTTGAACCCGACGTGGTCCTTGTCCTCTCATCCTCAAGGTTCATCGAATAGTACGTTAGTAGTAGAGTGTGGTTAGTTATCATATCCTTCCTGTCAGTGCTAACCATTTGGGCAGTTGACCTCAGCAAGACGTTTCTTCCCACTGAACTGAAGATCACTGGATGCCTCCACACACTCAACTGACTGTTGTGCATAAAATCTCAGATCATTAACAGTTTCTTCAAGCCACCTTCTCTGGCACCAACCATCATGGCATGGTCAAAGATACTGATGAAATGTTTGCTTCTGTATGTCAAAATTTCCAGTGTAAATTTTACCTTTTAAAATGTACGTTAATAAGTAGGAGCTATTACGGCGTTTTTTCAAATGCAGGTCCTGCAGCTACGTGTCATGAATTTCACCTTGCCAGGAAATACATTTATGACAAAAAAAAAACAAATTGAACTATGCAATTGCATATTCATTGTACTGTATAAAAGGTAGATGCTAATTTATTTTAGGTGTAATTTACCCCATGGCATTGCAGAAGTATTTATTAAAATTGTTTATTTTATAATCAACTCATGAAGTCTATATCGGGATATGTCTTGCGTCATGACTTCATGAACTCTGAAAAATAGATGAGCGAGGGAAATTGTGAGACTGTTTTGAATGTGTGTATACACTATTTTAAAATGATATTACTCTTTATTGCATTCTTGGATATTGATACACAAAAGCTGCCATATCAGCAATCAGAAATCTTTATAACCTTTAATTTTGTGTTAAGGTCTGTATTATGCACACATTCAATATTTGCATACACAAAAAAAAAAAAAAAAAAAAAAAAAAACAGGCTGAATGAAAACCCCACCTGAGGCCCTGTGCATCTGCTGTGTTTTTTGATTTAGGAGTCTCGCATGGTTCCACACTAACAAACTGAACAGATGACGCTCAGAGGGAAAGCGCATCTCTGTTTCACCTTTTTTTTTTTTTTTAGCTCGGCTAAGCGTTTTGATTCAAAATGGATTTTGCCTCCATAAAAAAAAACGTGTTTCAGTGGCTTTTCCCAAATGTATGACGGTATACTGGTTTGGTTATTGGAAATGATTATTTGCTCAAAATGAGATCTTACCTCAGATAGCCATGAGTCATCAAGGTCAAATTCCAAACAATTCTCAAGAAAACACAGGAGTTGACTCACGACTCATTAATGCCATGTTAGTACAGGGAACACAGGTGAATCCCTGAAGCTACAACCTTGTTAATAAAAGGTGGCCTACTTTTCAAAAAACAAAAATCATGTGAACACAACACTGTCTGTTTATCATACTGACAGCAAAAACACTCCATAGACCAAAATAATAAGACTAGAAAGACATGGGGTTACATGGGTTGGAGTAGAAGATCTTGAATAGCCTGCTATAAAGCTCTGACCTCAACTAATGTACACTGAACACCTTTGGGATGAATTGGAATGCTGATTGCACCTCAGGCCTCCTCACCCTACATCAGTCCCTGACTAACAACCACGTGGTTGAATAAGCACAAATCTCGACGAACACACTCCAAATTTCTAGCAGTACATTATCCCAGAAGCGTAGAAGTTACACTGACCAATGTAGACGGTCAGATTCTTCGTCCCAAATTAACTGACAAGGCCAAAGTTTATTACACTGATCAACTGTATGACTCCGGATATGAGGGTCAGTGAATGTGAAGGCCATAGCATGTGAATTACAAAAAATGAATACTCATTCCAACAATTATCCATCCTGCATACTTCCAAAGTCTAGGCCACAGCAAGATAAAGATACATTTATGTTTTATACGTGCTCATTTTTTCCCCTTACTTTCTGGATTTTGTCAGTTTATCACTTATTTTAGGCAAACCAAGGCATTTGTTTAAGTTTACATCTTAATTCTATTATTTAGCTATTACAATAAATTGCACTGGATTCATAGAAAGTTGTCATTGAACCAAATGCCAAAACATGATTTTAATTCAATTCAATTAACCTGGCAGGGCTGTGTGTGTAGAGTCATAAACACATGCCAGATGCTTGAAAATCATTATATGTTTTTGAGGTTATTATATTAAATGATATATTTCAGATCAACAAAAACAACCTTGGTATGCTTGATTTTTTATGTCTTTTGGTTACGCAAATGCATTCTGTGCATGTTTGTTTAGGATGGAAAGTCATAGAAAGGCTCCCTTGTGGCTATAAATGAAGCTTCAATGAAATCTGACTTTGGTACAATCTGACCTATTCATTGACTAAAATGACATTTAATTACATTTAAGTAACTGTGAAACTGTGACACAATAACCACAACATGGATTTATAGTGTGTGTGTAGCAATAAAATAGAATAAAAATGAAATCGAATAGAATTTCATTTGGAAAATGATCGTATGGTAAATTATAGAGGTTTGTGTTTTACTAGAACACTGCCTGCTGTAGTTCAGAAGCTTATGTTAGACTTGTTTTACCAAATTTTCTGGTGTATATCTTTGTGAATGTACATTTTGCCCATATTTCTTAATCGATTTTAATAAGGAGTCCGATTTGCCGTTTAATATTATTAAAAACTATAAAACAAAAATAGTTCTTCAATTTGGCTGAAGCATATGAGTGTATGGAAAAGTGGTCCTTTTTTCAGAATTAGGTTTCTAGAGTTTCTTTTATTAAATTGTTTACATTCATGTTAATGCTAAATGCGTTTAAAAGACTTTTCCTATCCATATGTTTTTGTTTTTTACAAAATGTTACCACAAAGTTGGAGGCACATGACAGTATGATGTCTTTGCATGCAGTAGAATTACATTTTCCCTTCACTTGAACTAGAAGACCCAAACCTGTTCCAGCATGACGATGCCCCTGTGCACAAAGGAAGCTCTATAAAGACAGTTTACATGGGTTGGAGTGAAAGATCTTCAGTGGCCTGCCATAGCTCTGACCTCAACCATACTGAACACCTTCAGGATGAACTGGAAAGCTGACTGCACCCCAGACCTCCTCTCTCCACATACTGACTTTGTTAACACCCTTGTGGCTAATTGAGCCCAAATCTCAACAAGCCCACACCGAAAACTACTAAAACATTCTCCTAGAGGAGTGGAGGTTATTATAAAAGCAAGTAAAGAATAAATGGGATGTTTAAAAAGCACATGCGAATCTTGTGGCCGAGTGTCTGAAAAACTATTGTCCAGATTCTGTTTCATTAAGCATTAATCTTATGGTTCATATAATCCATTTTGACTCCACTTTATGCTTTTTTAATTTGTGGCCATAGACATAACTCTGATTGCATCCTATTTGGACTAATTTACAGAAGATCTTATTTTGCAAAAAACATTTAATAATTTGAATTCATTGGCATTCAGATGTTTTCAATTTGAAACTCTCAAACCTTGAAACTGTAACATTTAAATCTGCATTTGTTAACATGTAAACATGCAAATAATTAGATTTCCTATGCATATAGATACAATATTCGGAATTCATATTTAAACACATTTGCCAGCTTCTAAACTTCATACCGCTGAAAGGTCTCTGCATGACTCTGCTCATATCTATTTTCCACTTCCCGTCTCTAACAGATGCACTGCTTCAGGCATCCAATTACTGTGAAGAGAAAATTATGAATGTGGTTCAAGCATATTTTGCGTTGCTGTGTTTGTATGTGTTCGGTCAGTGGGCTGCTGCCTTTACTCAGTCAGCACAGAGGAGGATGGTGTCAATTTCTGCATCTCTCATTAGCGTGCTGAAACGGGGGAAATATGCAGCAAGTAATAACTTTTAAATATTAAATGCGGCCTTCAGTATGCATTCTTCCTGTATAATATCTAAGTACACTTTCCACATAGCACATCCAATAATATGCAAGCAGACTCCAATTTATTGGATGTGCTATGTGAAAAGTTTACTTAGATATTATACAGGAAGAATGCATACTGAGGGCCGCCTTTAATATTTAAAAGGTATTAATTGCTACATATTGAAAGGATGTTAGACATAGGTTTAAAAAAACTAATATCTAGTCCGCCTTGTGAGAAATGTATGCGCTTAAGAGGTTTCACAACATCTGGGAGATGTTTCTGTAATTTGTTTGTTTCCGAATTTTAATTATGAAGTATCCTAGGTCTTTTAACCCCACCCCACTGAATTTTAAAACAATAATGCTTGCATACAAAGACAAAAACTGATCAGCACCCATCTACATCTACATCACAGCACTTCTCCCAACCCGAACTGAACCAAACTCCCTCCGATCCCGAAACACTGACTGGTCCCTGCATCTGTCAGGGTACACGAAAAAGACATGCTCCAAGACTATGTTCTGGGTGGTGAAACAAACTTCCACCTGCCACCAAACAGCACTAACATGCTTAAAACAATGTCTAAAGACCTTTCTCCTTTAGAGGTTCGTAAATGATAATTTCTCCTATTTAAAAAAATTATAATAATAATAAATTAATACAAAATATTTTCTCTAAATTGGAAACAGTGATTTGAATGCACAAAACCAATAAAGATGTCTTCATTTTTTTCTTAAGATTTACATTACAAATATAAAGCCAGTTGTATTGTTTAAGAGTGAACCACAGTATAATGTGTGATCAGCAGTAGTTTTTCAGCTCTCACTATTCCACGAAAATCAGATGAGCGAGATACAAATCTCTCTGAGCTCAGACGTGAAATAGGATATTTTAATATAGAGTATGAATTACACTGAAACTGAGCTTTCCGATAGATTTGATCCACCCAGACTCATGCTTAAAATATTCCAGGTGATAAAGTGGTCGAAAAATTCCATTGTCCTCTTTGTGAATAAAAGAGCTCAGTGATTAATTCTGCTTTACAATAAAACCCATTTCGATTAGTTTACCCTCCTATACACCCTTCATCTTAAATGGTCCTTCAAGGGCAGGGCCACCCTGATTCTTCAGAGCTGTGCTTAATGAAGACTTCCATTACGCGAGATCACGACAGATGATGAACGGTAATTAAAAACGAACAACAGTTGCTGCGCAGGTAATTGACCGATCAATAAAGCTTACCTAGAGTGTCCTTGAGGTTCTTCACTAGTGAGCCCTTCTTCAGGCTGTTTTTCCTCTCCACGTAGTTGGACGGCACGTAGCCTGTGCGGTTGGCAGCATTGCGGACACGCCACCACGTTTTCGAGTCGTCTAGGAGCCACAGACGCTCGTTCTTCCGGATGTCGAGTTCTTGTTCCTGCTGTGCTGAGTAATCCCACTTGGCGATCACAATCACCTCCTCTGACATCTTTCATGGAGTCACGCTAAAGAAGAAAGGAGCATGGATAAATCCAGTGAAAAGCACATAAAAAAAAGGCATTTGCATATACACACTCTCGCATTAATTAGCACTATTATGATCTCTAAATAAGAATATGAAATGCACGAAAGCCCATGAGCACCTGTGTCCCTGGCTCAGACACCACAGGAGCCTAAGGAACCCAGATGTTGCTTTGTATCTAATGCCCTTGCCAGCCTGGGTAATTGACCATGGATGGGCAAAGGCACTGAATTGGGAATCCTGCCAGCTTTAGCTACGTTTTTCTGCCTGAGAAAGGCCAGATCGTACCTGCTTAGTTAATACGAATGCCATGTTAGACTGTAAATCATTTCATATCTATAAAAGATCAAACAGTGAGACAGCTTTACAAGTAAAACACTGAAGCTTGGAAAAAGGAACCATGGCCAGAAATTGAGAAACTGAATAAAAGATCTGAATGTGTGGAAAGAGAGAGAGAGAGAGAGAGAGAGAGAGAGAGAGAGAGAGAGAGAGAGAGAGAAGAGAGAGAGAGAGAGAGAGAGAGAGAGAGAGAGAGAGAGAGAGAGAGAGAGAGAGAGAGAGAGAGAAACACAACAGAAGAACCAAATGGCTCAAATGACAAGAGCTGGCTGATCGAGATGAGGCAATGGGGTGTGACGGGGCTGTGACTAATCACTTCCTGCCTCAGGGATTCTTAGTCACACTGCTACCCAATCACACTGACAGAAGCCAACCACTGGGAAGTGGCAGGTACAGTGGTCACTGCAGGCTCTCTTGGGAGAACACTGTGCCATCTATCCTACTGTGCACAAATCATGGCCACTTTGCAGCCGAGCTTTTCCTCTCACTTTATCCCTCTTTGCCTGCCTCTCTCTTCCAGTTGGCCCAGTAAAACAGAGAATCTGCCAGCCACTGTGCATCATGCCAGGCCTGAAGCAGTCCTGCTGTATTAGGAGCTTTTTAGTGACAACTGTCACAGACCGCTCATTTTAAAATAAGCATATCACCATATAACCATGTACACAGGGTACACGTTCAAAAATGCTCTATTTAATTCATAGTAAAGAACCTTGTTGGCAGATTAAGTTCAAATCCCAGCAGTGCCACAGCTGAGCGTGGGCAAAAAAGCAAAGTTGGTTGTGCTTTCTGCATGGGAGGGATGATATTAATTTACACTCGTCAATTGACTTGACAATACCTAATTATGGGCATCTGCGAGCTCATGTTTGTGTCCAAAAAAATGAGGTCAGCTGATGACCTGAATATACTGAATATAATAAAGCAATAATCTACCTTTATTTATATATAATATTTATATTTATAATTTAAATATTGCTACAAATTTTTTAGCAATATTTAATATTGACTTCATATCATTTAGCCTTTTCTATATCCAGAAAAAATATCCAAAACATGACACGGCACAGGAAGAACCTGATGAAATTGAGCTGGATGGTTGCCAAAAGTTGCAATCGCCCCTCAGCTCAAACGAATATATCTTTCAATGCCTTAAAAAAAGCATACAAAAAGTTACAAAGTTACATGGAATTTATATTATTTACTATTCTACCATTTTAAACAAGGCATTAAAGAATCGCTTTCTTTTAGATGGCCGTCCAAAGCTACATTCACATTCTCCAGAGTGAAATCGCTCCAAAACCTTTTGGAGAATGCATCTATTTAGGCTGATGTGCACCATTCACAACGGAAGCTGATGAAACATTGAGGAAATAGCCTGCGTCTCCATTTGAAACGCACTTTTCAGCTTCATGTCTATTTGCAGTAATGGCGGCACTTACACAAATGGTCTTTTGTTTGTGCCACTTTTTATTTTACTCTGATTAGCATGCTTTCTAAATACATTGCATGCAATTAGACTACTGTGATGACATAATTAAGAAAGAAAGAAAGAAAGAAAGAAAGAAAGAAAGAAAGAAAGAAAGAAAGAAAGAAAGAAAGAAAGGAAGAAAGAAAGAAATCAAAAGAAAGAAAGAAATCGAAAAAAAGATCCATACACTTTCATTGACAAATAGAAAAGAATAAGGGACTATTGTAGATAATTTCAAATAAATGTTTGTGATATAAATATTTAACCAGTGAAAAATCACTGCAAAACTTGTTAAAATTGCAAAAACATTTTTAAAAGTAAAATATGGATTAGGTTTTCTCATGTTCAGCTTCTTTATATTTTCCATTGCCTTCAAATGAGAACAAAACAGTTGCTATGTATAACGATATATATAACGATACCAAAAGATAAACTCCTGATAGAAATAGTTGTGAAAGGAAGGAGGAAGACAGTGAACAATGACTTTCTTGGTAGGCTACTGTTGAGATACAAGCTGTTGTAACGCGTTGAGTCTGGGTCATGGGAGAGCTCGCTAACTCCAGTTGCAACAGAAATCATATAAGCACAGACAGGTCTCCAAAACTCGTGCTTTTTTATTTTTCTTGGCAACAGCGTTGCGGGTTAATCTAAGAAACTTAGAAATGAGCATCAGAAAATAATAAGGACATATTCCTCGGTCTTGCACACATGCAGTAATACCGGAAAAATGCAGTGCCAGGCTATTCCCAAAATACCGCTATGCTCCTAAAGGAAGCGCAACATATTTCACCCGTTACACCGTGTAACAGACACTGTCTTTCGTTAATGCCTGTGTAAAGTTCATTAGTTTCAGTATAGACAGGTGTGGCTTATTTATGTTCAAAATAAAAATATTTGTAAAATTCAGTGGGTGCGGCTTATATATGGGTGCGCTTTATAGTCCGGAGATTACAGTATTTAAAAAGTTGAAATGATACCTAATTTACTGACCATACCTAATCAAACTGAACCACGAAATCCAAGAAGCTATAAAAATAAAACCCAGAACAAGTTCCGGGAAAAAAATGGAAAAAGTCAAGTTATGGTTAAAAAAAACAAACCTTAAAAATATCCCAAAGTAATATGAGAGGTAAGAAGACCAGAGAACAGTCAGAGAACCATCTATGATCTAATAGACCAAAAAAAAATGGATTCAGCTGGAGGGATCAACATGTCCTTTGGTAGAAGCTTTCCTCAGGACAAGCATAACTGGGACACTTCATAAAGACCAGAATAACGCCTGGTACACTTTGTACAAGTTTGGGCCGTCACAGACAAAAAAATGACCAAAGTAAAACAATTTTTTTGTTGGTCATACTGTGAGAGAGGAGCAAAGAAGGCTATTGTCATGGTCTTGTGAGTAAAAATAGCCTACAAAAACCCCTGATAACCATGCATTTAGCAATCCAATGAGCAACACCTCATCCTGTTCCCTCAATCATCCCCCTTACATAATGTACACAGGGCCTTTGGGAACTGTCTGTGACCTTGTTCTTTCAATGCAGATGTTTTGGTTTAGTCCTCAGCTACCAGTAATCAGCTGGAAAACATGATCGGGTCGAGGGCACAAGAGAGCAGTTTTGTTTCCGCAAACAAAGATCCCACGATGTTCCGCCGGCTTGTGCTGAGAGTTGTAAAGCGTCGATTAGGGCCACATGGAAGCACATCGAGAAACAATCCTCTCAAACCTTTTTTTTTTCTTCTTCTTAATATAGTACCACATCCTACTGGAGCAAAACTGAGCAAGGATATGCTTTGTGAATTTATATTCTCCAAGATGTGCCATGTGTTTGAAAGTAAGCAAGTCTCACTCAGACAAAAAGGCAGATCATCAAGTCTGTCAGATCGAAGCATTAGAAGGTTGGTATCATAATCTTTTTAATTCTCCTAATCCTCATTGCTTTCGCATTAAAGGAAATCCCTTCAGTATTTCTGAATCTGACATGAAAGAGCGAATATTCAATTCAATTTTATTTGTGTAGCACTTTGAACAACAGACATTGTCCCAAAGCAGCTCTACAGAAATAGATTACAAATATATATTTATGAATTAGTCCCTATAAGTTTATCCCTATAAAAATGCACACTGAAATAATAACCAGGATATTTCAATTTAAATAAGTGGGGTTTAGCAAGCTAGAAGAAGTGCACTGTACTTTTAAAATGTCAACAAGCAGACAGTTTTACTCTCCAAGTTTTCATTGTTTATGTTTTCAGAACTATGACCCAAAAAAAATAAGCATATAATAAAATGTACAACAGTTTAATTGATATTAAAGATTGCCAGAATGTGACAAATAATAAGATAGCAATCCAGTATATTGAGGCCATTGGTCTCAATTGTAGCAGTATAAATAATAGACAAGTACGCTACAGTATATAGGCAAAAGTACTCAGACACCCAACATATGCGGGTTTTCCTTATTGTGTGTTGAGGACACACAATAAGATGTCTTTGGAGGCAATATCATTAAATGAAATCACTTGAACTAGGAGACCAAAACCTGTTCAAGCATGACAATGCACCTGCACAAAGTGAGTTCTATGAAAATATGGTTTGAAATCCTTTGGAATGAATTGGAACACTGCACCCCAAGCTCAACGACCAATAGAAAAATAGCTTAAACCCTTTATTCCTGCTGCTGTACCACTATTTCGTCAAAACACTGCTGCAGTTTGCTGACAAACTGATGCTATATGATCGAAACCCTACGCAGAATCTCTTGCTGCTACAGTCTGCATTCAAAATCTAGTTTTTTATTACATTTTTGTATTATAGTTTGTATTATCAGAAATTGTGAATTTTTGCTGTATAACAGCAACACTGATCCAGCTGTAACATGGATAATGCTTTATATTAATGGTTTATATCAATGTGCACACTAACACACTATTCTTTGTATAATAGTAGCTCATGAGCAAGGACTTGAAGAAAACAAAAACAGAATGTTATTCAAACATAAATGATATTCAAATAAGTTATTAGGAGCTGGTTGTGGTGAATGGCACATATATGTTGTAGAAACTAACACAGTTTGCGTTGCTTCCTGAGCAAATCTGCACCTAACGAGTTCCGTTCACATTCACAGGTATCACCACAAGTTTCCAGGCCAAACAAATTCAGACCAGCTCCTGCATGTAGTCTTGGGTTCGCTTCTGTGGTACACGTTCCGCTCCGAATGTCAGCTTTCATACGATTCATTTTTCAAGCAACGCTCAGCGTGAAAGTCCCCCAAATAATATGCAAAGCCGTACAACAGCACTGTTTCTTATGGGCTTGCTTTTAAATGTAAAGCTCTGCCAACCCTGGGCATAATTAAAGTTAGTTAGGTGCTCTGACTGCAAGCCCACATTTGTCACAGGTAGTGTGGGATTTCAGCATCACTGGTATATTTTCAGCAATTTATGTAACAGTGCATAAACCTGGCCAAATATTACATAAGAATAAAAAAAATTTTCACCACCGAAATAAGGCAATTAGTGAGCAAGTCCAGCAGCATTAAGGTTCTGGGGCTAAAGGGTAATAGCCATATTCTCTAAACACTACACCAAAAAAAAAAAAAAACACACACTGTGAAACTTATTGTTTAAGAATCAGACATCCAAAATGTGTAACCATATAAAAATTATCTCACTTTTGAGTTTAGGAGTACTTTATGGTTGTATGAGTGTGTGTGTGTGTGTGTGTGTGTGTGTGTGTGTGTGTGTGTGTGTGTGTGTGTGTGTGTGTGTGTGTGTGTGTGTGTGTGTGTGTGGGAGAGAGATTCAATATTACTGGTGTCAGTTTTCAGTACCGTTATCCAGACTGAGCCATGTGACTCAAGCCCCTTGTGGCCCAGTTGCTGGGAAAAGCTTAACCCAGAGGCAAAAAGAGAGAGGGCAAAAAACGAGGGAGTGAGAAAGAGCAAGAGAAACAGATTGCAAATGAGAGAACAAGACAGATACGAATGTGCAGAACCGAGATAGATGCAACACACAGGAGACATGAACCATCTGATCCTGAGAGAGTGAGGAAAATGGAAGAGTGAAGGAATGCATGTTGCACTACTTGATTTTGTCAAAAGCATGCTGTCTGTCAAGTTCTAAATATATTTTATTTCCATTCACCCCATTTGCTAAAAATCAGGTAAATCCAATTTTTTTTTTACATCCCATTCAACATTTAATCCCCATTTTTTGCTATAATATATTGCACTTCTGGAAAGATGTTCCATAGCAGGCCAAGACCTTCCACTCCAACCTATGTAAACAATATCGTTATGTAACTTTGTTTAACTTTTTGTGCCAAAATCCAAGGTCATGCTGGAACAGGTTGGGGTCTGCAACTTCTTGCCTCCACTTGTTGGGTGTCTCAATACATTTGTCCATATCATTGTATCAGGACATGGACAATTAAAGTTTGAATACTAGGGTCCAGTGTTCTGTAACCTACTAATAATATCTGTACTGTGAATGTAACTTTTTATTATTATTGATTTTCACTGCCAGAACCGATGCTCTCTTTTCCCCCAAAGTACCTAAAACATGTAGGTTGGTTTGATACTGTTCTTAATATAAAAAGATATTGACAAGTGTATAATTGATTTTATTAGCTTGTAGCCGTGTAGTATCTCATATAGTGTCACTTATCGCATGTAACGCTTTAACATTGTAAAGCCTGTATATAAAGGCTTATAACAACAAAAGGTTCCTCTAATCTTAATTACACAAAATCAAAACTAAATTCTAATAGTAATTGTTAGTTCTAGAACAGCTAGTCTCGCTCTACGGGGGGAGTGGAAGCTCAGTGGTTAAGGCTCTGGGGTTGGTGATCGGAGGTTTAAGCCTCAGTATCGCCAAGCTGCCACTATTGGGCCCTTGAGCAAGACCCTTAACTATCTGTGCTCCAGGGGCACTGTATCATGGCTGACCCTGTGCTCTGACCCTAGGTTTCAAACAAGCTTATATATGTTAAGAAAATTATTTCACTGTGCTGGAGACTGAAGAAAATGTAGCAAAGAAGCAACACTCATTAATCCTCTTGACACAAACAATGTTTTAATAAAAAAAAGAAAAAAAGCAAGCCACCAACACCTGTCCAAACCACCGAACAAAAGGTGTCAAGTAATTACTGCATGCAAGATGTCAATGTTCTCTGGGACCTGATGGGAAGAAGATAAAAAAGGGGGAAAATACACACAGATACAGGTTCTGCTGTACCTGATCGTTACTCAGTGGAATGCTTGGCATGCTTACACTTGTCTACAAACATTACTGTTTTCATATATAGTACTGTAAGCAAACATTTCGAGAATCATAAAACAGGTCCATGGCCAAAATTATAGGACTAAAATGCTATTAGCATGGCTGCATATTTTTTTGTCATTGCTAGGAATCTTTTTGAATAATTAGAATGAAAATAACTACAAAAGTGGTGAGAAAGGAGATTTGGTCTCGCTGTGGACAATTTTGCACTTTGTTGTATTTCACACATTTTGCTTAGCTTAAAAAAATAAAAAATAAATAAAATCAGCCAGTGCCATCTGCAGACTGAAAACAATGCCCCACAAATCCCTGCGGTCTGCTCAATGTGTGTGGGAATTGTGTCTAGATTTCATGGCATGAGTAATAAAAAGGGAATTATGCTCTTCTTTTTTATTATATTGGTATTTAAAATAGTGCCAAAAGACAAGAGACATTTAAACACATAACTGTTGTAGAGATACAGCAGGGCAGCTAATCGCAAAGTCACTGAGGAATGTCCACAACGCAAAAGTATTAAAATGTGACTTTTCCAGCCATATGTGGTTCTTGCCCAAACTGTTAGCACAATTTTGGAGGCACAAAATTGTATAGGATGTCTTTGGATATGGTAGCATTACATTTTTCCTTTCACTTGAACTAGGAGACCTTAAATCTGTTCCAGCATGATAATGCCCCTATGCACAAAGCCAGCTCCATGAACACATGGTTTACATGGGCTGAAGTGGAACATCTTGAGTGGCCTGTTGTAGAGCTCGGACCTCAACGACCTTGTGGAACGAGCACAAATCAAAAGCGCACTTCAAAACCTTGTGAAACATAAGTGGAGCTTAGTGGGCAGGTGTCCACAAACTTTTGTCCATATAGTGTACATAGATCAGGTCAGATGATTACAGAGAGCGAAATGCATGTGCACTGAGGCAAATTTATTTATGCTTGTTTGAGCAAATATTTGGGTCTGCATTTGCTCCTCAATATGCACTGTATTTTGATGCTTCTACGTCGGTGCTCCTCTGACCATTTACTACTCACACAAATATGGCAGTGAAAAAAAGACAGATCCTGTGGTTACCAAATTCATTACTAAAACCTGTAGGTTGTTTATTTTAAATAGTAAATCAGCAGACTGGTCTTGTGAGATCCTGCTCCTATCCAAATTCTCTTCATTTTTTCCCCTTTTCTTTAATGCACTCCAGAGACAAAACATTCTCCTCCATTCTCTAGCTCATCCGGCCGCCCTAAACCCTCTCTCGCAAATCCCACGAGCCCTAGCTACAGTGTCACGCCGTTCAGATGTTGCGTTTCCCAGAAGCTAGCAGCACAGAGGCACCAATCTTTGAAGCATCTGTATGAAACATCAATCGTGTCGTTTTAAGCCAAAATTCACAAAGCACACCTGTCCGAGCGAGTAAGACTGAGGGAGATGAATGAACACTGACAACATCTGAAGAGGAACAGATGCACATGTAGCTCAAGTGGTTCTTCTAAAACAAACAGGAGAAAGGTGCAAAATGAAGCCCGGTGCCCTTGTGCTTAGTATTTGAGTCACGCAGCTGTCGGAAGAATCGAGTTCTTTTTGCCTTCAGCAGGAAAGTGATCTTTTCCCTTTTGTTCACTACAGCTATAAATAACTCATTAGGCTGTCATACACACACTCACACACACACATATACACACACACACGCTGGTTTAATTGCCTCCATTGGGTGATCATCTTCAATACTGACAAACATTTTTCCAAACAAAACTCCATGAGCATCTCTTTGTACTGCACAAACATAATCCAGAGTAGAACGAATAAAAGGATTAGAAATTTCACTTGAATCAAACACAAATGTGTATGACCTCATAGTCAGAAACTGCTCAATCACCATCTGCCATTTGTGATTGTGACAATGGCAAGGCATTTGTTGAAACTAACTATCAGTTGTCATAACTTGCTTTTCTTTCCTTTACTTTTTATAGATGATTCATTACAAAATGACCCAAATGTCCACTTGCAGTTAGAAGCCATACCAATTTCCCAGCAAGTTCCTTTAGAATTACTAACAACAGAACAACAATGCCATGGCCAATTCAACCACTTGTAAATATTCATAATATTCTTAAGGCAGTACCTTTGCCTACATTTCTGGAACTTTCTCTAAAAAATATAGAGGGGAAGACAAAATGCTTTAATTGTGCATTATTTTAAAATTCTACTAGGCTGAAATAACTTGAATAATTCGAATACAAAAAAAAGCATTGAGTTACACAAGGAATCATTTAGACTATTTAACTACACATCGAGCACTGCGTTTCCCCATGGACCATTATTACTGACGCACCGCCCTCTGAACTCTGGAGCGCTCTGGACAGGTAAACATAGCAGATGCTGCAGAATGAAAAATGGCGGAAAGGGTAGAAAAAAGCGAGGGCCATAGAAACTGACAAAGTTTCGAAAAGTTTGGGATTGTTACAAACTAAAAAAAAAGAAAACACCGTACAGTGCGTTTATCTTTTTTTCAAAGTGATTTGAAATTGATTTGTATATTTCTATTTATATATTTTCATTTGCATTTTGAGGTAATATGGCAATCAAACGCACTAAATGGGTTTAGTTTTCACAGATACGTTACGTTTGTGTAAATATGATCTGTAAATATGATATGTAAATGTTTTAGATCAAATCCATAGAAGAGATTTGCCAGCAAGTATTTGCAAGTATCATAGGCAAAAGATTAAGATCTTTCAAATACTGTTTTAATTCCATCTGTATCTATACATACCCAACATCTATTTTTATTGGCAATCTGTATTTTCTTTTATACTGTAATATATATATATATATATATATATATATATATATATATATATATATATATATATATATATATATATATATATATATATATATAATTGGCTGTTGTATAGAACAAAAAAAAATCTAAAAGCTTGTCTCTGGAAACCTAGCCAATGTGTTGTCAAGTGGCCAAACTCATTCCAACCTGGCTACTGGGTAATCCATGTGGTTCACACCTTCACAATGGAGTCTATTCGAACACATTCATCATAGCAATTAGTCTCCTCAATAAGAGACTGGACTGACACACACACACACACACACACACACACACACACACAGCAATTTTTTTTGCACAAATGACTGCTGAGAAACCACCAAATGTTGACATGTATAGAATGAATCATTCTATGGAGTCACATTTAGCACTGTGTGCTGGGTCACTGTTACAGTACTGCTGCACTAAATGCGGATTGCCCACTTTCCTTGTTTGCCCGTGCAGTCTTGTGTAAAGGTCTGGTTGTTCTAATTGCTATCTTGTGTACATTCATGTTCACATGGATGTCCCTCTCTCTCTCTCTAGTATTCCAAAAAACTGAAGAACTCTGAGGGGAAAAAAGAATGTCCACCGCCCACATGATCTGCCACTGAGACTTAGAAAAAGCCTCTAACTGTTTGTTCAGATTTCCTGAAGGATAATTTAATATAAAGCAAGAGCAGACAGCTCAAAAATGATTGTTTCAGATGTTTCAGTACCTAGAATCCAAGTCTTTCCCTCTGGTTACTTGCTCCTCGACTTGCCTCTCTACTGATTTCCATATTTTTGATCAGCAGTCCCTCAGAAGTGTCAGACACAGTCGTTCATTAAACACCTCTCACATCCTTATTGCTTGCTTTCTTGTCTGTTCCTCTGTTGTTTTTTCCTCAGAGAAAATTTCCCTTTCTAATGTTACAAGCTTTCGAAAAATGAAAATTATATTACATATTGGGCTAAGCTCATTTGTTTTTGTTTCGAAAAGCGTAAAAAAAATGATTAAAATGTAAAATAGTTCAAATATGCCTTATTTAGAAGCTTGCCATCTGATTTTTTTTGACATTTTATGGCACTCTTAACATGGATCACTGGGTGCCTTTCAACAGCACCTAGAGTGACAGAAACTGTAACACGTCATCTACGTGTAATCTTATGCCGCCCACAAAGCCTTCACTGCTGAACAATCCTGAACAGCCCAGCACAGCCCTGTGTTTTACTAGATTGTCTATGATTTTTAAATATGTTGCTCTAGTTTGTATCATATTTTTCATTCATGCCAATGGCGTCAGAGTGGACATTTCTTCCAGACAAAAGTCTGCCAATGAAATTTCTTTTTACCTCTAGGTTACGATTGTCAGATTGGAAATACTGTGCACTTTAGGGGATTGATCACATTTGGAAATGTGACATTTTAAAATTGTTTGTATGTATGTGCGTGTCAATATGACTTACAATGAAAACATCGTAATTCACATTTTAGATAGAATGCATATAAAAAAATTAAAAATAAAAAAAACAGAGTCGTGCTTGTTTTTTTTTTTCATTCATACAACGACCCTTAAAAAAAAAAGTATAAACAAAGTCTTACAAACTATACACATTGTATCAGATTTTTTTTAGACATAATACCTGATATCACGTTATATATCCTGGGAATGACAATGCACTAAATTGTGAGTGTCAAATTCTAGTAAAAACAGCATAACCAACAAACACTTTAACTTAAAAGCAAAGAAGCTCTGTGTAGTATCCATTTACATGCCTTTACATGTCACACATGAATGCTTTAACATCAACATGTAAGCTATACAGGGCAGATTCTCCCTTTAAATGTGAAAGGAAAATCAAAATCGAAGCCATTCACAGTAAAATCATCAGTAGAAACAAACACAATGCTCATCAACACACAAAAAATAAGCATCAGGTTTCTATTGCAAATAATATATCTGTTAATAATGAGCTATGAGGCTGACTTATCTTTCTCATCACAATAAGTGCATGTTTTCATAAGGAGCCCTGGAGCGTTGAAATGTAGGTTAGCGCTATAGTGAACACTTCCCAGCACAGGTGATGCTGAGGTACTGACAATAACAAATCCTCTAATATTGCACATTACATTAGAACAGGGAAAGAATGAGGGTTGTTATCTTCAGGGTTAGTCATGGGGGTGTGTCTGTTCTAAGAGCACTGCCTGAAGGAGGAATGCAAGTGCCAAAGGAAGGTCTCATGAAACATCAAAAGAATGGAACGGTTTACAATCAAGATGATTTGTAGTTTTCCCGGATATGTAGGCTAGTAACTCAGTAAAAGTCCTTTCACAGATGTAGAACGGCCGAGCTGCAACTAATACGGAAGTGTGTGGCCCTTGGGACCGGTGTTAGAAAATCTTTCTGATGTTTCCAGTTTGAATTGATTTTCTCTCCACTTCAATAGTGACTGTGCATACTGGCCTATTCTAGAGAATGTAATGGGCAACATCATGAATATACAATTGCAAACAATGTGGTGGATTAATTTTTATTTACTCAAATTGTATCCATTTATACCCCCCTATTTGAGTCCTACATGGGGTATAGCCTAAGGCAGCTGTTACTCTGTGCTCTACATAAATAATGTAGAAGGATATTTGAGATTGAGTTACAGAAAGTGCTTGATGTATTTTTTTATATGATAGTCTGCACTTACATTTTCTTGGTATTTTCACTAAAGGTTGAAGCAATGGAGGAAAAAAAAAAATAGCAGCACATTCACTGATTTTATTTTCATTAGACATACTGAATAGAATAAAGCATTGTCCCCAAGACGGGTCACTGTTCCTGTCATTTCCACATTTTTTCAAATCAACCCAGAACTGATCCCTATTGTTCCCAATCAGTAATCGTCGATGTTCCCAGCATTCTATTACTGATTATCATTGTCTCCAGTGCCCAATCTCTGTTCACCATTGTTCCCATCAACCAACTGCTGGTCCCCTGTGTTCACAACAATGAAAAATCACCACTGTTCTCCACAAATCACTGATCCCCATTGTTCTCAATAAATAGCCACTAATTGACACATACTCAACTACACCAATCACCGATCCCTATTGCTTTCAACAAATGATCACTGCAAACACTAATCCCAATTTCCCCAACTAATAATCAGTAATCCCCAATGTTCACCCTGATTTACATGGTTCTTAACAAACAAAAAAAAACAAAAAACACTGATCCCCAATGTTCAACAAAAAAAAAAAAAGAAATCACTGTTCCTTATAGATCTTGACTGCTAATAACTGATCCCCAATTGTTCTTAAAAAATAATCAAACAAATAATAAACATGTAACTAATGGTTATATTTACATGTACAGCAAAGTGGAGAGCTCCTTCCATGACCTTGTTTGCCCTCATGTCTATTTTCCTGCTACATGTAGCACATTGTGATGTGACACAAACTTAACAAAAGCAATTATGAAGAGTTAGAAATTTTCCCCTTCGGTTGTGTGCTCAGCTTGGTTGGTAATAGAGTCAACAAAGCAACGAAGTAAAATGTAAAATGATTGTTCACCTCACTGACTCAGTCAACATGGTATTTTATCTGAAACTAATTGAACAAAGCCATTCCACATCCACACAGCATCAGACACATCTTATGGCTTCTCGTTTGATCAAATTACTTTGGAACACTTTAGTTTTCATATCTGGGTGCTGAGTGATCAATCAGCAGTCGAGTGTTCTGCCGCTAATGAACATACAAAACATCCATCAGGGCAGAGTGACTCAATGAAGGAGTAATGTGAAGGCAGTATGCAGGGTGATGTCTCCCATTGAAATAAGCAACACAGAAGTACAATATCATCAATGTACAAGTGGCATTTTCTTCTTTTTCTGTGTGTCTATGTCTGGAGACATACCTACATGGTGACCAAATGTTTTCACAAAAATAAAGATCTCTCACAGTTACATCAATCTTCTGGTGGAAATAATTAAACCAAAACGGAAATCTTTTTTTAGTAATAAATAGTTCAGGTAAATAGAGACTTTTGCATCACTATATAATAATATTTCCTGCACAGAAGCTATATGTAGTTATGTATCAAATTTAAATAACATGGTGCACCTTACCCATGAGAATAACTTAAAAATCTCTCAAACCTGAAATTACAATAGACTTGGATTTAATCATGGCAACATTCTGCCACATGGAGAATACAAAATATAATAGAAATCAATTCTCCCAATAGAAATTACTGTAATTTGTGATCTAATCACTTGTCTCTCTCTCTCTCTCTCTCTCTCTCTCTCTCTCTCTCTCTCTCTCTCTCTCTCTCTCTATATATATATATATATATATATATAGGGTTTGACTAGTAACATCAATAAAACGTAGTACAAGGGTTAAGTAAATAAAGCAAATAAATGAAAATATAATAATGCAATAACAGGCAGAAAAAGCAAGAAGTTGGAGGGAAATAAAATAAAAAAATCAAAGCTTTTATACTTAAATATACAAGTCAACATTAACTTACGGACAACCTAGTAGTGGATGATAAATTGTAATGTAAATTTAGTTCATATCACAATACATGTAAAAGATTATCTTTAGCTATTACAGCTTTTTCTCTTAATTAAATAAATTACCATATTTATTATCTGATATTTTTGCCCGTCTTTGGTTCCCTATTTGAATAGAATATTGCATTTTAAATTCAATTCCTTGTTGAAATAAATTTACTGTAAAAACATAAAGCACAATGTTTAGTGTTAATGTAAGTAAATAATGGCTTTTATTTCTTATAAACAAAGATGTCTGTGATAGACACGAACACTTCCTCCACCACACGCTTCAAGCAAGCAAAACCTGTTCTGTTTCTAAATTGGAGAAAAGAAGAGGCATGAGCCAATCACAGCTCAGCAGGTAGCTCAGTGGGGCACACTTTCTATTAATAGGTACATGAATTTTGTTTGTGTTGTTGTACAGATGGTTATGTACTAAATGGAACTGAGCGTGATTGCAATTGATTATTTTAGCTCGTTAGCACAGCCTACATGGGCAGTTTTCGAATGAACAGGATTTTTGTCTTTATTGCATCAGGACAGGAATTTGTTTACTAACTGACCAATTACATAGTTTAGATGCGAGGGAAAAGTTGATGAAAAAAAAAAAAAGGCAGCACAGGTAATTTGTAGGTACTGCCTATGGGGTACTGAATGGGGTTTCCATTCAATGTAGATTGAGTTGAATATATTTTAATATAATGTTTCATAGCATCATGCTATGGACAAACTTGGCATCAAACAAGACCTTTTTTTTCCCAGACTGAAAAAAAAAAGTCAATTGCTCATAATCAGAAAAGAAGAACTTGATTAGATGGAGGCATCCAGAGATGTCATGGAACCTGTAGCTCTGTTTATATTGCTGCAGCCACATTACGCCTCTAGCAATGGACTCTTACTGCGGAGTTTCTTGTTTTGAAATGCTCTGGAATTTGATAGAGCCTGATCATTGACTATCAATGCTAGCACTGTTGCATGAAATGCAACTTAATATGAATTGAAAGATCCAGGCCTGAAGGCCAAAACAAGTGCGTGAGTGTTGAATTGAAGTGCTCCGATTCGGTTTCTCTGAACGCTTGCGTCAATGCCTCACACTGGCAAATCCTGTTGTACGTGTGCCTTAACTTAAGTACACTGCATAGTGGACATGCCAACTAGTCTTGTGCCAAGTTGTTGCTAGTAGAGATTTGGTTGACATTTGTGCAAGTTGTCATTGTCAGTAAATTTTTTGGCTTGCTCTGAATTTCCCAGTGACATGACAAGCTCTGTTTTGATTTTTTTTTCTCGCCCCATTATGGAGAGATTTGTTGATAGCAGCAGCTTATCTCGTGGATGCTTTGCTAATACATTATTTGCTTAGAACAGCAGGCCCCATGGTGGTTTTTATGCTTTACATAAAGAATCCGTAGACAATGGGATCATTGATTCTATATACACCATCACCATCCTTTGGTTGCTGCTGATACTCAGTGCCAGGATTGACCATGTGCTCTTTTTCCGCTTCAAAAATTATTGTATATCAGATGAAACATTTTAATATTTAGAGCATTAATTCATAAATGGTATCCTGAGTCACAATCGACAAGGGTGGCCTCTCTTTGAGTAGCATGGCAAGTAGTTCACCTAAAAAACACACTTATTCAATCATACTACCAGCTTGCAAAAAAAAAAAAAAAAAAAAAGGAACCTACATTATTTAAAGAAATGTAGTCATTAATGTCATGTCCACTGATGTTTATTCTGTTAACATATTTGATCTTTCAAGCCTCTTCACAATCATTATCAAGACATGGATCTCTTCCAGATCTTTTAATTTTTTCCCCATTACAGACCGGAATCTTTAGTCTCTGGAATCCCAGTTTAAAGAATGAGCAATTTCACTATAAATAAAGTGCAGCTATGGTTCACTATCATGTCAGCACTTTCCTAATACAAAAAAAGGCTATCAACTGCAATCTAAAAGAGAATATTCAAGCACAATTTGGTGACTTCCCTTGCTCAGACACCTGATTCAATTCACCATCTAATTACCCACCGTGGTACTAAGTGCCACTTAAGCCTTTCACGTGAAACCCACATAGCTCTAAAGGTAATTGCAAAAGATTCAAAAACATCTCACAATTGTACATTCTCTGCATGTCACTCGTGTATTTTTAGGCGATCACGCCGGAAAAGCTCTTTGCTGTCGAGTGCGCCGCAACTGCATTAAAATGTGCTGATTACTAAGCAAATTACAATCACAGTGGCCCTCATTCATCAAGGGTGCGTCAGTCAAATCTGACTGTGAAACAAGCGCACACAAATTCCACCAACAGTTTCCTTGTTCAACAGTTTAATCTTTTGCATCTGAGAGATGAAACCTGTGTCTGGTTGGACAATATGTAAATGTAAGAGTAATATTTTAACACCCTGTAAAGATTTAATCAAAATCTGAATCATCAAAAAATAAAGCAATGTGTATATAAGGTGGATATTTATTCGTTTTTGAGAATCTGATGTATATGAGGCAAAATCAGTTGTCATATGTATGTAATGCAGTGCAGCTAATAGGGGCAGAGCCTTAATATTTCTATATAAATCAGCTTGTCAACAAATGTTAATCTTCAGAAAGTCATCAATTCCACCTCCATTTTAAATTCTATTAAAAGACTTAAAAATTTAATAATTTCTATTGATGTTTCTTTTATGAAGTCAACAAGTGAATATCATTCACTTGGGCAGGAATAACAAAACTATAGTCACCAACATTCTGATTCACAGCAAATAATCAGAATTAAATCTAATACATTTCTGTAAATGAAGAAAAATATGAAACTGCAGACAGTGTCTAATGTACAGAATGTTTTGTTTTGATTGATATATTGCACAAATTGTAGAATGAAAGGGAAACTATATAGTGTTTAATGCCAGCACATAAAAAAAATGCATGTGCACTACAATGACCTTGCGTTTCGTTAAGGCTGAGATTTTCTTTAGATGGTTTATTGTACCGAAACCTGGCAAATGCGCTTCCTGATTTGAACACATTTGACCAAAGGTACGTTTAAAATTTGTTAAACATGAACTTCTTCACTGTATGCTGTGACAAATCTTAACTGCCTAAAACAGGGTCATTTAAAAACTACACTAATTAACAGCCTATAGCGAATGTCAAGTGTGATCAAGCCTGTTCCCTTGTAGCTGAAGATGCATCATTTGCAAATTATAGCTCAGGTTAATGCTTTATACCAATTTCACACTATAGACAAAGAGCTGTTTGTATGCCATTCGTTGCACTTAAACCTGCTGCTCATTTCAACACAACTCTTATGTCCTTAAAATGGTTGCATCGATCATATCTTAATGCAAGTAGACACAACTAATCTCGGAATCTATAAGTACAATTTAGTAACGGAACAGTATCCAGAGCTGCCAAAAACCACTAAAGCAACCACCAGTCAATAAACCATAATATTTGCCCATCATATCCATAAATCCATCAAGATATGAAGTAAACTACTTCCTCCAGCATCACACTTTCACACATCAATTTGTTGAAAATTAGTTGCAAGGAAATGGAGTGAGTGAGGAAACAGATAAAGCTTATGTGACTGAATGCGCAAAGAAATGATCTTTTCTTTTAAATTAGAAGCGGAGAGGTATAACGAGCAGAGGCTTTGTGAATGACTGCTCGATTCAAACAGACTCTGTACAACTGCTGACCTTTTCTCCAGAAGAAAAACATACGCAGAGGGAAATGATGCACAGTAGGCATGTAAATTGAAGATACATAGATATGCAAATTAAAAATTTGACAAAGCGAGAAAGACAAGAGGAACAGCTCTGGGAAGGAAGTTGGTTTAAACAGATTAAAGAATCCTATAAATAATCAGTGGAAGATTTGAAGCCTGAAGGCTCCCGAAAAGAGGCAACATCACAAACTGCAAATCAGATAGAGCCTCACACATAGCTCAACAGCAAATTATACACAACTGACAGCACGTTAACAGAAGCTTTCTTCAACCACAAGTTCACAATAAACACGAAGCTTTGAGACAGGATGGACAGCACAGATTCTACACGGAGTACTGCACAGAAGGGGTGTAAAAACAATCCTCACTTTTCAAACTTAAATTCATAAAATTAAACAATCATAAAATTACTTTCAAATGATCAAGAGCTTGTGTTTGCCTAACACAGGCCTAGATCAGACTCTAAATCAAGTAAAGCCATAAAAATGTGACACCATACCGCATTTAAACCTGGACTTATAGATATTCATTTATCCTAATAATCAAATTCATGCTTATTCTATTCCCAATTAATACCTGAATTCATTAAAATTCTAAAATTGAAAAACTGTTAAAGTATATGAAATTTATTTTTCAATTCTTAGGAATTATACATTTAGTGCCAACAGTCGCAGGCCAAAAGGCAGCCAAACGAAAAAAGCTGAACCCAAAAATCATGCACTTGAACAAGACAGTTGTTGCAAAAGCAGAAACATAACTTCTTAGAATGCCGTCATTAATGCTGGAAATCAATACAACTGAAACTAACCTCTACCAAAGTTAGGTAAAGCCTGAAAGGATAAAGTGTGGGGAAAGAAGGCTTCTGCCCATGATCCAGAACATGCATACTCATTGCTCAAATCCAACACAACTAGGAAAGTAAAAGACTTTGACTTGGCCAGTCTAAAACCAGTCTATCACCACACCTTAACCTGTATTAGCACACATTTCACCTTCTAAAAATAAATCTGAAGTAAAGACTGAAAGTAGAAACCAAAAAAAAACAAAGCCCAAAATTTAAATAAGCTATGATACAATCCTGTAAAAGCAATAAAAAAAGAAAAATGCAACAATTTGCTGATTTATTTGCAAGTTCTTATGATTTTCATACAGTCAGATTTTGTTTTGTTTTTTACTTCGGTACAGTCACTCAAGTCACCTGAAGAAACTGCAGTCTCACTGTTCGTCACCCTTCGAGTCATTTTACTGCAAAAAAATCTCTGGAAATTTCTATGAATTAGCTAGCAAATAAAGTAGGTTAGCCTAAAGGTTTTCAACAGTGTTTTCGCACTTACCACCCACAAAGAAAAACAGAACAGCATTACCAGAGTCCTTTAATAGAGAATTGAGTGTTATGCGAGATTTACATTGTTCTGTAAAACCTTGAGTTGTGTATATACACATATGTATATACACATTATATACAGTATATACTGTGTAGATACACACACACACACACACACACACACACACACACACACACACACACACCTATATCTAATATACAGTGGGTACGGAAAGTATTCAGACCCCCTTAAATTTTTCACTCTTTGTTATATTGCAGCCATTTGCTAAAATCATTTAAGTTCATTCTTCTTCCTCATGAATGTACACATAGCACCCCATATTGACAGAAAAACACAGAATTGTTGACATTGTTGCAGTTATATTAAAAAAGAAAAACTGAAATATCACATAGTCCTAAGTATTCAGACCCTTTGCTGTGACACTCATATATTTAACTTAGGTGCTTTCCATTTCTTCTGATCATCCTTGAGATGGTTCTACACCTTCATTTGAGTTCAGCTGTGTTTGATTATACTGATTGGACTTGAT
This sequence comes from Silurus aristotelis, assembly GCF_946808225.1. Lineage (NCBI taxonomy): Eukaryota > Metazoa > Chordata > Actinopteri > Siluriformes > Siluridae > Silurus > Silurus aristotelis. The sequence goes on from NC_139575.1 coordinate 31,723,577, forward strand.
TAGGAAAGCCACACACCTGTCTATATAAGACCTTCCAGATCACAATGCATGTCAGAGCAAATGAGAATCATGAGGTCAAAGGAACTGCCTGAAGAGCTCAGAGACAGAATTGTGGCAAGGCACAGATCTGGCCAAGGTTACAAAAAGATTTCTGCTGCACTTAAGGTTCCTAAGAGCACAGTGGCCTCCATAATCCTCAAATGGAAGATGTTTGGGACGACCAGAACCCTTACTAGAGCTGGCCCTCCGGCCAAACTGAGCTATCGGGGGAGAAGAGCCTTGGTGAGAGAGGTAAAAAAGAACCCAAAGATCACTGTGGCTGAGCTCCAGAGATGCTGTCAGGAGATGGGAGAAAGTTGTAGAAAGTCAAACAT
>NC_139575.1:31726450-31838950 GCF_946808225.1 Silurus aristotelis
ACATTTCCTATTCATCGTGTTCATGTTTTTGTCTGCTTGACAGGACCATACAAATTTGTGTATCTTGTATTAGAGCAGCTACAATTTGGCACTTTAAAAACAATTCTCTCAAACTGACCACAGGATGTTCAACATGGCACCTCATTTAAAAAAACTCTTTGAGGATTTGAGAATTATTATTTGAGAATGTGACATTCTGAAGCACACCATCATGCCCTCCCTTCAGAAACTGGGACAAACGGCAATTTTCCAACATGAAAAGGAGCCAAAACACACAGCTAAGGTGACAACTGCCTCGCTGAGGAAGCATAGACTCGAGTCCAGCATAGACATAGTAGTAAATGTGCAGCTTGTATAGCAGTATAGATTTACTGTCCTCTAAAGAGGAAGCATTTCCAGATCAAATGAACAAATCAAGACCAGGGTGGAGATGTTTGATCATCCTGCACAGCAGCATGTTCAGCAGAAACCAAACAGTATGCTACTACAAATACCTCTCACCTGTCAAGCATGAGGATGGTTGGTATTTATGTGTGTGTGTTTTGCAGCCACAAGACCTGTAAATCTTGTAGTCATTGAGGAAGGTGTATTGTCTTAAAAACCCTTAACAAATATAATAGTGGAGTATTTGGTCCCTGGTAAGAGAGATTGGGAACATGCTTTACCGATTACATTTCTCAAAATTTTCCATACCTGTCCCAAGCAGGAACTTGCATCATCTCTGAATCTTCTCTTATGAAGATTTGTTTATTCAGAGACATTGTAATACTCCAACAAAATGTTGTTTGTTTTTTAATAAATGAGGAGCAACACGTGGCTTTTAGTTAGGTTTGATAGGCCTATAATTTGTCCCCCTCGCCGAAACTTCCAGTAGTGTCTATTTTAGGCGTCATTGTCTTTCCTGGCACAGAGTAAGAACACTAGTCTGATTAAATATTGAGGCAAAATTTTCCCCAGATGGTTAATAAAAGATGCATCAGCCACACATGCTAAACAGCTCATCGCTCCGCACCCTGGCTAATGGATTCACATGGTCAATGGATATCTACGAATGAGGATACAATATGAAAACGTGCCCAGTTATTTCAATTTTGTGTAATGTGATCGGCCTTACTGTAATTTTGTTGATTTCCTGACCAAAGGGCTGGTCAGATATAACCTGGAGACTGCTAAAAGTCAAAACCAAGATTTTCTTCTACTTTGCTATTTGAGATCCCTGTTTCATCCAAATCAAGTCATTTAAAATAAGCAATACGTTTGTGTGTGTTGATTCAGTAACCACACCTATATTAAACAATCCCGTTCAATGTGTACGCTCACAAGTACAAAAAAGAGGTCACATTTTATTTCCCCCTCCCCCATACCCAGCTCTAGTTAAATAAATATGCTGAGTCATCTTCCAACTAGCAAAAAGCTACACTAGCAGGATTTTCACTGCCTCTTCCTTGGTTGGCAGAGGTGTTGCAGGAGGTAAACAAACATCATAAATGTATTCTGGTTAGTATCTAGATCTCAGGCAGCACTGAGGGCCAACTACAACCAGCAAAACATGAAAAAAACTCCCATCTCGCAATTTTAAATAGTATGGATGTATTTGCATCAGTACTGCAAATCTACTGGGGAAAATGCAAGACAACTAAAAAGGAATCTCGTATCGGCACATGAAGCATATTACCGTTAATAAAACTTTATTAATCCTTTTAAACTGTCACTTCCTTCCTTTTTCCCTCTTCTACTAAAAATCACTGGCTACTTATAAATGTCATTCACATGACCAATTGGTAATCACAATAGCAGAAGTGAACCACACCAGAATTCATTCTGGTATATACATTCACTTGCTCTTCTGTTCCCTGATGGTCTAGTGGTTAGGATGCGGCGCTCTCACCGCTGCGGCCCGGGTTCGATCCCCGGTCAGGGAACCAACCCCAGCCACTCTTAATGCCGGTCCCAAGCCCGGATAAATAGTAAGGGTTGCGTTAAGAAGGGCATCCAGCGTAAAAAACATGTAAATACACACAAATATATATATATATATATATATACACACACACACACACACACACACACACACACAGTGAAGAAAATAAGTATTTGAACACCCTGCTATTTAGCAAGTTCTCCCACTTAGAAATCATGGAGGGGTCTGAAATTGTCATCGTAGGTGCATGTCCACTTTGAGAGACATAATCTAAAAAAAAAAAAATCCAGAAATCATAATATATGATTTTTAAACTATTTATTTGTATGATACAGCTGCAAATAAGTATTTGAACACCTGTCTATCAGCTAGAATTCTGACCCTCAAAGACCTGTTAGTCTGCCTTTAAAATGTCCACCTCCACTACATTTATTATCCTAAATTAGATGCACCTGTTTGAGGTCGTTAGCTGCATAAAGACACCTGTCCACCCCATACAATCAGTAAGAATCCAACTACTAACATGGCCAAGACCAAAGAGCTGTCCAAAGACACTAGAGACAAAATTGTACCTCCACAAGGCTGGAAAGGGCTACGGGGAAATTGCCAAGCAGCTTGGTGAAAAAACGTCCACTGTTGGAGCAATCATTTTTGAAAATGGAAGAAGCTAAACATGACTGTCAATCTCCCTCGGACTGGGGCTCCATGCAAGATCTCACCGCGTGGGGTCTCAATGATCCTAAGGAAGGTGAGAAATCAGCCCAAAACTACACTGGAGGAGCTGGTCAATAACCTGAAAAGAGCTGGGACCACTGTTTCCAAGGTTACTGTTGGTAATACACTAAGACGTCATGGTTTGAAATCATGCATGGCACGGAAGGTTCCCCTGCTTAAACCAGCACATGCCCAGGCACGTTATAAGTTTGCCAATGACCATTTGGATGATCCAGAGGAGTCATGGGAGAAATTCATGTGGTCAGATGAGACCAAAATAGAACTTTTGGGTCATAATTCCACTAAACGTGTTTGGAGGAAGAAGAATGATGAGTACCATCCCAAGAACACCATCCCTACTGTGAAGCATGTGGGTTGGTAGCATCATGCTTTGGGGGTGTTTTTCTGCACATGGGACAGGGCGACTGCACAGTGGCTCTGTAAGAAGCATATCAAGGTTCTGGCGTGGCCTAGCCAGTCTCCAGACTTAAACCCAATAGAGAACCTTTGCATGGGGGCTCAAAATCATTGTTTCTCAGCGACAGGCCAGAAACCTGACTGATCTAGAGAAGATCTGTGTGGAGAAGTGAGCCAAAATCCCTCCTGCAGTGTGTGCAAACCTGGTGAAAAACTACAGGAAACGTTTGACCTCTGTAATTGCAAACAAAGGCTACTGTACCAAATATTAACATTGACTTTCTCAGGTGTTCAAATACTTATTTGCAGCTGTATTATACAAATAAATAGTTAAAAAAATCTACATTGTGATTTCTGGATTTTTTATTTTAGATTATGTCTCTCACAGTGGATATGAACCTACGATGACAATTTCAGACCCCTCCATTATTTCTAAGTGGGAGAACTTGCAAAATAGCAGGGTGTTCAAATACTTATTTTCCTCACTGTATATAGATAGGAATTATTTCCCTACAGAAAACACAATTACAATTTCTTTGTTTTACAGCAAATCAAAATGAATGAAAAGTCAGTTTACAATAGCACTCGCAGATTCAAGCAACACCAACCATTAGCGGTGATGGCGAAAAGAAATAATTCAAAGGAACATCGAAAGTTTCAAACTGACTCCACAGAAACATGCTTTTATTGTAAGCTCGAGTGCTCAGCTCTGTCTGGTTTTCAGAGAACGCATTTTCTATTTAAAAAAAATCTAACTTTAAGAGAGATTTCAAAATCTGAAAGATGAGAGTTGAACGCTTGCATGAAATTGAACCTGACCACTTATGAACCAGAATACAAAGCTATTAGCAACACAATGCAAAGCCAGAAGTCGCACTAATTGTGAGTTTTCCGAATATAGGTAAATGTGCTTTTTCCTTGAAGGATGTGTAATGAAGTTTTATTTTAAGCTGTTTTTTGATCTTCACACGCACTAGACTTGTGTTGCTGCGTATTTTATTTATTCATTTTAAATTGTTTTGGGGCCTGAAATAAAATTGTTTTTGAAATGTTATTTTCTTAATAATAGTGAAATATTATTTTCCCAATTGTTATTTAAAACATCTGTTAGCCAACAGTGCTTTATTCTTTACTCATGCACTTACTCAACGTGTGTTGCAGCATACTTTATTTTGAGTTATTTGACCAGAGTTAAATTCTTATTTAAATGTTATTATAATATGAAAATCTGTTTATTTGAATATGTGCTTTGATCTCCATTCATGCACTTGCTCTTTTAAAAATATGCATTCGACAAAAAAATAATCAAAAATGTCTCTTTGGTGAAAAAAGGTTCCCCGGATCCAGGCTGTATATCGGCAACTTTTAGTCAGGAGTAGGGAAATCCACATGATGAGGTGGTGCCTCAATGCGATACAATTTTAACGATGCAAAACTAAGCATTACCTGAAGGTGTCCGAGATTTTCATTTTCAATATTTAACATTATAAAAAAAAATATATGATCATTGAAATGTAGTAATGAAGCAATAGTGTTGCGTCATTTGATTCTCTACAACCAACATGGGGCACATACCTGCAGCTATACATTTCCTGTTGAATCGGTCCGAAAAAGCTACCTGAATGCACGAGAGGAAGTGTGTATGTTTCTGTTTCCACCTAGTTTTCTCGAGAGCATGTTTAATAGTGAATATTTTTATCATAACCCTCGTTACCAATCCTGAGATGTACAAAATATTTATAGATATTTTTAAAAGGACTAAGTCAAAACCTTTTCATTTAATGATAGTCATTTTCAATAAACAAATGGTGCATACGCATGTATGAGACAACACACTGTATTGTTAAACCCCGAGACTTGTTGTTTGCAGCAAATCAAATCTGGTGACAACACCATTATCAATGCAACAAGACAAGACCTCCAGGCCTCAACCAATTAGGTTGACCTCCAGCATTATAAATATGCATTTCCATGAATCCATTTCTGCATAATTAAAGACAAATGAATAGTCAATGGAAAGGATCAGATGGTTTAATATAGAATTCAATTTACATTTATACTGAAAAGCATCAAAGTATGGAACAAAAATTAAGCACAAACTGACATAGTGCTTAAACCACAGTAAAGTCATCAAATCAGCAGCTTTGGGAGCAGTGCAGGCTGTCTTTTAAATGATGTAATGATAGTCATTGCTTTTACACAAACAACTCCTTCACAACCAATTAACAGAAACAGTTATGAATAACTGGATTAAAAAAAAAAAAAAACCCAGTAGTAGCTTTTCTGTGGGAGTGAAACAAGTGTGCTCGCTTTTGCTCCCCAAATGCAAGAATAAACCTTGGGCATCCATGAATCGGTCACCGGTCCAATGGATGTGCTTACTGATTTCCATAGGTACTAACCACTGCATACCAGAAACACCCCATTGATCCGGTTGCCCATTTTCCTGCTTCTGACACATTGACTTTAAGAACAAAATGCCTGCTTGCTGTCTAATATATCCCACCCCTTCACAGGTGCCACCATAATGCAACGGTCACGCTACACTTTTGTCTCCCTTTCAACAAGTGTGAATGGTGGAGAAACAAACCGAAAAGCACTCTCAGCACGATGAATTTTTGCAGGTCAATGCACCCCGAAGTTCACGTTTCTTTATTCATCCTTTTTTCATCCATTTTCTCCCGTTTATCCGTAATTCGGGTCGCGGGGGCAGCAGTCTAAGCAGGCCCCCGCCTTCGACTGCTGCCCAATCCTCACAGCACCGTCCCTTACGGTCCCTCCCGCAGGTGGTGAGCCCACGGGAAGGCGGCCCCACGTCACTCCGACGTCACGGACCTTGATATTTCCCTCGTAAGGGACCCCCAGAGCATAGAGGGTTAAGGGCCTTGCTCAAGGGCCCAAGAGTGGCAGCTTGGCGATACCGGGGCTTGAACCCCAGACCTTCCGATCGGCAACCCAGCGCCTTAACCGCTGGAGCCGCCACTCCCCCAATTGAGATCACGTGAAGTGATCGATACGTCATGCCATGACCACTTTAGAAAAGTTGAAGAAAGCACTGATTGGCCCCACTTTATACATGACAGTTTAATAATATATATTTATAATATAAAAATCCACATTTTAAAAAGCTCTGGTTTGCACTGTCATTGACATAAATTATATATTTTTAAATGGTCAAATACGATCGCTGCTCATTTTCACTGAAAGTATCCGTAGAAATGTTCCACTGCTGACAGTATAGTGCAGAGGTGCCCAAATGTTTTTCTAAGGAAGGGCCAAAAATTCAACCGGATTGAGTAAATGTTGCATGGAAGTAAATGTTTTCAACATCAGACTTTGAGAAAACTGATGAATGTTTTGTTTCATAATGACATCCATTTCTGTGTTCTTTCAGAACAGTATGTGACTTCGCAAACTACAGCTGCAGTAAATAAAAAATCATCTTACCAAGCATTTAAAAAATGTCTGTGTGCCACTGCCTCTATCTCTACATAATTAGCTGTTGGTTGAGTATCAAAAATCATGCCAGACCTGCACCTTGAAGTGCACATTTATAGTAAATTTTAAAATAAAGCCCAATTTGCTGACATTATATACATTTAATTTTATTGTACAGATTTTTCTGCAGCTTAAAAATCTCTTTTTCAATAAAGACCTCAATGGCATTTTCTTTTTCCTTTATTTCCTCTTCTCATATATTGCATGAAGTGCCAAATAAAATGTCACCAATAGCCTAGCGTGACTGTGGCTTAACAGAACAATAAATGTTATTCTTTTCACCTGTCAGTGGTTTTACCGTTATGGCTCAAGGTATCTTCAGACTGGTCCCTCCAGTTCAATCCACATAAATGTTTAAAAAAAATTAGACATAAAAAGTTTACAGATCACATGTCACCAACTTTAACCTGCCTGCTCAAGAACTATAAGGATGGATTTGGACTGCAATTAATACAAACAGTCTGAGACAATGGCTTCGGACTGCAATCTGCATGAACAGTTCACTAAAGAGCACACCTCAATAATGACATTATAATGAATAGACATTCGGTGTCACCCAGATAAGGATAAGTTCCCTTTAGAGTCTGGTTCCTCACAAGGTTTTTTCCTCATACCATCATAGGAAGTTTATCCCTGCCACAAGATTTGCTTATTAGGGATAACAATGATAGGTACTAATGTAAAAATGTCTGGGAGAACGTCCATTGTTAAAAGTGCTATACATATAAAACTGATTTGAATTGAAATTGAACATTCACTGTAAATCTGTCTCTCCCATTCATAACATCAATGTGTAAAACTGGTAAAAAAAAAAAAAAAAGCTGGTAATGGAAACATCATCTTTTACTTTTTACCCTTAATGACGTTTACCGCATGGACAACAGTTTATGTTCGTAATATGTGCACGGTCAGAACACAAAGTGTGGGGTAAACCTTAAGCAACGTTTGCGAGAAAAAAACTATTAAGTGATTAATTTGATATCTTATAGTTCTACAGGTTAAACTGATTTCTTTCTGAAATTTTTGTTTTTTTAGGAAATGTTATCCAATGCTTTAAAAAAAAAAAGCCCTTCGCACTGGATACAGTTATGAAACAATTAATTGTTTAATCAAAGCTCAGCAATGTTGAATGCACACATTTCCAATTTGATTGCATTCATAGACCTTTAAATTGAATACTTCTGGGACTCCGAAAGTAGTAGTGAGGTGTAGCTACAGAGAAAACAGAACATAGCGTATGATGACGATCATAGATCAGGACTATTCGAAAAACCTACATGATGGCCAAAACCGCTCCACAAAAATAGTTGTGAGGTGTAGCTCAAGAGGAAACAGAAGATAGCAGTTGCCAGATCATATTGTTAACAGACCTTTAAAAATGCTGTGGATATAATTTGAATTCAATCAGTTCTTACTTCTGCATATAGTTTGTTATATACATGTTTACTGGATCCAGACCACCACTTCTACACTAAAGTAGGTACAACTGACGGTAGTTAATTGATATTTGACATTACTGGTGACTGAAAATGATCCCATTCAGTGCACCCAAATCAGGATTGTTAGTACTTGCAAATTATGATCATAAAGCATGGCTATTTGAAGAATTAATATCATAGGCAAAATAATTGGAGTGTAGCTCCAGAAGAAACAGAACATAGCAGTTGCCAGATCATATTGTTAAGACCTTTAAAAAAAAGCCCTGCATTTAATATAAACCAAATCTGTTCTTACTGATGCATGCAATTTGTTATATATTGGTTTATTGCATGCAGACCATCACTTATATAAAATTAACCTGTCACCCCACTCTCTAATGACATTCACCACATGTACAACCAATGGCTTGTAATGTGTGTGCACGGTCAAAACAGTATGTGGCGTAAACCCTGGAGATCGTTAGCGAGGAAAACAGATGGCCTTTCACTCACTCTCACACACACACACGGAGATTGAGCACATTTAAACCTGATTGTCCCAGAATTACAGATAAATGTAATTTTTCCCAACTACAATCAAACTTTTACACAACGCTTAAAATACATTCTGAGCAGCGCGTTATCACGACTCGCTCGCGCAACAAGGATGCTCGTGCACAGATGTGTCTATATATATATATATATATATATATATATATATATGTAAAAAAAAAAAAAAAAAAAAACCCTTTTATTCCCCGATGCATTTCAAGGACAAAATATGTTCAAATTAATATTCTTGTACATTTTCCAAACAAACGACAGAAATTTAAAAACACCCCAAAACGAATGTTTAGGTAGGAAAAGCACCATCGCGTGCAGCTATTGTACTGCCGTAGCTGGGAACACGCTTAGCTCTCTGGGAGCGCGCGCACACGCACGCACGAGGCTGCACAAAGCCATTCCCTTTTATTTGTCTAAAATAAAAATCGTCCGAGCAAATAACCCGAGTGTGTGTTCAATCTCGAAGAAAAAAAAACTTTCTTTTGCGTTTAGGGAAGATCGTTTGCACGAACGACACTTTTGATTCCCAGGTTGTCCCGCCAATGCATCCTGTATTAAACCCGGACACGCACACGGTGCAAACCGCAAGCCAACTTTCCAGCGAGCTGCTAGCTAACGTCGGTCTCCTTTACCTTGCGGCTCGCCTTCGAGCGGTTTGGACAGCGGATACAGCGGGAAGGGAAGTTCCGGCTCTGCTGCTGCTCCCCAGCATGCGAAAAGTTTTACTACGGAAACGTATAGCGCTCGTGTTCTCCCGGTGTGTGTTTTTTTTTTTTTTTTTTTTTTAAGCAGGACCTCAGCCTGGTTCTATCTTCTGCTTCTTCTGCTCCTGCTCCTCCTGCTTCTTCACCGAGGACTGCAGCGTGACGTCATCACCACCAGAACAAGACCGTCGCGTGCGGTGTTCAAGCGTCAAACCACCACCACATCATCATCATCCTCCTTCACATCATCATTAAATGCAACAAAAAGCAAAACTTCTTTAATCCTGTTATATTAAACGTTTTGTTATCTACTGCACGTGCCTGCCTGTGTGAATGCATTTTTTTACACAAACATTCTTAAAGCTTATGCATAATCTAAAGTATTTACATTTTTTGTAAAACATTCATTTTCAAAGCTTATAATAATAAATACCCTTTTAAAACTTGAGCATGGTTCTTTTGCATGGATCCTTTCATCAATGTGTGTAATAGGGTGAGTGTTGCAGGACGAATAATTTAAAGTTTTTTTCAATTTGTGCAACAAATAAAAAAATAAGTTTGGAAGTTTTGTGGACAGATGAGTTCAATTTTGCCATTTTTGCTTATAATAGAAGAACTTATATAAGATGGAGAACAGGAGAGATGTTAGTAGACGGCCCTACACCCACAGTCAGACATGGAGGTGGAAGTGCAATGTTTTTAGCAGAGAAAAATTGATACATATTCAAGGTGAATGAAATACTAAACCAACATGGCTCCAATTTTGTACTTCAACACCATGCAATTCCATCTGGACTGCTGTTAATTGGAACAAAATTCCCCATACATCAAGACAATGACCCCTCACATTCGTCCTAGCTCTGTAAGTGTTATTTAGAAAGCAGACAGTCAGCTTAGGTGTGACCTATCATGGAATAAAAATATCTGACTAGTAAGGAACACCTTCGGCAAAAGCAAGAGCCATAGCAAAGTATTTCAGATTAATCTTTGGAGAAACTTACTGTCTAGATGGCAAAAGTGTGTAAAGCTGTTATTTATGCTAAGGGAGGATTTTTTATACAGTTTATATGAAGTTGAACATGTGTACATTTACAATTTGGTTTGGTCAAAGTAAACATTTATCCCATTACTTCATTAGTAAGTTGCATATCAATAAAAGTAACTTTCAATGTGTCTTTCAAAAATATTAAAAGACTAGGTGTTTCCAAATTTTTGACTGACAGACAGACAGACAGACAGACAGACAGACAGACAGACAGACAGACAGACAGACAGACAGACAGATAGATAGATAGATAGATAGATAGATAGATAGATAGATAGATAGATAGATAGATAGATAGATAGATAGATAGCAAACACTACAATGTGCTTAAAAGAGGGGAGAATTCAGGACCAGGATTGGGAACCTGTGGTATGATATGTAGTTTAAATATGTGTACTCTCATTCTAAACACAGGGAAATGCGTGTAAGGGTGTTACGATGTCAGGATTGGGATACGTGCTTAGATTAAAAGGGGTAGAAATAAATCAAGGCAACAGTTTTAAATAGATTATCAATGATTATAATTTATTTACAGACTAGTAAATTGGTTTGCCCATCATCCTGACACTTCAAATGGGCCTGTTTTATGATCACCATTCACAGGTTAACAGTACTTTAGATTCATGTTGGTGAAGTACTGATTAGATGCATTATATGGTATCATAGCAGAGTCAGCAGTATTGTCAAATATTTGATCAAAATTAAATTGTACCTACATTAGTGTAAACGTGAGAGTCTGCATCCAATAAACAAATAAATAACAAATTACATGCATCAAGTAAGAACAGATTTAGTTCATATTACATGCAGCACTTTTTTGAAGGTCTGTTGATAATATGATCTGGCAACTGCTATGTTCTCTTTCCCCTGTAACTGCACAACTATTTTTGGAGTACCAGGAATATTCAGTCAGTGATAAGTTATATAAATGCCTTCGAATTCAGATCGGGGATTTTTTCATGAATTTATAAAGTGTGAAAGTTTTTTTTAAGCATCAGATAATATTTCTTAAACGGATGTGAAGAAGAAATCCTTCCAGCCTGTTAACTGACAATTATGACAAGCCATATTTTTCACTTAGCATCAGTGGTATCAAGTGAATCACAGAGAATTAAAGATTCAATTACACCGTCAGATGTGCTAATAATGCTTTTGTAATATGAAAATGCACAATAATAGATATGAATATGTATAATCCATGAACTGTGAAGGAGAAATCATAACATAACAACCTGCTGTTGCTGCAATATTATTTACATGGTTATGGTCTGATTATGTTTTGCTCGACAGCTAGCTGTCATCCGCACAGCCAATAGTAAAAGGGAACATGATGGACAGAATATATTACCAGAATACTCAATTTGCTGTGTACACCTACTTTTATAAACACTGCCAAACTTCTGATCAAGTAACCTCAGTTCTTCTTACTTAAAGGTTGTAAGGACTGCAAGAGAGACACTGTTGGGCATGTAATCCTCAAAAAAAATCGAGCTTTCACTTACTTTCAGGAGCTGTTTAATCCTGTATATACCAGCAAAGCAGGAATACATAATATCCAAAAATAATGTGGGCTTCATTAATAATTGGAGCATTTTTGAGGGCAAGGCTGGCCTGTTAGGGCGGGATGGTGTCCATCCCACTCGGGAAGGTGCTGCTCTCATTTCTTGTAGTATAGGTCATAGTCTCAGAACAGCACTAGTTAACAAGTGACTGTCTAGAGCCAAGGCCAGGGAGCAGACAGACAGGCTAAACCGACCGTCTGCTAGCTGCACAGAGTCGTTACTCAGGATCCACCAAATTAAGACTGTGTCTGTCCCCCGAGCGAAACCAACATATAGGAATTCTCAGAAAGTCTGTTTTAGTAACCTGATTAACATAAAATTAAATAGGACTAAACGCACAGCCAGCACCTCTGATCTAAAGATAGGATTGCTGAATATTAGATCTCTCACGTCTAAAGCGCTTAATGTAAACGAAATTATTACCGACCAGGAGTTTAAAATAATGTGTTTGACAGAAACATGGATTAAACCAAATGAATATTTAGCATTAAATGAAGCGAGTCCTCCTGGGTATAGTTACATACACCAACCCCGTCTAAATGGCAGAGGAGGCGGAGTCGCAGCTATTTATAATAATAATCTAAGCGTCACACAAAAGACTAAACACAAATGTAAAACATTTGAAGTTCTTTACACCAGCATAAAATATTCAGTGTCTGAAAGCAGGTCCAGTCAGACAATTCCACTCATTATTATTTATAGACCCCCAGGGCCCTACTCTGATTTTCTCATAGAATTTGCAGATTTCATCACAAATTTAGTTACTTCTCTAGACAAAGCTTTAATTGTTGGTGATTTTAACATTCATTTTGATCATCAGGAAGACTCCTTAAGAGCAGCTGTTGTGTCCATTCTAGATTCAGTTGGAATTAATCAGAATGTTATAGGACCCACTCATAGTGGTGGACACACTCTCGATTTGTTGTTAACATTTGGATTAAAAATAAAAAACGTAGTCATAATTCCACAGTCTGAAGCTATTTCAGACCATTATCTCATCTCTTTTAAAATTTGCCTCAGTCATTGCATTACTACTTCACCACGTTATCGTGTTAAGCGTACTTTCACGTCAGCTACAACAGCGCGTTTTATTAACAATCTTCCAGAAATTACGATATTAGATAGATCTCCGTCAGACCCTGCAGAGCTCGACTGGGCCACTGAACACCTAGAATCAACATTACGTTATACCCTAGATGATGTAGCTCCCCTTAAGACCAAAATGATCAGGGAGAAAAAATTAGCACAGTGGTATAATGATCATACACGCACCTTAAAACAGACCACTCGAAAATTAGAACGTAAATGGCGTCAAACAAAATTAACAGTATTTCAAATAGCATGGAAGGGGAGCCTCCTAATTTATAGAAAATCTCTTAGTGCTGCTAGATCAGCATATTTCTCCACCCTCATAGAAAATAACAAGCATAATCCTAGATTTTTATTCAGCACGGTAGCAAAATTAACAGGGAATAAAAGCACTGCACTCACATGCACACCATCATTAGGTACTAATGATTTCATGAACTTTTTTAATAATAAAATTGAAAACATCAGGCAAAAAATCCAGACGGTTAATATAAAGCCAAATTATTTTACAAGTAACCCTGTAGACAGCAGTGTAATTATAACAGACAATCAATTACAAAGTTTTACTCCTATTCACGAGAATGACTTAATTTCATTAATTTCCTCATCAAAATCATCAACCTGCATTCTCGATCCCTTGCCTACAAGTTTCTTTAAACAGATCATTCCAGAGGTAATTGAACCTGTTTTAAAAATAATAAACTCTTCCATTAGCACTGGTTTTGTACCAAAATCCTTCAAACTGGCAGTTATCCACCCCCTAATTAAGAAACCTGACCTTGACCCATGTCAGCTGTCCAACTACAGACCAATATCAAATCTCCCCTTCATAGCCAAAATTTTGGAAAAGGTTGTAGCACAGCAGTTATGCTCACACCTACTTATGAATAATATTTTCGAAATGTATCAGTCAGGATTTCGGCCTCATCATAGCACAGAGACGGCGCTAGTTAAGGTGGTAAATGACCTGTTATTGGCCTCTGATCAGGGTTTTGTCTCCTTACTTGTTTTGCTCGACCTTAGTGCAGCTTTTGACACCATTGATCACACTATACTACTTGCTAGACTTGAGAACGTTGTTGGAATAAAGGGAACGGCTCTCTCTTGGCTCAGGTCTTATTTGACTGATCGCTATCAGTTTGTTGATGTTAATGGTGAGTTCTCCACACTCTCTGAGGTAAAGTTTGGTGTTCCTCAAGGATCTGTCTTAGGCCCTCTGCTTTTCTCTTTATATATGCTGCCTCTTGGAGAAATTATTCATAAACATGGTATTAGATTCCATTGCTATGCTGATGATACACAGCTATATATTTCAGCAAAGCCAGATGAGAGAGAGATCAGCTTAACAATGTTAAAAAATGTGTAAAGGACATTAGACAGTGGATGCTCGATAACTTTCTTCTGCTAAACTCAGATAAGACGGAAGTACTTTTACTAGGACCACATGCAGCTAGAAGCAAACTTTCCGATTACCTAACATCTCTGGATGGTGTTTCTGTTTCAGCGTGTACGGCTGTCAAAGACCTTGGTGTGATTATTGACTCGAGTCTTTCCTTTGAGGCTCACGTGAATAATATTACCAGGATCGCCTTCTTTCACCTTAGAAATATTGCTAAAATTAGAAATATGATGTCGTTACAGGATGCAGAAAAACTAGTTCATGCTTTTGTTACTTCTAGATTAGACTACTGTAACGCTTTACTGTCTGGGTGTGCGAGTAGGTGCATAAATAAGCTTCAGTTAGTTCAGAATGCAGCAGCAAGAGTCCTCACTAGATCTAGGAAATATGACCACATCACCCCTGTATTAATCAGTCTACACTGGCTCCCAATCAAATCTCGCATTGATTATAAAATTTTACTACTGACATATAAAGCACTTAATGGTCTCGCACCACCGTATCTGAGTGAACTTCTGTACCAGTATGATCCTCCACGCCTACTTAGATCAAAAGGTGCAGGCTATCTGTTGGTTCCTCCAATAATGAAGATTACAGCAGGGGGCAGATCTTTCTCTTATAAAGCCCCGCAGTTATGGAACAGCCTTCCTATCAGTGTTCGGGACTCAGACACAGTCTCAGTGTTCAAGTCGAGGTTGAAAACATATTTATTCAGTCAAGCCTTTAATCAGTAGATTTTTTCTCAGGTAAAGGCTCAGATCTGGAGGGAACATTGATATAGAGTGTTTGGTGAACTGGGATATTTGTACGCTGTCGTCCCCTCACATTCACGTGTTCACTCAGGTTTGTTGATGGTGGTGTGGTGGGCCGTCTCTTATCCCAGAGATCCCTCATGTCTGTGTTGCCTTCTGGTTTTCCCTTTTAGTTATGCTGCTATAGCGAGTCTTGCCGGAGTCCAAACTGCACAGTGACTTTAACTCTCATGCAACAATAGGTACACTTAATAATCCATATCCTTCTCTTCCTGTCACCCTCTTCTCTTTCTCTCTCTCTCTCTCTCTCTCTCTCTCTCTCTCTCTCTCTCTCTCTCTCGGTCGAGTTAAACATGCTCCTGAGGCTCCAGTGACCACTGTTCCTGCCCCTCTCCCCCCCGTGGATCTTCCCACTTCATCCAGGCCTGCCTGGATTGGATGTCAACAGTCTCCTACACTGATGTCAACAGTCTCCTACACTGACTCAGAAATACACTTCGCTTTTGATCATCATCACTGCACCCCGCAACATTGTATACCCGCCACAAATGGACATTCGGTGTAACCCAGATGAGGATGGGTTCCCTCTTGAGTCTGGTTCCTCTCAAGGTTTCTTCCTTATGCCATCTCGGGGAGTTTTTCCTTGCCACAGTCGCCAGTCGCCACCGGCTTGCTCATCAGGGACAAACTTACTCATAAAGAACATATTCATTTTTAATCACCGCATTATCTGTGTAAAGCTGCTTTGAGACAATGTTCATTGTTAAAAGCGCTATACAAATAAAAATGAATTGAATTGAATTGAATTGAATTGAATACATCCAGAGGGGATTAGTCCATTACAGGGCACTTCGCACACAGCAATTTATCTATCAATATATATACACCTTATTATTACTCCACACCAGAGTTTTTACAGTTTAAATATATTTCTAGTTTTTTATTGGTATTTTGTTTTGTATTTTGATTTTTGATTTCATTTTGTTTCTGCTAGTTTTGTTTTGACAGTGCATAAATAATTTTTATTTCATTTTTTATCTTTCAAAAATGATTGCTAATATTTAATATATGGTAAAGGGCTTTATTTCTGTATATGTGTATATATTAGGTAAACTAGATAAATTATTATATACCAATATGATATATCTAAAAAGCTATACAAACTGTTTTGATATTTATCACAGTATATATTATTTAAGAAGCTTCTTTCGACCAGTTAGTTATTTATTACTATTAGTGTGTGCATACATACATACATACACTGGCGATCAAAATTAGAGAACAATTTATAAACAATTGAACAATTCTGAAATAATGTCATCTTCACTGTTTAACAGTTGAAGGAGTTTTTGTCCTGTCTATACCATGCTACCAGAACACCTTTTCCACAAAATAACTAAGGCATTTAAAAAAAAAAAAAAACATTATTTTGCAGAAAACACACTGATCAAAATTAGAGAACAACAATGACTGTAGCATGGAAAAAGATTACAACAAAATTTTCTGAAGGTTACAACAGTCAGCAATTAGTAGGAAATGTACAGGCCTCTGCTCTGAATGACTTCAGCACATCTGCAGCCACAGGACAGCACTCGTCTCTCACACTGCTCTGGTTTGATTTTGGTCCACTCTTCTTCCGGTCTCCTCCACAGTTCGGTTACTGTAGTGGGTTTCTTGGCCATAACTTTGTCGCCAAGGATTTTCCAGAGGTTTTATATTGGGTTGAGATCAGGACTCTGGGCAGGCCATGTCATTATTTCAATGTTTTCAGTTTCAAGGAACTGCTTTACCCGTTTTGCTGTGTGACATGGAGCGTTGTCCTGCATGAACACTGCGGGCTGATTGGGTGATGAATGCATGGAAGGAACAATATGTTGTTGAAGAAGGTTCTGATAAACATTTACATTCACTCTGCCATGTAGCTGTATAAGAGGCCCAACTCCTGCTGCAGAAATGCTTTATGCCCCAAACCATGACACTTCCTCCTCCACTTTTCACTGACTTCTTTACACACTTTGGGTTCAGTCTTTCTCCAGTTTGTTGCCGAACATAATGTTTCCCATCAGACCCAAATAAATTAACCTTGCTTTCATCACTGAAGTGAACTTTGGACCAGTTCTCCTCTGTCCACACAACATGCTCCTCAGCAAAGCTTAGTCTAGCCTTTTGATTCTTTCTGCTAATGAGAGGTTTGGTCACTGCAGAGTGGGCTTTCAGTCCAAATGCTCTTAAACGTCGAGACACTGTATGACGAGACAGATCCTTACCCTGTTCAGCGCTGAACTGGTGAGCAATTCCAGCTGCAGTGTGGAAATGATTGCCCATTGAGATCCTCTGCAGTATCCTGTCCTCTCTTGTATTTGTCTTCCGTAGACAACCAGCCTTCTTGGCAGACTTGAATGAGTTTGTGATGTTGTAAAGATACAATATTCTTGAAATCACAGATTTGGAACGACCAACTTGTCTTGCTATGGCTGATAGGGTCATCCCTTTGGCCTTCATCTGGACAACCTGCTGCTGGAGGCTTTCAGTCACTTTAGAACGGCCCACCATCTTGCAGAGTCAGTAAAACTGGAAGTTAGGCTGCCAGTTAAATAGGGGTTGACAGATAATCAAGGAAATTAGCACCAGGTACCAGATTAACACCAATAACTGGGAGGTATCTGAAAGTGTTCTTTAATTTTGATCTGTGTGTTTTCTGCAAAATATGTTTGTTTTTTTAAATGCCTTAGTTAATTTGTGGAAAAGGTGTTCTGGTAGCATGGTATAGACAGGACAAAAACTCCTTCAACTGTTGAGCAGTGAAGATGACATTATTTCAGAAATGTTCAATTGTTTATAAATTTTTCTCTAATTTTGATCGCCAGTGTATGTAGCTACATAGGTTATGAGTCTCTATCTGGTTGAAAGACCACTTGCACTTTAAAGCACTACGTTGCTTCTGATAACCACACACTCACTTTGTTTTATCACAAACAGAATTGACAAAAACTAACTAAATCCCAAATTGGGCTCTGTCCTTTCCTGCCTATTAATTAGGTCATTACAGTAAACAAGATCTTCACTCCACCTGTAGAATTGATATGTCTCGTTTCGAGAGGCGTGCATACTTATATAAAAAATTTGACTACATTCTTCTTCTTTCAGCTGCTCCCATTAAGGGTCGCCACAGCGAATCATCCGTCTCCATACCCCACTGTCCTCCACATCTGCCTCTTTCAACCCAACTACCTGCATGTCTTCCCTCACCACACCCATAGACATCTTCCCCCTCTTCTTCAGTAGCCCAATTTTCACTGGTACCCTGCTGGCTAACAATACCTGTGGCGGTTGTTGGTAACTCCAGTATGAATTTTCAGTTCGTGATCCGCATATTTGATTTGGCACATGTATTACACTGGTTGCCCTTCCTAACACAACCATCCCCATTTATTTGGACTTGGCACTGAGAGTGCACTGGCTTGTGCAACCCTAATGGCTGGGTTTTTACATTGTATGTCTTTAAATAAATCGATAACATCACTTAAAACAGATGACTTATTTTGCCTTCACTCAAGATACCCAACTAAATAATAAGTAAATAAACATGACCCAAATTCAAAAGTACCAAATTATATATGAAGGACAAGGTAACTGCTATTAAATACATATAAAATAACAGAAAACCATCAGCAATTAGCACTTGGTGGGATGTCCTACGATCGCTAAACTGCCCTACGGCGCATGCGTGATAATATCGGAAAAAGGAAAAAAAAAACTACGGCGCATGCGTGGTAATATCACCAACATTTAGTATAGCGCATGCGTGTTACAACATCCAGATATAATCTAATAATCTAATACGGGCTCTGTGCCACTAAGCTCTTATAGACGTTACACTGCCACTTACTGGACATTTATGATTCTGCAGCATTAATGGCAAAATGTTTTTTTTATTTATTGATATTTTAGTTTTTAGACCCTGTGAGGACCGTGAGAGTCAGCAACATATCCACCTTCCACCTAAATTAATTGGCAATACAATAAACCCTTTCTAACAATCTACCCTTTCTACAAGATTCTCAAATGTATCTTCAATTGCTGCCAAACTCTGTAAGTCATGTTTAATGTTTGGTGTGTTTGTTGATGTATCTGACACACATGTATCATCACCTGCCGAACCTGTTTTAATTTAATTTAACTGTTACTAAACCTTTCCACCCATCCGCTAACAATAATCGAATTTTAGTCTAAGAGCGAGCAGCGCCTCCTGCTGTCTACACACCATACAAGCTTCAAACGTCCACACTCAGACAGCGAGACACACCAGACAGTATTAAAATAAATAGATTTATAGCATTTATAAAACTAATAGTCCATGTGCAAAATGCTGCTGTTGCAAGTGTCTTGAGTTCATGAGAAAAAGAGGATTTTTCCTATAACATTGGTTCTACAATTCTGTATCTTCTTTCAGGTCCAATGTCCATTAAACAGTAAAAAAGGTGTTAAAAGTAAGAGTTGTCATCTCTGAGCCACCTCAAGTTTTGTTTCTGATGCTGGGAGGGCATCAATGATTTCCATGCACATGAACTGCTCCTGAAAGAAAAACAGAAGGAACAAACAGAGCTGATTGGGTCAATCTGAGACAGAGCCAGGAAAAAAAAAAGACTGCACAACATTAGTGGACTAATAATCATACTTGCCTTGTCATAAATCACTTTAACAATCAGTGAGCAACTTGGACAAGTGGCTACGTCTTCACCATTCTCCAAATCCTCCTGCAAAATTTAAGTGTGAAATATTAGTGAAGGGGCGACAAAGTTATTTTCAGACACATTACAAACAAGCCCTTTATTCTAACAGCATCTGTTTAATATGGCATATGAACAATTTGTGAGAATAGCAATGTACAATATTGTAAATAGATAGTAAATGCATTTGCCTTTTTACACTATTTGTGACCATCACACCCATATGTGCTTGTTAAACATCCTAATCAATATTTAGGTCACCCTCTGCTGTTATAATAGCTTCCATTCTTCTTTTCTCTACATTTTGGAATGCAGATTTAGGGATTTACCCATTTAGCCATAAGAGTATTAGTGAACTTTGGCACTTGTGTTTAGTCGGGTCTGGCACACAGCTGTCATTCCAGTTTATCCAACAGAGAGGTGTTCAGATCAGGACCACTTGAGTTCTTCACTGAGAAACCATGTCTTAATGGACCTCACTTTGTGTACTGGGAACCGTCAAGATGGAACATTTTTGGGTTCCTTCCAGTGAAGGAAAATCGTAATTTTACAGCAGACTTTCAATTTTGTGGCAACAGTTTGGGTAAGAACCTTATGGTGTGTGATGGTAAAGTGTCCAAAAGCTTGCTCGCTAAAATCTAATCTAATCTAATCTAATCTAATCTAATCTAGCAGTTTTAAGAACTCTGACGAACTGATAATGTTACTGGTTTTATTAATCAATTTCATTAATATTCTTCTGTGTGTAAGTGTACAATTCTTATTGTGGTCTTATATTTCTTCATATTTAAGCAGAACTTCAAGGTTTGCTTTAACAAACACATTATGATGAATTTAGTACCTTGAGCGATGACTTCTACTTCTGGATGAATACTAATGATCCGGGTTCATCCACAATCTCAGGATGTGTAGCAGGCAGCCTTGTGTCGCACAATACTGTACATTACACAGCATTGCTGTATATATATTTGGCATCACAGTACTTACCTTCGTGATAGCAAATCTGTCTCCACATGGACACGGAAAGTAATACGTTTCTGTTTCCTCGTCGTATTCGAAGTCCTCGATTTCGACTTCATCGTGAAAAACAGACATTGTGAAGCCGAGTTCTTACTATTGTATATCTGGACAATTTGTTCTCACGCTGTTCTCCGCAGAAACGGTCGCAGAAATATGACGTACTCATTATGACGTATGACGAAAGCATCTTCCCCACAGTCAAATGTTAGGACGTGTTTGACCACTAGAGGCTACTGTTTCAACATTTTCTTTAGGGTGTCAGTGCTATTTTAAATTTGTGAAACAAAATAAACACAGTGTTTTTTAAAAACGGGGTCTCTAATTAAAATATCACAAACACTAATACTTATATGCATGAATTTACATATTTCCGAGTCCAAGCACCAGGCTTCTAAAATAACTATAATTTTATGAAATAAATGTTTACTGTGAAATGTATTTTACAGTTAAAAAAGTCCCTGGCTAGCAAAAGGTTTGAGTTGCCACTCAATTGTGCGTCATTTTGGACTTTTTGGAATTTTTTCACAAAACCAAAAAAAAAAAAAAAAAAAGATAAAAGATAAACCCAAATCAATAATTACTTGCAATATGTGTGGTTTGTTCATTTCCTCGTTTGTCCGTTCATCTTCAGTAACAGTTTGGCCAAGGTCGCAGAGGTTTGCCTTAGTGTTGTTATTATTATAGTGTTGCCTTATAAATAAATACAAATTCCATTTACTAAAATCCAATTTTTTTAGTAAATATATATAAATCAGTAAATTCAGATAATTATTTGCATTATACTGTCTGATGTTGTGTAAATTTACACATGAAAAGAATAATCATAACTCATACAACTTTAAATATTCTAACAGTTTGTATGGATTTCTGCATATAGACTGAGAGTATCATCAAGAACATTTTGTTGAAAACAGTGGTTTTGTATTATCTACATGAATTAAAGAATATGAATAATACCTGACCTTATCTGTTAAGATCAACGTGACTGCAGGCTTTTGTTCCAAACAAACAGGACTAGTTGTTCCTAGTTTTTTACAACTTTACATGTCTTCTGTTTGGTGTGGTAAAACCCACAATGACCTAATAAAATTGTCATTCTTTAATGGTCAAGTCAAGTCAAGTCAAGTCAAGTCAAGTTTATTTGTATAGCGCTTTTCACAACAGACATTGTCTCAAAGCAGCTTTACAGAAAACAACAGTGAAGGTGAATGAATGGTGTGCGTTTGTCCCTGATGAGCAAGCCGTGGCGACAGTGGCAAGGAAAAACTCCCTTGGATGATATGAGGAAGAAACCTTGAGAGGAACCAGACTCAAAGGGGAACCCATCCTCATATGGGTAACATCAAGAGTTTGGTCATAAATCTTTCAACAATACAGAACAATTTGTGATCATCATAGATCCAGCATCAGCTTCTCCATGCCAGGGCCTTTAAACACTCGGCATCTACTTCTCCATGATCATCCATAGGTCCATAATCTTCACGAGGTGGGACGTGACTGGAGCTGGCCAAACCTCAGGATGCCTCGGGATGGGGAGAGAAAGAGAAGCAGTGGAGAGGAATTAGCGTAGCTGCTGTTCATGATATTAACAGCACAAGTTGATAATGTGCATGTAATCATATATTCTGGAGCACAAGGTTGTGATGTGATGTGTGTGATGTGTGTTATGTGTAGGCTTTGCTAAAAAGATATGTTTTTAATCTACACTTAAACTGGGAGAGTGTATCTGAACCCCGAACACTGTCAGGAAGACTATTCCAGAGTTTAGGAGCTAAATGTGAAAATGCTCTACCGCCTTTAGTGGACTTTGCTATTCTAGGAACTACTAGAAGCCCAGAGTTTTGAGATCTCAGGGAGCGTGACGGATTGTAGCGTGTTAAAAGACTGGAGAGATACATGGGAGCCAAACCATTTAGTGCTTTATAAGTGAGTAGCAGTAGTTTAAAGTCTATTCGAAACTTAATAGGAAGCCAATGTAGGGACGATAAGATTGGGGTTATATGATCGTGTTTTCTTGACCTAGTAAGAACTCTTGCTGCCGCATTCTGAACTAACTGAAGCTTGTTTATTAATGATGCAGGACATCCACCTAGTAATGCATTACAGTAGTCTATTCTAGAGGTCATAAACGCATGGACGAGCTTCTCTGCATCAGATATAGATAAGATATTTCTTAGCTTAGAAATATTTCTAAGGTGAAAGAAGGCTGTTTTTGTAACTTGAGTGATGTGATTTTTAAAAGATAAGTTGCTGTCTAAAATAACTCCCAGGTCTTTTACCGTTGAACTAGTAGTTACAGAACAACCGTCTAAATGCAGGCTGAGATGCTGGAGCTTCTGTGTACTATTTTTTGGGCCGATGAGCAAAATCTTCGTTTTATCAGAAATTAATAGCAGAAAGTTATGGGTCATCCAATCTCTTATTTCTTCAACACACTCAGTTATGCGAGCTAATTGAGCTGTATCGCCTGGTTTGGATGAAATATATAGCTGGGTATCATCAGCATAACAATGGAAGCTAATTCCATGCCTTCTAATAATATTTCCTAATTGAAGCATGTATATTGTGAAAAGCAGGGTCCTAGAACTGACCCTTGTGGCACGCCATAATTTACTAGCATTATCCTGGATAGCTCTCCATTTAAATCTACGAAATGGTAACGATTGGACAGGTAGGATTTAAACCAGCTTAATGCCTGTCCCTGAATACCGATGTATTCTGTAAGCGATCGAGGAGAAGATCATGATCTATAGTGTCGAACGCAGCACTAAGATCTAGTAAAACTAATAGGGAGATGTAGCCTTGGTCTGAAGCTAAAAACAAGTCATTAGTGATTTTAACTAGAGCAGTTTCTGTGCTATGATGGGGCCTAAAACCTGACTGAAACTCTTCAAAGATATTGTTCTCTTGCAAGTGGTTACATAACTGGGCAGCGACAATCTTTTCTAAAATCTTAGACATAAATGGGAGATTTGAAATTGGTCTGTAATTCGATAGCGTGTTTGGATCCAGATTAGGTTTTTTAATGAGAGGCTTAATAACTGCTAACTTGAGGGATTTAGGGACGTGACCTAACGATAGTGAGGAGTTAATAATATTGAGAAGAGGCTCACCAGCTGTATATAACACTTCCTTCAGTAGTTTAGTGGGAATTGGATCTAACTGACATGTTGTTGATTTAGCTTTCATAATAGCATCATACAGCTCTTCCTGTCCTATACATGTAAAACAGTGTAGTTGTGGGGTTGTAAGTACGATTGTGTCGGGAGATGCTGTCAGAGGTTGAACTGACACAATTGTTTTTCTAATGTTATCTATTTTTTCAGTGAAGAAATTCTTCACTACTAAACTGTGATGGAACACATTTTTCAGATCCCTGATTTGTTGTTAATTTAGCGACTGTACTGAAAAGGAACCTGAGATTGTTTTTGTTATTTTCTATGAGTTTGCTCAGGTGTTTAGCTCTAGCAGCTTTTAGCGCCTGTCTGTAGCTAAGCATACTGTCTTTATACGCAATTCTAAATACCTCCAATTTAGTTTTCCTCCATTTTCTCTCCAGATTACGTGTTGTTCTCTTTAGGGCATGCGTATGACTATTATACCAAGGTGCAGGTGCTTGTTCTCGAACCTTTTTTAACCGGATGGGGGCAACAGTGTCTAAAGTGCTAGTGAGGATAAGGTCTATGTTGTTCGCCATCTCATCAAGATGATCAGCAGTTATGGGTTTAATGTGAAACTGAAATAAATCAGGCAGGTTATTTATGAATCTGTCCTTAGTGGTTGGAATAATAGTCCTACCAAGTCGATACCGTGGTGAAACACGGTTAATCTGCTCTACCGGTAGTGTGAACAGTATGAGGTAATGGTCTGTGATGTCATCACTCTGGGGTAAAATATCAATATCAGTGACGTCTGCTCCGTAGGATATTATTAAGTCTAGTGTGTGGTTAAAACGGTGGGTTGGTCTGGTGACGTTTTGTTTAACTCCAAAAGAGTTTAGTAAATCGACAAATGATAATCCTAGGGCATCGTTTGCATCATCTACATGAATATTAAAATCTCCTACAAGCAGCACTTTATCAAAACTGATCAAGAGGTCTGAGAGAAAACAAGCAAACTCATTAAGAAAATCAGCGTAGTGTCCTGGGGGTCTGTACACGGTGACCAGAGCGAGTTTTCTATGCATGTCTGAAAGTGCAATTTTAAGAACGAGCACTTCAAATGATTTAAAGCTGAATCCTATTCTCTGACTAACATTAAGAGAAGCACTATAAATGGTTCCTACACCCCCCCCACGACCAGTCTGACGAGGCTCATGCTTATAAACATATCCTGACGGTGTCGACTCGTTTAGACCCATATAATCACCTGGTTTAATCCAGGTCTCAGTGAGACAGAGTGCATCGAGATTATTATCTGTGATCATCTCATTTACAATCAGTGCTTTGGGTGCAAGTGATCTAATGTTTAAAAGACCGAACTTTAGAACTTTGTTGTGTTTGTTTATCTGGCATTTTTCACTTTTTACTGCAATAAGATTATTTCTGGATCTTGTGTATGTAATTCTTGGTTTTACTACCCGAGGAATAGATACGGTTTCTATAAACTGGGCTGTGTGTGAACTTGTAACTATTTGGTCTGTAGTATGCGTTTTCTTATAGTTGAAGATTTCTTGATGTCTTACCAGTCAGATGGTGTGAAGTATCCTAGAGATGTTATCTGATAGCACTGCTGCTCCAACTCTGCTGGGGTGCAGGCCATCAGGGCGGAAGAACCTAGGACGCTCCCAGAAACAGTTCCAGTTATTAACAAAGAGAAATTTATGTTCTCGACACCATGACTGTAACCATTCATTTAGAGCTAAAAGTCTACTAAACTTCTCAGCCCCTCGCTGGTAAGTGGGAAGAGGTCCTGACACAATGATCCTCGTTGTGGGTGATGTGCTGCGTACCGTCTCCACCAGGATCCTGAAGTCCCTCTTTAAGATTTCCGTTTGCCGCAGCCTGGTGTCGTTTGCTCCGGCATGGAGAACAACCGCTCCGAAGTTCTCGTTCAGGATCGCGGGTACCTGCGCAGCGACATCCAGAACACGAGCACCAGGAAAACAGCGAGTGTGCACCTTACCTTTAGCTCGGGTAGCGCGGACATGCCGGACGATGGAATCTCCAAAAATAACAGTATCGCGTTCCGTCTCGCGGAGGGGGACGAAGCGGTTCTCGGTCGAGATCTCGAAGGCCGGTGGTGGAGGTGGAGACGTCCTCGATCGGGGCTTGGCTTGTCTCTTCCGCCGCGGCCGCATCCAGGGTCCATGTTGCACCGGTGCCGGAGTTGTAGGTGCGCTGGGCCTGGGCAGAGAAGCACGCGGAGTTGATGTGCTGGGAGCGTTAGGTTCAACCCGGGAGTTTACCTGGGATGAGTGCGCGTCCGCCCGGGATGTTTCCAGCGCCGCTTTCCGCTCTCGCAGCCGGTCATGCTTTGCATGAAGCTCGCGAATCTGTTTCTCCAATGCCTCCATCTCCAACGCCACCGTTTGCAACTCGAACGAGTCCTCACCTGTGCTCGAATGCAGACAAACAACCGGCATAGTGCTTATAGTCACGGACAGATTTATTATACAGAGATGTGAGTGAGAGAAAATAAATATAAACAACACTAGTGATAGTCGAGTTAACTAATTACAGGCACAAGTCAGGAAGACAAAAACAATTAAGGATTATTAAAAGAGGAAAAACGGATGGATAGATAGCAAAGTTTGTTTGAAAGACGCCGAGAGAGATGGTAAAGAACTCCAATACCATAGTTAAACTGTGTCAATAAGAGTCAGAGACATTCCTGTCCATTAGGATAACCACTATGACGCACATAGAATTGGGTAATTTAGTTAGACGGAATTACAGACAAGTTGCATTGCTTTGAAGGTAAACAGTGAGTGACTGTGTAACCATTTCTCGAAAATATAATGGTCATGTACAACTTGGATCTGTGAAAAAAGAATTTGTCATAACATGGGTTTAGTTCTGTGCAGGAAGGTGAGGTTGAAGAGGATGAATCACTGCTGACCTTTTCTGCATCTTATTTTCTACAATGCTAAATGAAGAGCTTTAGCTGCCTCATGAAGACAGCTGTTGGCCTCATTTGAAGTCTTATCTCCATGCAGAAAGCCTGACCGAGTGCCAACATAGTCTTATGATTAGTTCGAATTGTAATGAGCCCACGTCAGAGCTTTATTCAGCATCATTCAATTGAAATACAATGAAATAAACATCACTTCTTTTTGAATTGGTCTGACTAAGAGTAAACAGAGAAAGGAATGTGAAAATGAAAGGAAGGAGCCAGTTAAGATTTCATTAAAGAAAAATGTAATAAAGACAAATCTTTATTTGCTTAAAATAATTAAGCCTTAAAACCAAGCTAAACACCTTTTAATTTACCATTAAAGTCATCTCGCTGCATCATGTGACCCTTCTTTGCTGTTATAAATAAACAGATTGCTTTGTATCTGGAACCTGAATATTTGTGTATGTATGTTTGTATGTATGTAAGTATGTATGTATGTATGTATTAATGTATGTGTTTTAGAAGTATTTAGGTATGATTTGTACTGAAATGTCATACATTACCTTACATGTATGACAATTAAAAAAGCCCTTTGGGCTTCCCTTTGCATGCCTACTGTCCCAGCGGATGCCATGTGTTAATTAATAAGGGATATGAGCATTCAAAGCCTTTTCTTAACACCCACAAGAAAATGTTGCCACGTCTATGTCTGATATGTGAAAGGGAAACCAAACCCTGGGGAAACTTGGTGATGTGGGCTGCCCAGATTAGCCTCTGATCCTTCTAGCAGACTATGAGTTTCACAGTCAAAGCCATATTGCTAAATAAATTCAATATAGCTTACACTAGCTGGAACTTAGTACTGAATACTTGGGTTGGCCTTTTTGTAAGCTTTATTTATACAATATGAAATAAAAGCAAATCTTCTCTCTGTACTCTTCTTCTCTGTATTCGTTCCTCCTGCAGCAAGGGAGTTGTGATTATGCTTGTGAATTTCATGCCACGGTGCTCATTAACTATTAAATTTCAGTAAGCATCAGTAAGCACTCTGGTTAGTGTCAAGGATTTTTCATTGTCAATAAAATGTTGAGTGTGCAAAGGATAACGGGATTTTTCCGAATTTTCTTTTGAGCAGGTAAAAACTAAAAACCGTAGATTAAATGCTCTCCAGCGATTCATTCTCATATGTTCCCATACATTTACTTTTAAAAACACTATGAGGCAGTGCATATGTCTATGTGTTATGCCATAGTTTGTTGGATTGGAAAGTACCAGATATGTGAAACATGTCAGTTCACTTTCAGTTATCTTTTACATATGCATGCATGTATTAATAGTGTATTTATAGTTAATATTCAAGTTTCCATCCCTATCATGACATTGCCTTGTGTGCAGGGGGGAGTAATCTAATAAAAAGGAGAGGCAGAATCACCCCTCTGTGTCTTCCTCCGATACTGAAGTGAAAGCAACAGAGGACCAGAATTCAGCACTGCATCAAAACACAGGTATGTGCAATGTTCAATGTTTTTTCTTCTTTTCTTTTGTTTTGTTTTGTTTTCATCTTTCCTTTTGAGCTCTCTTCTCTTCTCTTCTCTTCTCTTCTCTTCTCTTCTCTTCTCTTCTCTTCTCTTCCCTTCCATGGACCATAATGTAATACTTTGTAGTTGTGAAATGGCTTTAATCTGTGTCCTATACATTATACAGAGATTATTCATTCATTCATTCATTTTCTCCCGCTTATCCGTAATTCGGGTCGCGGGGGCAGCAGTCTAAGCAGGCCCCCGCCTTCGACTGCTGCCCAATCCTCACAGCACCGTCCCTTACGGTCCCTCCTGCATGTGGTGAACCCACGGGAAGACATTATACAGAGATTAATCACACAAAAATGCACACAACAAAATACATGAAGTTTGCAAGTGTTGCATAATATCTATGTGAACCTACCTTATTTTACCTTGTTGAAGTCAGAGAAATGTGTATTACTCACAGAATTCCATACAGAGCATTTTTAGATCTAATCTAATGAAAGATCTAATACCCCAACATGTATCTATTTTTTTCTCAGATCAGTTGGATAGAGTTTTATAAATGTTATTTACAGATTGTTAGGTTTACAATAGACACATAGATAGGTAGGTGAGTAAAAGATCCTGAATTCACACTCTAAATGTAGCTTAATCTCTGATTGGCGAGGTAAAAAGGACAAGATTTTGTGCAGCTGCAATTTTAACTAGACATACAGAGTCAAGTCAAGTCAAGTCAAGTTTATTTCTATAGCGTTTTTCACAACAGACATTGTCTCAAAGCAGCTTTACAGAAATCAACAATTAAGGTGAATGGTGTGCATTTATCCCTGATGAGCAGCCATGGCAACTGTTGCATTGAAAAACTCCCCTAGATGTTATGAGGAAGAAACCTTGAGAGGAACCAGACTCAAAAGGGGAACCCTCTGTGATCAAAAATTTTTTTAAGACTTGGAGTCTTGAAAACTTGGAGTCATCTTTCTTTGTTATTGGCATCACCCCAGAGCTAGATAACTAAATGTTTAGTCAAAGAAGTCTATATTTCAGATTAAATGACAACTATTTTTGTTTATAGCCAATGCTATTGCTTTTTTGTACAACCATTTTGTTTAATTACATGTACACTGCTGTACTCGGTTCTCTTTTAAACACCGCACAGGGCAATATACAGTAGGTTTACTGGTGGTGCTATTTTGTGTATTGAGTATGTGTTCTACACTGTCTTGTGTTGTCTTGCACTGTCTTGTGTTGTCTTTGCACTGTCTGTCTTGCACTGTTTGCACCAGGATGCACACGATGCACTTTATGTGGCGAGGACACTTGCTAGTCCTTAGTTCTGTATTTTCTGTTATAAAGCTTTATGTTGTTTAATGTAGCACCAGGCTTCTGTAGGAACGTTGTTTCATTTCACTGTGTACTGTACAATGGTTGAAATGACAATAAAAGCTTCTTGACTTTTTGACTTGACTTGATTTGACATCAGAGAAAATTTAGCTTTGAAATAAATTGTACAACAATGTTCAGGAATAATTCTTAGGCAAGGTTTACCTCAGAGAAAAACACACAACAGCCGATATTAACACAGCCACCGCATTTTCTGCTGCTTTGTAAATGTTTACAGTCTACAATACATCAAATAGTTGTGTACAAGGGAAGCCTTCAGCATTGGAGAGCATCTTGATTCATTCCATAAATATTTTAGGAATCTTTTAAAAAACACATTTTTCCAAATATTCCCCACAATGTAATTATTTTGTTTGCAAACCCAAAAAATTTATTTACTTTCTTTGCATTAATGATTGTAAATAGATGTATTAATATATTTTATATAATATTAATATTATATATTTCATATTTCTGACCCAGAATGACGGAGCGCTACGATTGTCACTACTGCAAGGATTCCTTGCTTGGAAAGAAGTATGTCCAGCGAGAGGAGAACCTCTACTGTGTGAAGTGCTACAACAGCCTTTACTCAAACACCTGTGAGGAGTGCAAGAAACCAATTGGCTGCGACAGCAGGGCAAGTTCACCAGCACCAACACTTCAGATTTCATCTTGTGTTCATTTTTGCTCTCTTTGGTCAACCAGTTTAAATTTTCACAAGTAGTGAAACTATAGGATAGATGCATGTTTACATGAAAATAGTTGGTACCATTAACTGGTACCATGAATGAGTTTACTGTCATTAATTAGTACCGTTGTTTGGTATTAAAACATTATTTACAAAAAAAGATGTATCAAGGAATGTTTCAATGCTTTTGTTGTTCTATAAGTTTTAGTAACAAAAGACTAAAAAAATAGGAAAGTTTAAAAATCAAACCTTTTTAGTTCAGCAGATTATATAGTAATGTTTTCTATTATTTATTTAAAAATATTATAAAATCATAAATTAGGTTTTCAGGTTTTCAGGTTTTTGTTGGAAGTGATGAGGATGGACAGGATTAGAAATGAGTTAATTAGAGGGACAGCGCATGTAGGACGTTTTGGAAACAAGGTGAGGGAGGCGAGATTGGGTTGGTTTGGACAGAGGAGGGACATGGGGTATATCAGTAGGAGAATGCTGAGGATGGAGTCACCAGGACGGAGCAAAAGATGAAGGCCAAGGAGGCGGCTTATAGATATAGTGCGGGAAGACATGCAGGTAGTTGGGTTGAAAGATGCAGATGTAGAGGACAGAGGGAATGGAGACAGATGATCCGCCT
Source organism: Silurus aristotelis (assembly GCF_946808225.1). Lineage (NCBI taxonomy): Eukaryota > Metazoa > Chordata > Actinopteri > Siluriformes > Siluridae > Silurus > Silurus aristotelis. Next base: position 31,757,569 of record NC_139575.1, read on the forward strand.
TGGTGACCCCTAATGGGAGAAGCCGGAAGAAGAAGAAGAATTGAAGGTAACAATGCTACTTTAATCCTAATTAAATACAATTTGATATAAGGTAACAGTTTGATATAAGGTGACACTTTTTGGCCCCTCAATCAAGTTAGATATTTGGCCCTTCATAATAGCTTGGGCACATTTGATTTAGGATAAGACTGTTATTTCGGATTTGTTTAAATAAGCAAATAGACTAGTGCAGTCCATAAAACACAAAACCTAGTCTGCTTATTGTGAACAAAAGAAAATCTGTAATTATGTGTAGTGTGTTTGTCTCTTTCCTTCTCTGACTCCAGGCATTAAAGGAGACATTAAAGGGTAATAAACCTACAATGAAGCCCTTTTTTTGTAATTATTGTCTTTTGTCTCTTTAGTCACCTCATCCTTTTTACAGCAACCAAAACTCTCCGGTGGTGAACCTCAGGCCTGTAATTAAATATGTACAAACACGCTCTCTGGCTCATTTAGGCTATACTGGCAGATAATTACGGCTCTGCTTGTGTTGTGTGTGACCACAGGAAAAGACCAAGTTTAACCAAAACACTCTTTTTTTTTAATTTTATCATAAGTACCATCACACACAGTGTAATGACCTGCCATGATGCAGAAGATTATTAGTAAGTCAGTTTATGCTGAGTCTTTTATGTGGTGAAAAGTACAAATATGGGACAACAAACACCTGTTAATTTTTTTTATTTAAGAAATAAAAAATATAACCACACGTTGCCTGGAACATGACTATTAAAAAAGACACTCGCTATTCAAAACATTTAATATTTCAGTCATTGTATTCTATATACAATATTTCAGTGACTGTATTCCATTTTGACTGGAGAGGAACAAAAATCTGTATATATATATATATATATATATATATATATATATATATATATATATATATATATATATATATATATATATTTTTTTTTTTATTGAAACTCATTTACACAAAATCGTTACAGCAGAGGGGACAAGAGGCCAATAGGACATCCACTGCTAAGTAGTAACAGCTCATGAAGGTTTAATTCAATTTAGTTTATCCGGGTAGCACTTTTAACAATGGAAATTGCCACAAAACAAATGTACAAAAACAGATTTAGATTACATGCATTTTTAACTTCTTAAACTTGTCATTTCAATTCCATCTTCAGGGATCATTTAAATCTTAATCACAGCATTTACAGGCTGCTTGGTGCTATTCCACACAGGATCTTTCCTACAAGGACCGCCACTGGCACAGTGACTGCTTCCAATGCTTCAAGTGTGGATGCTCCATAGCAGACAAGCTATTCACGACCAAGGACGAGCAGCTGCTCTGCACTGTGTGCTACGCCAACGAATATTCATCAAAGTGCTACGAGTGCAAGAAGACTATCATGCCTGGTAAGAAAAGAAAAACGATGTGTGTGTATTTATCGGGCTCCTATTGAAATGTGTCATACTGTGTGTACATGTGAAAAAATAGTATGTGGAAATTAATATATAAAATTTTGTTTAGGCAAATTGCTATAGTATCTAAACATTCAGGCTATAAATAGTCAGAAAGTAAAAATACATCAAAACACCCATTAACCCTCACACCCCGAATACATTTTGTTCAGATTCTTTTTTTCCAGTAGATGAAACTAAATAAGGACTATGTATTTGTATTTCTCTATGTCTTGTTCATTCCAAATGTGCACTGTTGTTTTTCTCTAAACTGGAAACAAATTCTCACACATACTTGGGCACCAATGCTGATTGTGAATCTGCCGTGTTTTATTTCTTAATTAAAATGTTGAAATCATCAAGGGAGGGAAAACAATTATAATATTTAATGTTCTGTTTGGGTAACTGGCTGACAGGACCGAAGAATTAAAGTGTGCATGCTGATTAAATAGAACTACTTTTTCAGGTTCTCAGAAAATGGAGCACAAGGGCAACAGCTGGCATGAGACCTGCTTTACCTGTAAGCATTGCCAGCAGCTTATTGGCACCAAGAGCTTCATCCCAAATGACAACAGCAACTACTGTGTGCCCTGCTATGAGAAGCAGTTTGCCTTGCAGTGTGTGCAGTGCAAAAAGGTGACATACAGTGTGGAAAATAAGTATTTGAACACATTGCTATTTTGCATGTTCTCCCACTTAAAAAATCATGGAGGGGTTTGAAATTGTCATTGTAGGTGCATGTCCACTGTGAGAGACATAATCTAAAAAAAAAATCCAGAAATCACAATTTATGATTTTTTTAACTATTTATTTGTATGACACAGCTGCAAATAAGTATTTGAACACCTGAGAAAGTCAATGTTAATGTTTGGTACAGTAGCCTTTGTTTGCAATTACAGAGGTCAAACGTTTCCTGTAGTTTTTCACCAGGTTTGCACACACTGCAGGAGGGATTTTGGCCCACTCCTCCACGCAGATCTTTTCTAGATCAGTCAGGTTTCTGGCCTGTCGCTGAGAAACACGGAGTTTGAGCTCCCTCCAAAGAGTCTCTATTGGGTTTAGGTCTGGAGACTGGCTAGGCCACGCCAGAACCTTGATATGCTTCTTACAGAGCCACTCCTTGGTTATCCTGGCTGTGTGATTTCTGGAGCATACATAGAAAACACCACAGATCCAATGAATTAAAAAAGGATTTCACAAATTGAAACTCTGCTTTTTCATTTCTCTAGCCAATCACCACTGGAGGTGTGACCTACCATGAGCGGCCATGGCATAAAGATTGCTTCCTGTGCACAGGCTGCAAAGAGCAGTTGGCTGGCCAGCGCTTTACCACTCAGGATGGCTTCCCTTACTGCCTCACCTGTTACTACAACCTTTATGCTAAGAAGTGTGCCTTTTGTACCAGCCCTATCAGTGGTATTTATTTCTTTCTTTATTTTATAATGATGACCCCTAAAACACTAAAACCCCAGGGGTCCTGCACATAAGAAGGTAATTAGCAAATTCTAGCAACTATTTAGAACAAATAGAATGTGCAAAACCTAATTGCAAATTCTGTATTAAACTAATGAAGTTCAGTTGAGTTTAAGCTCAACATCACTTGAGTTTATCATTAGTCTAAACCAGGTGAGCTTCAGAGTGTTCTGTTTTTCAAAGCATTGATATATATCCAAAAATACAGGATTGGTCTTTATATTTGACCAGATATTACTTATATTTTGTTTTTGGGTTTGCTATATTTCAGGACGTTTACTACACACACTATTGGCACCCACAAAGCTAGGAGGTGGTTGTGGGGCTGCTGGTGGAATCAATTATTATTAAAATGGTAAAAGCAAATTTTATTCAGTCAGAAATGAAACAGAGGAAAATTCACTGGGGACTTTCTGATATTGAAAATAGTCTTCTTCTTCCAGGGACACTGAGGGGTCAGGTTTCCTATCTGTATTCTCTGTCAGAAGACATTTTTAATTATTTAAGAAAGATTTGGGAAATGGATTTGGGTCAATCCTTTACTGATGACGAATGTCTCTCTATATGTAAGGAGGTTTTTTATAAATCAACCTCAAGCTCTGTGCATGAGCCAAACTTCAAATTCATATACAGAATATATCTCCATAAACCTCCTCCAGCAAACCTCCATAAAATGTACCCAAGTGTATCTCAGATGTGTTTTAAATGTAAATCTGAAATAGGAACATTGATGCATTTATATTAGGACTGTAAAATCATTACACCTTATTGGCACGAGGTACATGATACGGTTCAGAAAACGTTGTCTAGAAAATTCACTATGCCTCCAACTATGTATTTACAAAACTGCAAAACATCATTAGATTTCTTTACTGACTCACACTTTATTAAATGTCATTACTTATTTGGCAAAGAAATGTATACTTATTCTATGGTCATCACCACAGTTAGCAACTTTAAAGATGTGTTTAGAACAAGTGGCTAATCTTTTCCCTTTGGAAAAACTTACAAATGACTTGCAGAACAAATCCGATTTATTCTGGTGGATATGGGCTTCTTTGTGGGATTTACTTGAACAAGCAAAACCCTCGCCCTGACTTATGTTGTTTTTCGCCCTTTGCCTTTAAATGGTCACTTTCTCATATTAACAATACATTGTTGTTATATTGTTATTAATATGCCTAAGTGCATGCTGTGTGTGTTGACTGATCAGCTCTGTTGTTGTTTTGTTTAGGTTTTAATAAGAAATCAATAAAACTATTAATAAAAAATAAATAAATAGGCAAATGCATAAACAATAAACATACATTAATATTTACAAAACAATTTTAAAATATCATGTCTTGGAGAAACACAGATATGCTGCCCTGTGCACAGTGCATAGTGACTATGTATATGGAGCAGGTGGTCTCTAAATAAAAGCATAAATGTATATTTTCGTGCTTAAATTTGGTACATTGATAGATTTAGATTAGAGTTTAGTGCAAATGTGTTAAAGTTGGGATACATAAAAAAAAAAGACCAAAACGTACTTTTCCCAGACATATCCCTGGGAAGCTTTTAATAATCGTGTGCAGAAAAAAAAAGTGTGCCTCTGTCAGGCTGCAGACGCGGAAGCCGATATAGTCCGATCATTGTCCTTTTATTTCAACAACCGTACAACACAAAAACACTCATAAGCCGTTGAAAACAACAAACAAAGACATCCGCTCGATACGCGTTGTCCGCTATGAGTTCGAATGTCCCAAGCATAATCCATAAAGCCTTCGGCAATGAGTAGTCCAAGTCGGAAGTGGAATTCGCATATACAGCCGGCGGTCGAGCAGCCACGCGATTGTCCAGCTTGACAATATAACGACCGACAGCCTGTGACTCAAGAACGTGAGTTTATGTAGTCTGATCTTTCATGAGCCACAGCTGTCGGTAATCTTGGGAAGCAGCGTGACTGCTATCGAGGGGGGCGTGGCAGGGTGGATCTCTGACAGCTACAGACGGGGGCGTGGCAGGGTGAATCCCTGACAGCTACAGAGGGGGGCGTGGCAGGGTGAATCCCTGACAGTACCCCCCCATCCAGGGGCGACACCTGACGCCCCAAAACCCACCTATGCCAGGCGGGCCAGGGCACTCCGAGGAAGGCCTCCTTAGACGCCTGGGAGCAACGGAGGCCTGGTGAGCATCCTCTGCGGAGAGCCGGCATGGAACAACACCTTGCAGGAGGATCCGGAACGGAGCCACGCCCTCGGTGCTGACGGGAGGCTGAGTAAAGCCCCTGGCGGGGATTGAAGCCGGAGCGATCTCCATGGCGGGGAACCGGAACTGGACGCCAACCATGACAATGACCGGGGAGTGGAGGACGTCCCGGGCGGAGACCAGGAACGTCGTACCACCCTCTGAGGGACCTGGAGGACCGACGTCGCCGTCAGAGGGACCTGGAGGACCGACGTCGCCGTCAGAGGGACCTGGAGGACCGACGTCGCCGTCAGAGGGACCTGGAGGACCGACGTCGCCGTCAGAGGGACCTGGAGGACCGACGTCGCCCTCTGTGGAGCTTGGATGCGATCCTTCGCCCTGCGTGGAGCCTGGATGCGATCCTTCGCCCTGAAGAGGACCCGGGGGCGAGACGTCGCCTTCTGCGGGAGCCCGTTGGCGAGACGTCGCCTTCTGCGGGAGCCCGGGGGCGAGACGTCGCCTTCTGCGGGAGCCCGGGGGCGAGACGTCGCCTTCTGCGGGAGCCCGGGGGCGAGACGTCGCCTTCTGCGGGAGCCCGGGGGCGAGACGTCGCCTTCTTCGGGAGCCCGGGGGCGAGACGTCGCCTTCTTCGGGAGCCCGGGGGCGAGACGTCGCCTTCTGCGGGAGCCCGGGGGCGAGCCCTCGCCTTCTGCGGGAGCCCGGGGGCGAGCCCTCGCCTTCTGCGGGCGCTGGAGACGAGCCCTCGCCTTCTGCGGGCGCTGGAGACGAGCCCTCGCCTTCTGCGGGCGCTGGAGACGAGCCCTCGCCGTCGGTGGAACCCGGGGGCAGCGGTTCAACTTCCCTTTCGCAGTCCTGGAGCCGGGGTGAGTGCACAGGGAAACCCCTGGGCGTAGGGGCGCTCCTTGGGACCCTTAGGAGCAGATCGGAGCCTACTGAGCAGCCTGGAAATGAGGTGAAGCCTGCCTGGAGATCCACGAGCGGAGAAGGGCTCGCCTGGAGGTCCACGACATCAGTGGAGCTCTCTTTGGGACACTGAAGCGGAGACGAGCTCGTAAGGTCGCTCGGAGGCGGAGACGAGCTCTCGGGAGGAGCCTGGAGCGGAGACGAGCTCTCGGGAGGAGCCTGGAGCGGAGACGAGCTCTCGGGAGGAGCCTGGAGCGGAGTCGTGCCCTCTTGAGGAGCCAGGAGCTGGGCGGAGCGCTCTTGAGGGACCTGGAGCTGGGCGGAGCTCTCTTGGAGGTCCTGGGGCAGAGCCGAGCTTTCCGTGGGCGAGATGTCGCCTTGGAAGGGGCTCTGGGATGTGGCGTCGTCTGGAGAGGGACTCGGAGGAGTCACTTCGCCTTCTGTGACCGGAGGTGTCGGCGCGGCGCTCTCGTGACGACTCTGTGGCGGGAAAGCATGCTCCTGGAGACTCTGTGGCGGCGCGGCGCTCTCGTGACGACTCTGTGGCGGCGCGGCGCTCTCGTGACGACTCTGTGGCGGCGCGGCGCTCTCCTGACGACTCTGTGGCGGCGCGGCGCTCTCGTGACGACTCTGTGGCGGCGCGGCGCTCTCGTGACGACTCTGTGGCGGCGCGGCGCTCTCGTGACGACTCTGTGGCGGCGCGGCGCTCTCGTGACGACTCTGTGGCGGCGCGGCGCTCTCGTGACGACTCTGTGGCGGCGCGGCGCTCTCGTGACGACTCTGTGGCGGGAAAGCACGCTCCTGAAGACTCTGTGGCGGCGTGGCACGCCCACGGGAACCTCGGAACAGAGCGGCACGCCTGTAGAAGCTCTGTGACGGCATGGTGTGCTCGCCGACGCTCGGAGATGGTGTGGTGCGTCCACGAGAACCCCGGAACACAGCAGCACGCTGGTAGAGACCCTGAGATGAAGCAGCCCTCTCATCAAAACATTGGGGCTGAGCTGCAGGCTCATGGGAGATCCGGCACGGAGCCGCGTGCTCTTGAGAACCTTGGAATGGAGCACCTTCCTCCTCAAGGGGACTGTAGTGGAGATCCACCACCTCTATCCCCAACTTCCCCAGAAGCAGCCCGCTGAATTCGGCGAGTGAGCCGAATTTGCCCCCTTTGGCGCTCCATAGTGAGCTGGCTTTGGCAAGAACTTCTCCAGACAGGAGGGAAATACAGAGGGCAATCTTGGCTCGTTCGGAAGGAAACCGGGAAATGTTAACAGCCACATACTCGCCGATGCCTTGCAGAAATCCGCCCAATTCGTCTTTTTTCCCCGAGTAACGAGCCGGTAATCCCCTCGCGCTCTCTGAGGGGCGTGGCGCAGCCGCGCTCTCATGATCCGGCTTCTGTGGATCTGAACCGCGAGAAGCGGCACTGAGCTTCCGGAGGAAATCCGAAGCCGGGTTCAGCTGCCGATCCGTTGCGGTCGGAATCGCGGAATGGCGAATCCGCGTTCGGTATAGGTCGGTCGTTCTGTCAGGCTGCAGACGCGGAAGCCGATATAGTCCGATCATTGTCCTTTTATTTCAACAACCGTACAACACAAAAACACTCATAAGCCGTTGAAAACAACAAACAAAGACATCCGCTCGATACGCGTTGTCCGCTATGAGTTCGAATGTCCCAAGCATAATCCATAAAGCCTTCGGCAATGAGTAGTCCAAGTCGGAAGTGGAATTCGCATATACAGCCGGCGGTCGAGCAGCCACGCGATTGTCCAGCTTGACAATATAACGACCGACAGCCTGTGACTCAAGAACGTGAGTTTATGTAGTCTGATCTTTCATGAGCCACAGCTGTCGGTAATCTTGAGAAGCAGCGGTAATCTTCAGAATCCCTGACAGCTACAGAGGGGGGCGTGGCAGGGTGAATCCCTGACAGCCTCCCATTTGTATCTGAATTTGTATTAGTTTATATACATTTCATTATAAGCGCACATTATAGTGTACCTAATTTACATACACGAAACAGTCTACTACATTTGTTTAGCCAGTTTTAGTATAATATCTGAATATTAACAGTGCACAACATTATAGTACAAAGCAATACAAAGCATGCAATCTGACATAATAAAAAATATAATTTTTCGAGCAGTTTGTAAATGAATGTAAATCTGTCCTACAAACTACAGGTCTGGGTGGCAGCAAGTACATCTCCTTCGAAGAGCGCCAGTGGCACCATGACTGCTTTAACTGCACAAAGTGCGCCGTGTCCTTGGTAGGGCGTGGATTCCTGACCGAGAGGGAGAGCATCCTGTGTCCCGAATGTGGCAAAAACATCTGAACACTGACTATCCAAATAGAAAAGCATCTGAAGGCATGAGATGAAAGGCATCTGATGTCATGCGGCTATTGTAATCTAACCAACTTTATTTCTGACTTTTCACTGACATATCTTAACTGCTTTGAGTGATTCATATGTGTATTATATACTATATACCTGTGTTGTTGCATCATTATAATAATAACAATATATAGCGCAAAAACCCATGAGGCTGCTACTACCAAAATAGTATATGTTTTGCAAAAGTAGTAGGAGTATTCTGATTTGAGATTTGCATATTATTTTACACATAACACTGAAATGGACTAATAGCATCATTTTCTGGTTGTTAATCTACAAATCTGAGCAGTGTCTATATGTTAAGGTTGGTAAAATTAATAAATAAATAAATAAAATAGTCAAAAATGTGCCAAAGTGTATTTTGTTAATGAAGCAATTTAATGTCAAAAGTGTTAAAGAGATTTTTGTAAAAGATTTTTATGTTATGCTGATTCCTAAGGTTTCAAAACATGTTTAGAGAAGGCAGGACATATGTGGTGCTTTATGCTTGTCACGTGTACATTATAAAACAATGAAAGTCTTTCTTTGCTTTCTTTGCCCCTTTGCTGGGGTCAGTGCACACAATCAGCCGTTATAAAGCGGAGCACAGAGAGTTAAGGTCTTTGCTTTTGGGCCCAAGAGTGGCAGTTTGGGGATACTGGGGCTTGGACCCCTGACCTTTCAATCAGCAACCCAGCGCTTTAACCAATGATCTACCACCTTCCCATTCAAGTGCTGAATCAATGTTCAAGTTTTGTTGTTAATACTGATTATTTGTCATTACATTAACGTTTTGTTCTAGATGGTGTCTATATGGATATTATCATATACACTGGCAAATATAATTTATACTAACCCCTAAAGACATGATTGCACAAATGATGGCACAACATACCTGCAACTAAATTAAAGGCTCTATAAACAGGGCAAATGCAGGATTTCTATGGGAAGAAAAAAAAACAAAAAAACTTTTCTTTACTGTTTGTCCAACCTAAAGGGCAAATTATCATGATTTCAATTAAAAGTAAAGGATGAAAAACAGAAATTCGTACAACATTGTGGTTAAAAATGAAACAAACAAATTGCAATATGTTTATGTATTATAAAAAACAATATCTAGGCTACAATAAAATAATAGCTTCTAAAGTATTATTTGTCATTGCCTATCATGAACCCTCCCTCTCTCTCTCTTTCTCTCTTATACACACACGCAGTTGTTTTAGATAAAAACCAAAATAAAAAAAATAAAAAAACAATTATTTTCTACACTGAAAAGCTTCCAGAAAAAACTTCAGCTGTCTTCAGGAAAACAGATTTTGTGTTATAGTTATAGTGAATGTGGTGTGTAGCGCTCTCTGCTGGATGAAAATGAACCTACCATTAATCCCAATGAATAATTCCCCCTACCTTTAAAAAATATTTCATAAACACTAAATATTCTGAATGTTAAAAATAGTTAATGTGGTTAGATTCTTTATGAGTTACATAAGAAAGCAGAATGAGTTTTTTATTTCCAGTGGTTTAAATAGTGTTTCTTCCTCCTTTTTGTTTATCCCTTTCAGTAATTTTAATAAAACGGGGGTCCTGATTAAAATATTACACAAACTAGGTATGTATTTGTCAAAGTGTTAGAAAAGCCTCTTGAAATCTGATGACAGAGGTGAAATACTATGCACAGCGTTCACATGAACAAGAAGAGGAAACACAGTTAAGCACGAGGAGAGATGAATCTAGTGTGCTACCCCCTGATTATACTGATTCCCTTCCTCTAAGTTCACATCCTGAGGACATTGACGCAATTACGGGAGCTACTAGCACTCCGCATTCGGATGCCGACATACAACAAGATAGACCGTGGCCACAACTCTGTGCCTCTAAGAACTCTGTTATGCCCAACTTAAGAAGCATAGAGGGGCGGTTGGCGAAGGATTCCGTGAAGGCAGTTGCATATAATGAAGAGATTAAGAGACTAGAGCTTGTTACACCTAACAGGTGGAGTCAAGGCCCACCCTTTTTACTTAAAGATTAATCAGATTGGCCAATCCTGCCATCCCTTAAAACCCCTGAAGATAAAGTGGAAAGGAGAGCCAGTATATTCTGCGGTGTCACGCGAACATCAAAGCCCTTAGATCCCAGTGAGTACAATTCTTGAAAAGACCTTGTTGAAGCCACAGTTCAACAACGTCAAAGTGATTTAGATCAATCTAGTATACCTACAGCTAAGGACTATGTGACAGCAGAAAATCTCCTCTTCGGTAATATTCAACAAGATAGTTTTCCAGAAGAATACAAGCAACTAAGCTCTGGTAAGCCTGTATCCCCTACAAGTAGATTGCTCACTTTAGCCCCAAAATTCGATAAAGCCAGTCAGCTTATATGGGTGGGAGGACGCCTACGTCGTGCTGAAGGCTTAGAACTCCAAACAGTTCACCCGATTGTCCTAGACCTTCATCATCGAGCCACCAAATTACTCATTCAAGACTATGATAGTAAGCTGTGTCACCCAGGACCAGAACGAGTATTTGCTAAATTGAGGAGAAGTGTTTGGATACTAAGAGGTCATGAAGCAATTCGAAAATCCAAACATAACTGCATGGAATGTCGTAAGTGGAAGGCTAAACCTGAGGACCCTAAAATGGCTGATCTTTCTGCAGCACGCTTGAGACTTCACAAACCACCCTTCTACAGTACTGGTATGGATTGTTTTGGACCTTTCCCTATCAAAATAGGCAGACGTCTAGAGAAAAGATGGGGAATAATCTTTAAAGGTCTTACAACACGATGTGTACACATTGAGCTTCTCACAGCTATAGACACTGATTCCTTCCTCATGGCTCTGAGGAGATTTATAGCACGTAGAGGCACCCCCTCAGAACTGATATCTGACCAAAGCACTAACTTCCATGGTGGAGAGAGAGAGTTAAGAGATGCCTTAAAGAATTGCAGTCAAGAACTTCCACGGCATGTTGCCAAACAGAAGATTGAATTCCGGTTCAACCCACCTAATGCCCCTCACTTTGGTGGCAGCTGGGAAAGGGAGATCCGATCTATTAAAAATGCCATCCGTACAGTAGTAGGTGCACAAACAGTAACAGAAGAAGTTCTTCAAACAATACTTATCGAAATAGAGGGAATCCTTAATAGCAAACCTTTAGATTATGTCCCCTCCAATGTAGCAGATTTAGACCCAATCACCCCAAATCTTCTGCTCATGGGGCGGCTAGACAGCTCTTTACCTCAAGTGATATACCCTGCCGATGAATACATAGGACGACGTTGATGGAGACAAAGTCAAGTTCTCTCTGATCATTTTTGGTCAAGCTTCGTGAGACACTACTTACCCAATCTCCAACTATGCCACAAATGGCATGCAGAGACTAAAACCCTTGCAGTTGGGTCTGTCGTCATGATTGTTGATCCCCAGTTACCACGAGCCCTTTGGTTGATCCGGAGAGTGTCAAAGACATTTCCTGGAGCAGATGGACAAGTTAGGTCTGCAGAGGTCAACGTTAGAGGTCGATTATACACACGGCCAGTTACCTGACTCATTAATCTACCAGAGATAGCAGTTGAAGACGACACCAAGATAAAACCCGACAGACATTTAGCTAAGATTTAGAAGCAAATATGCTATGCATATTTGGGGGCGGCAGTGTAAGAAAGGATTCCTATTTAGTTGTATTTCCACGCTTCACCACTAGAGGCAGACTTACAGTTTACCAAGCAATGACAAGCTACCCATGACATCACAGTGCACCGTCCTCCACCAAGAGTATAAAAGGCCAGAACACGCATGCATCACGCAACCCACTGAACAGCAGCTAGCAGAAGACAGCAAGAATCACCTCATATACAATCAATTCTATACCCAGTAAAGTAGAGTGTTCTGAATCCTGCATCGTGTTTTTACTGACGCGCTGGGGCGAGTAGAATCCCCTGATCAGCGCATACCAGATAGTATAGAGAATAGATATAGAGAATATAGAGAATCCATATATGGTCCTTCGAGCTGGATAGGAAAACTTCCTAACATTTAGTCCTTCGAGCCGGATAGGAAAACTTCCTAACAGTAGTACTAACGATAAAGCATAATATATTATAAACATATATAGTAATGAAATCATAAATATTATTATTATTGTTGTTATTATTACAATAATAATAATGATAATGATAATAATAATAATAATAATAATAATAATAATAATAATAATAATAATAATAATAATAAATGTATGCTTGATTTTAAAGTAGGATCCAAACGACTTCCGATGTCACGTGACCGGATTACGTTTCAAGCTTCCACCGGAACATCCGCTCTGTGGTGACAAGCTAGTAGCAGGTTTGCTTTCCTCACCCGTATTCTGACATATCCATCGGTTCCGCGTGCACTCGAGGCTGCTACCTGGAGGCGGGGTTTGTCGGAATATGGGTAGAAAGAAGTAAGGCGAACTAGGAGTGGGAAGAGAGAGTGGAGGAGGAGGATAGCGGTGGAAGTGCACGGAGAGGCCGAGGGCCGTTCGTATCATCTACCTGAAAACCACTAGCGCAGCGGCTGGGGCTGGGGTAATGGCGGCATATTTCTCACTCGTGACTCGTCACTCTCTTGTCGTGTCACAATTGAGTTTCTCTCAGCAGCGTACATCCAGTAACATACGATAGCCGAGCGCTCATTCAGTCCTGTGGGGCGCCTCAGTTAGCTTTACCTGCTGTCACTCAGACAGTTCACTGTACGCGAAGCATAACATTAGCAAGTGTGAAACTAAAATGTAGGAGTATTTTAATAATATTGGAGCTTCTCTATTAGGACGTGTTGTAGATATTTTTTGTCCGTACTTTAGAGCGCTATGTTCAGGCTTCTGTATGTTTCTAGCTAGTTGGCTATTGGTTATCGAGCTGCTTCCCAACTCCTGAGCTCTTTCAAAGTATCAGTGACTCAATGCTGGACAGGACGTGCCCGAATACAGCTGGTACTGAGAGAGAAACTCGGAACCCCACGCTACAAATCTGTGTATTCAGATCTTCAGCTCTTGATCTAGTAGCTTAGCTTGCTCGCTTTAGCTTTTCATAGCAAGACCTGTAATGTTTAAGCATGTACCGATCCGATCCGGAGATGCTGTGTATCACTATAGGAGCAGGTATCGCCTTAACCGATAAGATCGATATCAGATCGGATTAGAGCTGGTAGAATGAATGGATTTATTTGAATTATTGGCACAATAGAAATCTTCTCTTGAATCCCAGATACTGTTTCAGTCCCAGTTCACCAGGAATATGTCAGTATTGGGTATCAGATACTATTCAGGGATCTGATATCAAGATTATATAAAGTAAAAGGAAAACCTGAGATGACCGCACAGATTCAAGCCTGATCTGAAGCTATCAAACCTAATGTAGATTAAGACTAAGAACATGGCATGTAAAAGCAGAGCGGTTCGCGTTTCGGTTCTTGTTCCTCCTCGCTTGCATTCTTGCTTCTCAGTTTCTTTTCAACTCTCCAAAACCAAGCAAATGTGATAATGGTTGCATTCTGATGATCATATAAGTCTAATTGTTCTCGTCAGTAAATAAACAAGAATTACATGGTAATTTTCTTCTCATGTTCCTAGTAGATGTGAAAGGCAGCATGAGTGTGAAGGCCTTTGAGCTGGTGTCCGCTGTGGACCGGGAGCAGTTGGCTGGTGAGAAGGCCCGCATCGGTATCGAGTGCATCGAATGCTGTGGCCAGCACCTGTACGTGGGCACCAACGATGGGTTCATCCATTACTTCCTGCTGGAGGAGCGCACCACAGCCAAGGGCCAGCTGTCCTTCAGCTCGCAGAAGCTCCTACACAAACAGATAGGCGTGAAAAAACCACCGTCCGAGCTAAAAGCTGCTTCAGCCCTGGAGCGTCTCATCGTCTTGTGCGACGGTGTCATCATGCTTGTGAATATGGTCACTCTGGAACCGGTGGCATCTGGAGGGACCAAGCTTAAAGGCGTGACTACGTTTTGTGTTAACGAGAACCCGGTGCGAGCCGAGCCTTTTTGTGTGGAGATGGCGGTGGCGTCCGCGCGCCGTCGTGCCGTACACATATGCACCGTGCATGAGGACCGTGTTCAGATCCTGAAGGAAGTGCCGACTCCCGATCAGCCATGCGACCTCAGCGTGGACGGCTACTTCCTGTGCCTAGCTCTTCCCACACGATATGTGATCCTGAACTATTACTCAGGGGCCTCGCAGGATCTGTTCCCTTATAACAGTGAGGAGAGGAAGCCCATTGTCAAGCGGATTGGCCGGGAGGAATTTCTCCTGGCTGCCCCAGGTGGCCTTGGTGAGTTCAACCCTACAGAGATGATTATGATGATGACTTCATCAGAAGTAATGAAGCAAATTCCCACTGGCACCATTTTCAGCATTAGTTGAACAGCATTGTGGGCAATGTAGCAAACTGTTAAGTGAAACTAAATTATATTTTATATATATATCAGTGAATGAACTTTAAACCAATTAATAAACTTGGAATTCCATAATAAAAACAAAAACAAACTTAGACCCCATTACATACTATATATTAATAATAAATATTGATGGAAATCATCCAGCGTTTATTTTCCTTAAAGTGCTTATATCTGAAGTGGTAGATTTTTTTTAAAGCTTTGCCTTTGTCTATATACAAAATAAATTTTCTTCATCTGCGTACTGCAGTGCGTTCAGTCACATCCAAGTAAAAGTTTTGCTCGGATCTTTAGCTATTGTTCCCGCTTGAGATAAATCATACTTCTCTTTCTCTTTCGCTTTCTCACAGGGATGTTTGCCAACGCTGAGGGCATCTCACAGCGCGCCCCGGTCAAGTGGTCGGACGATGTGATCAGTGCAGCCGTGTGTTTCCCATACGTGGTGGCTCTGGATGATGGCTTCGTAACGGTTCACAGCATGCTGGATCAGCAGCTCAAACAAACACTGTCCTTCAGAGAAGGGCACATCCTGCAGAACTTTGAAGGTTAGGAATCCATTTTTCTTTTGTCTACAAAAGAGTCTCCTTTGGTTTTGTGTAATATAACCAATCTCCATGATGCACTGTGGCATTTATTCTGATCACATTACTTCACCAGACCTTCAAAACCTTGTACAAACTTCCAAACCTTGCATGCATACTTGTATGAGTTATCACTCTGAAGCAGTGGTGGACAGTAACGAAGTAAATGTAATTTGTTACTGACTTAAGAAGTTTTTCATGTATCTTATTCAAGTATTTCCGTTTGGGGAGATTTTTTGCTTTAACTTCAATACATTTTAATGTCAAATATTTAACTTTTTACTAAAGTGCATTTATTTATTAAGTGGTTCCTTTTTATTTAATCGCTCGATCGATCATTTTTTTTTACCACTCATTTGTATTTGAACCTGGTCTGGACTCAGGTGTGCACCCACCACCCAGAGAAGTTCCCTCTCTCAGAAAGGAGAGGCGGGGGTTGAGTGACGTCACGTCAGTAAGGAGATCTGAATCTAAATTAAAATGATCGCTGACAAAAAAAAGGTCTAAAAACTCAGAAGCCTAATTCAGAAAAAAGAGGAAAGAAATAGGGGGAAACGAGCTAAAAATAAAGGTGTGTTTGCAGCTTCATCACTCATCTCGTTATGAGGATGGTGAAGGCTAATGCATTTAAATGAAATCTGCTAATATTTGTATATCACTTATGCTGTGTTGCCTGCTGCGCTTTTACACATAAAGCAACAATATTTATTTTAGCTTGCATAACATTTATAATTTATAGTATGAAGTTTCTCATAATGTGTGTAACAACAATTACACAATTGCAGCCTAACTCGTGTCGTTGGATTGTAGTTGAACAGCACTTGTTGATTTGGTTACCTTTAACTGAGGTGATGTCATAAAGGTTTTCTTTTATTGTACTGAGTCCTGAGTTTAGGAAGCTAATTTTAAAGACATATTATAAGGATATAGATGTTGTATGTATCTAAGGCTACAATTGGCCAAGGAGTTGTTTTGGTTCTGATAGTTTGATACGTTGTGCATTGTTAATTGTGTACTAAATGTATTTAGGGTGATATTTATACATAAAATAGAGTTCTCAGAAATGTATCCAAATTTGTGGACTGTAAGAATGTGACTTACTCATCCAGTGCCGGTAGCTGAAGCAAAGAGGAGCTTTTTAAAGCTGAAACTTATCAATGGGGGAGACGTTGGGTCATGGCATGTTTCACCCAGGGAGTCATTCAAGCTGGAACTGCGTATTTAGCATAAACATACAGTTCAGCGTCAGTTTAACATCAAGCAGTGCAATTTGAGAGGAATAAATGATGGAAGAAACTCCTGACTCTAACTTGCCTCAGCACCCGTGGCCTTATTTGTGAATTTATTTTTTATTATGGTTGAAAAGGTTTTGTTCTCATGATAATTTATTAGATATCAATCAGTGTTTGACTCATTAATATCATTCTATTAATAGAGTGGTGTCTTATGATAAAAAATGATAACAGGAACATTATAGTTGGAATAAATCATAGTACATGGATACTTAAGTAAGTTTGAAGGCAAATATTTTTGTACTTCTACTTAAGTCAAAGTTTAGATGGGGCACTTCTGCTAGAGTGATATTTTACCTACTGTTTATCTAATTTTACTCAAGTACATGCTTCGTGTACTTTGCCCACCACCGCTCTAAAGTATGTTAAAAGGGCTGTCCTCTGGATTAATATGTGCAGCTGTTTTGACCTTTCAAGTATTACTTAACACGGCCTGGAAGTCCCTCCTTGGACCCCAGTCTTGCATTCTCTCAGGCTTATAATATTGCAGCTTCACTTTCTGTCAAGAGAAATATTTTTTCACTTTTCACTGCAGAATTACCTGAAAATCCAACATTCAGTTCTCCAGTATAATGTTTTCATGATCGCTGCTGACAGCAAGCAGTTCACCAAACATATGGTAATATTATTCAACCCTCTTGTACTCCCCTTAAACCTAAAGATGTAGAAATTTCCTGTCTTTTTTTTTTTAGGTTCTTGGTTCTGGATGATCACATATCTAGTGAGCAAGAGAAAATTAATGTTGCCAACTAAACTAACTAAACTCTGTTACACATTTGCATTTATGAATTAGTTTTTCCCCCAATGTGAACTTATTCAAATGCATTACAGGGGTACAGTTACATTAACTGCTTTTCTAAAGAGACTGATAGAAAGTGCTTTGAATTACGTAGTTTTAGCATAAATATCATTTCAATAGTTCCATTCAAACCCTTTGTACTTCCAAATAATAATAATGTCTAATAAGAAGATGAAGCATCCACCATTGGCCATGGCTCAGACTAATTGTTTTTATGTACATTGTCCAATCCTTAGTGCTTTGATTTTTATCAAAAGACTTGACTGGTGATGGACTGATGAAGAAAGAGCATTTTTAAACCCTTATGGGTCTTTTACTTGTTGTGAGGGTGTGTTCCTTGGGGAATGTGTATTGATTTTGCTGAAGTGCTGAAGTGAGGTTCCTTGCAGAACAGAGATCAATTGTGCACGGAGTGAGTCATGGACAATGCAGCAGATACAAACTGCCTTACTGCATTACCGACTTACGCTAGGATATATGAATACATTCACTGAGCACTTTATTAGGAATTTTTTTTTTCTTTCGAAACCATTCCAATTCTTTATACCAAGGATTCCACATGGTTTTGGAAATGTATTTGAGATGTTGGTTCTCATGGACTTGCACCGGGCAATTCATGTTGATTTTTTTTTTTAAGTTTCTCTTTCATGTTGAGAATCTCTCAATTTACCACATTGCTAAAGTGTGTATTGGATTCAGATCTGGTGATTGCAAATGCCACTGAAGAACAATAAACTAATTGTCATGTTCAGTTTGAGATGACTTTTGTTTTGTTATGTGGTGCATTATAATGCTGAAAAAACCTTAATTTAAATCGTTCAATTGTGTTCAATAAGGATGCAACAATACTTAAATAGGTTGTGGCATTCAAGTGATAATGATAATGATTGGTATTAATAGGCCCAATGTGAACAACAAAGCATTCCTCACACTATTACATATTACCTTCACAAGCCTGAAGTGTTGACCCAAGACATGTTTATGGATTCATGCTAAGGCTTTAAATTCTGACACTATCATCCAGATTTCTGTTCTTTTGGTTCTTCTGTGGTTTTCTTCTGTTGTAGCTCGTCTGCCTCTTTGTTTAATTGGTTATTGGTTTGTAAGATGCTTTTCTGCTCATCATAAGTGGTAATGTAGCCTTTCTGTCGGCCCAAACCAATCTGGCCATTCTCCATCGAACCCTTAACAGAATTGGTGCTCACTGGATATTTTTTTGTATTACACTATTCTATGTAAAAAAAACAAACAAACAAAAAAATACTATTTAAACTGATATCTAAATACTCAAATCAGACCATCTGACACCAACAATCATGCGACAGTCAAAATCACTGGGATAAAATCGTTCCCTTATTTTGATGCTTGATGTGTACATGACGAATACATGTCTTACATAAGAAAAAAAAATGTCTAATTTGGACTCCTCTATTCACAGGAATTTCTACCAGTTATTCACTGTTCAATTCATGTGTGGTTTTAGTGTCTAAAACTAGCTGTTTCCAAACTTTTGAAAATCAACCCAACTATAAACCAAAGACAATTTCTCAACTTCCACTTCAATTCCTGACACGACCAGACCATATATACTAGGTGACGTATTGTGCACTCCTAAACGGCGAAGAGGATGACCAAAAAACACATCAATGGACTGCAATACACTTAAAAACCACTTAGAAAATGACATGGGAATCTTTAAAAATGTATCTCCAAAGAAAAGACCAGAATTCTTATAGAGCATAAAACTGAAGGACTCCACATAACCACTGAACTGTGCTGAAAATGCTATAATGTCTCATCATATCCACCTTGATCTTGACTTGGAAATAGCCACCGATGCTGGCATGGCATTAAACTACAATAAACAAACAAATAAACTTTTTGTACATCGCTTAGACAACATAAGGAAGAAAGCTTCCTGAAAACAAATCGTTGAAACAGTGTAAGTTAAATCAGTTAGAATTCTCTTATGGTTTGCCCTGTCGAGGAAACACCTGTTCATAGCTGCTGTTGCAGAAGTGAACAGCCAATTTACATGTTTTGCATAACTATAAATAATAAATATAATAAGCATACCGTATTTTTTTGGACTATAAGCTGCTACTTTTTTTCCTACGTTTTGAACCCCGCGGCTTAAACACCGAATCGGCTAATTTATGATTTTTTTTTTTCCTGGGTTTTTTCCGGTTTCACAAACTTCAAGCCAAATAACTGAGCGACATAACATTAGACCAATGAAATTTCCGAACGGAAACGAAAAAACGCACCTCACCTGTGTTCTGAGCTGCACGGCATCAGGAGAAAAAAACGTTATTTTTTTTAAACGCACGACGATGCCAAAAGATATACTTTCGAGAGAAATAGGAAGGAAGGAAGACAGTGAACAATGACTTTCTTGGTAGGCTAATGTTTAGATACAAGCCGTTGTAGCGCGTTGAGTCTGGGTTAAGGGAGAGCTTGAGTTGTAACTCCAGTTGCAACAGAAATCATATAAACACAGACAGGTTTCCAAAACTCGTGCTTTTTTTTTTTTTCTTGGCAACAGCGTTACGGTTTAGTCAAAGAAACTTAGAAATGAGCATCAGAAAATAATAAGGACATAATCCTTGTCTTAAACACATGCAGTAATAGCGGAAAAATGCTGTGCCAGGCTATTCCCAAAATACCGCTATGCTCCTAAAGGAAGCGCAATATATTTCACCCGTTACACCGTGTGTAACGTGTCTTTCGTTAAAGCCTGCGTAAAGAACATTAGTGTAGACATGTGCGGCTTATTTATGTTAAAAATAAAAATATTTGTAAAATTCAGTGGGTGTGGCTTATATATGGGTGCGCTTTATACGGTATGCTAAAATAAGCACATATACGGATATCTATATATAACCATTAGCAAAAACTGTTACTACACAGTTACTTCCCAATTATATAGAATGTCTTTGCTTTACATTTTCCCTTCAGTTAAACCGGGAAACACAACCCTGTTTCAGCATGACAGCGTCCCTGTGCACAATGCCAGTTCTGTGGAGATATGGTTTGTTTACCTGGATTGGAGTAATAGACACCTTTGGGATGAACTGGAACATTGACTGCACTTTAGGCCAGACTTTACTAACACTCCTTGGGGCTGAATGAGCACAAATCTCCACAATTACACTCCAAAATCTTGTGGTACATTTGCCTGGAAGAGTGGAGGTTAATATATAACACAAAATAAGGACTAAATATGGACTGTTTCAAAAGCATGCTCAGGTGTCCACAAATCTTTGTCCATATAGTGCGTGTTTAAACAGAATTCACTGGTGTGGTGTAAGAGGGATAAAACATTTAGGGTGTACTTTTACATGAAAGTTTATTCCTTGCTTAAATAATCCTTTATCTGTATTTTTAAAAATATGAGCATTGTTACAAAGAAACAACTTGACTATTTTAACCAGTTATTTAAAAAGAATATCAAATATATTTATTGCGTACTTGTTTCTGACCATCAGCTGCTTCGTTTGAGCATCTTTTTTTCTTCTTGCAAGTCATAATGATGATTTGTATTTTTTTTTTTTACTTTAATCCTTTTGTGTTCTTTAATGCGAGGATTTCCCTGTAATAAGATAATTATCGAGTCTTTACCACAGTAGGGAGGTTTGCATGGATTAGTCTTGACACAGCTTCAGCCGTGTTCTAAGAAAGTCGAATGTTTTTTGTAAACAGATGACTCATTCCTGCCTATGCTATTATAGATAATGCCTTATTCAGAACATGTTCTTCTGGCCACAATACACGTTTACTACTATAGTGTTTATATATCATAGGATGTAAAACAAACCAGATTCTACACTCACAAGCTTAGCTCTCTGCTTTTTTGTTCTCTATTGCAGCAAGATATGAAAATGCCATTATGATTTCTGTTTGTGCGTTCAAATAGCTTTTCTGGCTAAGCAAAGTGGATAGAATTTTTTACTAAATTCTTTGGATCGTAGCACCATGGAGATGGAAACAGGGGTCTGTAGGGTCAAAATCCATAATTTTCCATGAAACAAGTTAGTTTCTGTCATCAGTAGTGTTATAGAAAAAATTACACACTTTAAAAAAAATCTGCTCAGGTGGTGTATCCACCATATAGGTCCCAGTGTGAGATGTTGGTAGGTAAAGTGGAGCAATTGATACAGCTAGCACCACTGTCAAAACAGCTGTCATAGAATATGAATCAAACCCATGTAAACACAAAAAGTAAAAATAGCTTGTTGTTTTTTTTTTCTTTTTTTTTTTTCTTTCCCTTCACTTTCCCTGAGATAAGAAACTATTCCATATCAGGTTCCTTGTACATTTTTTCAGCTTTATCTTTGGCTCCAGGTTTTACAAGTCAAGCTCTTTCAAACAGACAAGCTCACTATAATTCTATCCAGTTCAATTCCTTTTAATCTGTATAGCACTTTTAACAATGCACATTGTCTCAAAGCAGGATTATAGTAGTAAGTTTGTCCCTAATAAGCAAACAAGTGGTGACATGGCAAGGAAAAACTCTAAGATGGCATGAGGAAGAAACCTTGAGAGGAACCAGATTTAAAAGGGAATCTGTCCTCAGTTGGGTGGCTTTATTCATTACATTCAATGGGTGGCTTTATGCATTCATTACAGTTCCATCATTGTTAAGGCGAATAAATGCAGCCTGTGGTCCTGAGCCATTGTAAGTTAGACACACTTTCAGATTTAAAGAAAGTATAGTCATTTGAACCTGAAATTGTCAGTTTAAGTATTTTAAATAAGCAAAAATCTGTGCAGTGTAGGTACTTGTTTTTGAGAATTATTTAACTGCACCAGTATTTCTACTAATATGATATAGAGCTGTGTGGGATTGGAGACTGAAAATACTGAAAGTTTTGTGAAAGATGAATATCTAAATGGTTTACAGGATTATAGAAGGGTTCAGAAATAAGGACCACTGTTGATAAAGGCTATGCTTTGAGCCTTTATTTAAGAAAATTGCGCAAACAAAAACTTTGTTGATTCAGTAACTAGTAACTATGTCTTGGCCTTTCTGGTTCTTAACATCTCACTGCTTAGGAAGCTGTGCAACAGCATTTTATTTTTGGCAAAGCTTGATAACTGAAGGATAGATGAAGGTTTTTAGCCAAAAAGCTTGACATTTAAGTTAGACCTCCTCTAATTTCTTGTTTTGATTAGGAGTGTCTTGATAGAAATAATGTGAACTGAACAGTGAAATTCTTGTTGTCAAATCACTGTTGCTGAAAAGAAAAAAAAAGATTATTTGTGATTCTGACTGCTTTGAATGTAATGATATTCGAGCCTGCATAAGATGTAAACAAGTACTGGTGGTGCAACGAATCACAACACTCGCGCTTCGGATCACATTACAGTTTTTGAATCACGGACCGGATCATTTTTTGGATCAGCAAAAAAGGAGGAGGAGACGAATATTACTTGCTTTCTATTAATTAAAAGAAACCTTACAGCAAGGAAATGCACTCATACATGCGATTTGCAAGAAACCTTGACCCAACTGATCCCAAATTTCGAATGTTTTGGAGAAGTATTGAAACGTCCTGGTTAGTCGCTAACGCTAGTGCTGTGGATTCTTTAGCGTTATCATGCAGGTGCAAAACAAACTGCGCAAACGCTTGTTTCTTTTTTATTCCTCTGGCATTGGTTTGTGTGGTTTAAAGTTGAATAATAATGATTAATAAAAATAAAAAAATGCACTAAAAGTGCAAAGCGGAAACTGAACAAACTTGCTGTCTGCCACTTTATACATTTCTAAGGGGAACTCGAATTTTAACACGTGTACCGAACCCAAAGCCCTTTTATAGTATGGGGTAAGGATAGGCCTGTATACATTACATACAGCAATGCACTCCTGATTAGTCAATAAGAAGGCATTACATCAATTTCTGGACTTTACCAGCCTTTGTTTTATCTGAATAAATATAAATACTCTAAGCACTAGAAAGACACAGATTGTGTCACTTCATTATCCAGTTATTTTGGACATGTATTATAACGTTGAGAGCGGTGGCATATAAAGTCTAATGCCAAAAGCTGAGATCAATGTGTGTGTGTGTGTGTATATAACTAGCAAAAAAAGCTCTTTCTCATTTTTAGGCAAAGTGGTGTTGGCTTCCACAAAGGCAGTGTATGTGCTGGTTCCTTTGCCTCTGGAACGCCAGATCCAGGACTTGTTGGCAGGACATCGAGTGGAGGAGGCACTGACCCTGATTGAAGGTGCACAGAGAAACATTCCTAAAGACAAGTTCCAGGTACACTTTTTAACCTATCAGCATCATTTGGTTAATAGTTCATATTTTTTGTGCTTAAGGCATTTGTTTGGTTTATGAATAAGTAACTCATTGGATGTTTTTTACTTTGTTTATTTCCAGATCTTACACAGAAGAATTTTGCAGCAGGTGGGATTCATCCAGTTTGGCCAGCTTAAGTTTTCTGAAGCTAAAGAGCATTTTAGGTGAATGCATCATTTCGTCATGTAATTAACACAGCTAGCTGCCACTCTGGGCCCAGATGTTCCAAAATCGGCTAAATACAGTTCATTAACTGCTCCCTAAATCGTTTCTCCCCCAGTGCACCTGACCCCTAATGGCTGTGTGCTTAATGAGGGGCACATAAACTTCTCTGATAGCTGAATAAATGGTCCACATGATGTTTCTGCGATTCACCATAATTTTTTAGTCACAGATGCTGCCCAGCGTTTTAATATCTCATTAATATTTAATGCTTTTCACTTAACGCAGATAGAGAAATTGCGAGCGTTTAGACTGAAATAATAACATAAAAAGCTCTTCTGCAGCAATTTGATAATTATAGTCGCACTTGAATGTTTTCGGACTTCGGTTAAAAAAATAAATCGTACTTTCAGTGGTAATACAATACTGGTTTATAGTTACAGTTGCATGTTGAGAAATATTAGTTGCTGTTATGATGGCTGTGAACAGTTTTCCAAGTAGGCGTAAGGCCAAAGTCGTCCAAGTTAATGAAAGAATCTTACAAAGCACTGACCCTAAAGAGTCTGTTTATATCTGCTAAATCAACTTCTCACATAAAGCATCATATCAACAGTAATATAATTAGCAGCAAATAAAATAAATCAGTTATTATTAGATCATTGGATTATCAGCCATATACCTGTGCTTTAGATGGAGTGCATTAATATAGACCCAGTTTTTGCTTAGCAAAATCATTTTATGTTGTAATGCAAAATGAAATGTTTACAGTCGTGAATATCGACAGCAGGTGCACTGGTGCCGAACAAGGATAGAAGAATACTTGAAATGAAGTGAACTTATTTCAGGAATGCAGTAATGCATTAATGGCTTACTATGATGTGGCTTCACTTACTACCAGACTATGACATTAACGAAAAGCCTGCCAAAAATGGTTGCTAAAAAACTTTGAAACCTTTATTTTTCCCTATAGGACCGAGTTAATACTGTGCGCATAAATCTTGATCTGCTGCACTAAAATTGTTTGAGGACAGGAGTAACATTGGGAATGCGGATATATCTCTTGTGTTTTTATCAGAAAGGGGCAGCTAGATGTACGTGAGCTGATCTCCCTATGCCCACTGCTGCTGCCTGCATCTTCATCGTTTACGCGGTGCCATCCGCCACTGCACGAGTACGCTGATCTGAACCATCTAGCACAGGGTGATCAAGAAAAGGTGCAGCTCTGCAAGCGCTTCCTCATCAGCTACCTGTGTGAGGTGCGTGCTAGCGAGAGTGCCAATGGCTTCAGGCAGGACGTTGACACGGCGCTGCTGAAACTCTATGCTGAGGCTGGTCATGAGGGCTTGCTGGAGCTGCTAGACTCTGACAACTCTTGTTTGCTGGCCGACAGCGTACCCTGGTTGAAGAAACACCACAGGTCAGAATACTTTTAAGAGTGAAACATTTACAGTTACATTTATGAAATGACATCATGTGCCTTTCACATAAATTAAGACGTACATACTTATTTAGTAGCTTTGCAGTTAAAATGTTCATATGTCAGCCATCATGTGCTTAAGCTGTAGGGTTACTATCACTACACTGTCTGCTGTGTTTAATCAATTCTTTACACCCTTGGTAAATATCTCTCACTTCAAATCTAACCAGTTGTACCAGCAGTATCAGTCTTCAGCATGCCTTGCTCTAAAGGTAAATCAGGCATTTATTTGTTAATTTGGAGACCTTTGCCCCTGAATTCTAAGATCTCTTGTATATCTGCAATTGTGAAGCAGTGTTCCCTCACACTGGAGTGTTAGAAGGATGGAAATAAAGCAGACTACATTTTTGAATCTATGAGCCCGTGTTGATTATAGCCAGGTTTCGATTCTTGGCTGAGAGACGTTCAGGGATCATTTGGTTCAATATGTAGCATGTTTTGGGGTGCTTCTTGCAGCCAGCCACCATGACTGTACAGAGTATTTACAATAGTCCTTATGCTCTTCCTGTTAGCTTGGAGCAGTCTGACCACTTTCAGCAAAATGCATCATTGTTGATTATCAGGTTCTAAGAATGCATTAATTCATCGGCCTTAATGGACAGATCAAGTTTTAAGCATAATTACTCTTGTGTCTAATAATCTTAGTCTATTTAAAGATTTGGATTCTGTTTTTCTGGCAATTATTATCCAATGCACTGTAATGCTGTTTCTATATCGGTACTGAACGGGGTCTTTGGAAGCTTGCTAGTTGTTATATAAACACCATTATTTTCCAAAATGATACACGACACTTATATGGACCATTTGTGCTCCGTCTATATACTGAGATTCAGTATACAGTAATAGACATTGCAATGCATGAGTTGTTCCCTTTCGGCTCTGGGACTGATTGCTGTAGTAGAATCTGCTGTTGCCATGACAACACTGAGATTAAACCGTTGATAAATGTCAGTGTTTGACAGTAGCTTGGCCTATAGTAATAAATGCATGTGTGGGAGTTCTAGGCTAATGGTGTTTCTTTTTAGGTACTTTGCACTTGGGCTCCTGTATCACTACAATGGCAAGGATGCTGCTGCTCTACAGGTATTCATATGCATGTACAAGTATGTAAAGTTGATAGACCACCAGTGGATTGAAAATTCTCTTTTAGTCCGGTTAATGAATGTTATTTTTATATGTAAAATAAATAAATTGTTTTAGTCGCATCTGGACACAATCTTCAGCCTGTGTGCTTTTTTTGTAGTTGTGGGTTCAAGTTGTCAATGGCGACCTCGAAGACTCCACACAGGCTGATCTGTTTGAGTATGTTGTGAACTTCCTGAGCTCCTGCAAGAACATGGACCTTGTATGGAAATATGTTGACTGGGCCTTACAGAAAGACCAAAAGGTGAGAACATGCTGATTATTGTGCAGTCGTATGAAGTGCTCTGATCCTGTGCTAATTTACATCTTCAAACATGTTAAAAAAATAAATAAATAAATCCAACACCATCATCTGATACCATTAAATACTATGTGACCATCCTCCAATGCCACATCGCATCACTTACAGTGAACAGGAAACGTATACAGAACTAAATAAAGTATTTGGTGATGTTTCTTTTTATTTAATACTAAGCAGTTTACTCATTTCGTTATCAGTGATGGCATCAACACATGAAAAACATATGTTCAGTGGTTATCAGTAGTTATTAGCACTAGGGCTGCAACTACTAATCTCTAAAAATTGATGATAATCGATAATGGAATTGGTTGTCAACAAATGCTGAATAGTTGGGCTGCTCAAGTTACAGGTTAGCGGGACACATAGCATTTGTCTACTACAACAGTAACTTAACTGTTTTCAAACGTCATTTACTGCGGCTTTACTATGTGCAAATGCTTGTTTTCAAAATTGTCAAAACAATGTATTATATTTTATATAGATTTTTAAAGAACATTTTGTCAACTTGCCATCAGCAAAATACTACACAAATGTTGATTTACACAAATTGTTTCACCTTTCATACTCTCTTCATACTTTCATATTTTATACATAAATACCCTCATTTAGAGATTTATATAAATAAACATCTAATTAAGCATCTAATTAAAAGCATTACTCTTGTATCTGATTAATCAAAGAAAAAAAAATCATCTGATTAATCTATTATCAAAATAAATGTTAGTTGCAGGCTTCATAGTTCTCATTCCCATCTTTTTTATTACTGCTTTCCAAGGGATTACCCTCTGTGGTGGAGCATGAATGCGCATGTATGGGCCCTTTATTGTGTATAATGTTTTGGAAAAGTCCATTGCTTTGACCAACTTCTGACAATATATATCTCCAAATATATTTATAAAAGAAAAAAGAATACAATTCTATAGTTGCCTAGGATTTCTTTAAGCATTAAGTTAGCTACAGAATACGATTATTCCAATGAGCACTGCTATATAAACTGTTATAGGCTATAAATAAGTTCTCGCATTGCTTTCCGTATAAACTATAAATAAATATGCAGCAATGTGTCTGGGTCTTTCAGTGGATCTGGCATGAAATCTTTCTACTTTTTCACTTCTGTTCTGTTTTGTTCTTTTTTTTTTTTTTTTTTTTTTTTTTTTTTTTTTTTTTTTTTTTTTTTTATAAATAGCTTGGAGTAAGGATCTTCACTAAGAGACCTGCTTCTAAAGAGCAGACCAAGCAGCTGAATCCAGACGATGTGATCACGCATCTACAGAAGCACAACCAGGCTCTAATCCTGTACCTGGAACATGTGGTTTTTGAGAGGAGATTACAGGTTGGAGCTTTTTTTTCAATGCTATTTAACTGGAACTTGTTGATAAATAACATGAGGATACATTATACACACTCGCCATGTGGGATGGGGTATTCTGTGGGTATAGAGAAGATATTACCTATTTCATTAGGTGCAAATTTTTGGTCTGCAAAGAAAAAAATTAAATAGAAGGAATAACACTGACACATCGTTATGAGAATTTGTATGATTGAGACTATGTGACCACAAGAAAGCCTTTGGGGATGAGGCTCATTGGGGGGAAAACTAACTTTCTGCTCCCTAGAAAGTTCCGATTATCCTTTTTTGGCCAGGCAGTGTGTGTAAAGTCTTTTACTAATACATTTTGTTTTTTCAAGCTGTTAGAAAAATATATCTTACTCTGTACAAAGGCATTGTGTTAGACCTTCATAAAGGGGTTTGCATTTTTCCCATGAGGTACTTTTGTTTGGGGGGGAATAAAGCATGAGCTGCTTAGCATAGTTCTCACCCGGGTTTTGCTTTTCTTCACCTTGCGTGTATGCTTGCATGCAGAAAGAGAAGTTTCACACACACCTAGCTGTGCTGTACGCAGACCGAGTGCTCGCTCTTATCTCTCGAAGCTCAGCCACAGAGGAGCAGCTCTCTTCAGCCCGACAGAAACTGCAGAGATTTCTGAGAGAGTCAAACCTGTACAGAGTCCAGCTGCTACTGGGTGAGGACGTGTGTGATATGATATGTACTGACTTGTATAAATAAGGAATTGCATAATTGGAATTCTCAGATCTGATTGGTCAGAAGGTGTTCACAGGTTTATATGAATGCACTTGATCTACTATGCTATGGGTCTATAGTGTTAACAGGAAGTAACTTTGATTCACATGGGGCTGCATCATACCCACTCCATTGTTGTATTTTCCTACGACAGCATGCTAAATCGTTTTCTTTTTCCCCAAAGATCACAAAATTATTCACCTTCTGTTATCATGCAACAAGATTATTTTAATAAAACAGATAACATCTGATGCAAATTGAACGTTTTAATAAGTACTGTATTAATAATATATATTATTATATAATATCAAGATATTATCTTGATTTATTACATCTTTTTTGTTTACATATTAGTCTACCTCTAATAGATAGATGCTTATTTATTTTATTTTGGTCAATTGTGTGCCTGATTATTTATTATATTTGAGAAGTCCTTGCTGAAATTCATTCGTGTCTTTTGTGATCGTGATTGCAGCCTAAAATGTAAAGAGGGTAAGGCTGGTGTTAAGGTGAAGATCTGCGGGATGCATGAACGCTTACACTGCTGTCTATATGTTTGTGCAGGTAAACTGCAGGTCTCAGAGCTGCTGTTAATGGAGAGAGCTACACTACATGGAAAGCTGGAGGAGCATGATAAAGCACTACATATCTTGGTGCACCAGCTGAAGAACTCTGCAGCTGCACAGGAATATTGCACCTGGGCATCCCAGTCTCAGGATCCTAAAAACCGCGGGGAAATTTTTCATCAGCTGTTGCGAGTTTATCTGGATCCTGACGTTCCAGGGGGGCCACGGATTATCGAGGCTGTAGACCTGCTGAACCACCACGCTGAGGTTTTTGATGCCCCAAAGGTTTTAGAACTTCTCCCTGAGGCGTGGTCACTACCGTTGCTCCGTCCCTTCCTGTGTGGTGCCGTGAGGGCCAGCATGCACGCTCGCCACACCTCCCAGATCGCGCTGGGGCTTGCACGAGCCGAGAACTTACAGCTGCACCACGATAGGGTGAGTTCATCACAGCTATAGCATGGCTTTAAGTTGGTTTGTCGTTCTTACATTCATTATATTAACACTGCAACACAATGGGAATGCTTTAGCTTTTATTTCCACTTTAATTCAGATATAGCACGATAATCCTTCTGTTTTCAGACCATCATTACGATTCATATATCAAGATATAAAAAACTATTATTTGGAGACTTACTGATTGAAACCTTGATGGATTTTGACTGGTTTTAGCTTTAAATATAATTAGTGCAGGTTTTTGCCTTTTTATTTACAGGTTACTTTCAAGTTTAAACAGCTCTTTTTCATTTACAGACATGAATTTAACATTTTTTTTTTTATTTTTTTTTTTATTATTACTGGCAGGCACCTGATTGCTTACTTTGCATAGCAGTTTTTGTAATGGGGTTGGGTTGTGAGCTTCAGGCTGTACTTTATCCCCATTCCCACAACGGAGCACCTGGTATGGCCAGGACTAGAACCCACAACTCCCGGATCTGAAGTCCGATGCTGTAACCAGTAGACTACCAGATCCCCCTTTTCAAATAGAATAAAGCAAAACAAATCACAACAAAGGACATAGAGCTAGATGTGCAAATAGGGCAAGAAATAGCACCAAAGAGTAGCAGTGTATGTGCTAGCTGAATTTCTGCAGTGGCTGAACTGTAAGTTTTAGCACTTTGAGTTGATACATTTTTCAGTTTGAGCTTTGCCTTTCATTACAGCTGTGCCATGAAAGCACTTGATCATTTAAAAATGCTTGACATTCATCAGCACTTTACTTAGTCACTGAATTGCCTGATAATCAGAAATCTTTTGCAGTTCCTTATGAACAGCTCAGTTGCTCAGTAATATGTGCCAAATCAACACTGTAATGGTGACATTGGCAGTTAGATTTAAAGTAAACTATACAGACAAAAGGATTGGGACACCTGACTTTTCCATCCACATGTAATTCGTCCTGACTGTTGCCACAAAATTGGAAGGATACAATAGTATAGGATGTCTTGGATGCATGAAATTTTCCTTCATATAAACTAGGAGACCCAAACCTGTTCCAGCATGACGATGTCCCTGTGCACAAAGCCAGCAGCATGAATTATTGGTTCACATAAGTTGTAGTGGAAGATCTTGAGTGGCCCTCTTTAAAGCTCTGACCTCAACCCTATTGAGATGAATTGGAATGCTGACTGCACCCCAGTCCTCATCACCGTACATCAGTACACGATTTTACTAACACCTTTGTGGCTGATTGAGCACAAATCTTGAGAACACTCCAAAATCTTTCTAGATGGGTGAGTTATTATAACAGCAAATAGGGACTAAATGTGGAGTGTGATATTCTAAAAGTGGACAAATCTTAGGCTCAGGTGTCCAGAAAAATGTTGTCAATATATTTGCAATGTTTATTTTTCAATAGGTTCACGACAATAACTATTTTACATAAAGCAATGCTGGTGCTTTTTTGGACTCTGGGTAAGGCCATATTGTTTGCAAGAGGATTGTTTTTTTTCTTTTTTTTTTTTTTTATAAATATAACCAATGTGACAAATAGATCTGAATCGTTATTATGTGGGCCTTATTTATCAATCTTTTATAAAGTTGTGTTGAATTGTTCACGATTAGGCACAGACACCCCCCCCCCCCCCCCAAAAAAAAAAAAAAAGTACTTTGAGAGAGCACTTAGATAAGAGCATGCGCTAAGTATAAAAAAAAACAAAAAAAACCCCAAGGTTTACACGAGTCTTCTCAGGACACGCAGGACCTCAAGTAGGTTGTGAACGTTTTCTTAGTTTACCAAAATTTTTTTTCTTCATATCTTTCGCTGTGACTAATAAATCCAAAGCTGTTTCTGTACATTGAGGACTAAACATCCAGTGAGATTAGCCATTAGATCAAGTGTTTAAATGCCTTATTATATTATAAATGCACGTTTCTGATCTTTGTTCCGTTCAGCTGAAGTGTCGAGGAGGTCCAGTCTTTGTTTCAGAAAAAAAAGGATGCCACCTGTGCCACAATACTTTTAGCGAGCCGGACTGCGTGTGCCTCCCAGGTGGCATGCCGGTCCACACACACTGTGCCACCCAGAAGCTTAAAGCCTCGCCCACAAAGCGACAAGTAGATCACACCCACAACAACAATCACACATGAACGTTGCAGGAAGTGGAGCGCACCGCAGGGGGCATCTGTTGGTCCTGGGCCTGGATGGCTGAGGGCACCTGGGTGGAGACAGGCACAGGGAGAGGAGGAACGAGTGCACAAAACGCACATCTAGATCGAGAATGATCAGAGCACCGGAGTCTGTCTGGCACGAGAGATGAGTTAAAGCATGGGTGTGGTGAGAGTAAGACGCAGGTTTTATTGTGCAAACGAGCGTGTGTAGGGAAGAGAAATGGATGAAACGATGAGATGTTATTTATTCATGTTCATAGCCTGCAACTTTTTGTATTTCTAACATAATTATGTTTAACTGCTTTTTTTTTTTTTTTTTTTTAAAAGAAAATTACGGAAAGTGGAATCCATTAAAAAGAATGAGTTAAAATGAGCAGAGTCGCAAAGTACAGTCTGCTGTACTGCGTTGCTGTAACACTAACAGTCTTTATTTAGCGCTCAGTTCTGAGTAAAACTCAGTTCTTTTACTTTCTGATATATTAGCACCTTATATCTGAGAATATCAATTATCAAACGCTCAGAAGTTGGTGGTTTTCTATAACCACATGGTTATACTTTTGTTTATAAAAAAAAAAAAAAAAAACCCACCAAAGTCACTCATATATCTGCAGAAAGGGAAGCCTTTTATTTAAGAAACAATTGTCCTCACACCGGATATCAAAGTCTTTTTTAAGGAAAGGTTTTCAATTCGGATAAAAGCGAATCATAAACTTGCTTAAGCTACATTATTAATATAATTTATAAATTGGCTGGGAAATCACAACCCTAACCATGCAGTTGAACATTGTACATTTAATTCATTTGGCCTGTCTGTGTACTTCCAGCTGCATGACAGTAAAAACCTCTTTACATTACTTTTTTAATTGCCTCCCATTGGATTCCTGTCCAGTACACAGCTCAATTCTCAAACATGTTTCTCACAAGCTTAAAAAAAATTTGTGCCTGTATTTGTGTGTTTAGAACACAATGTTCATGTCTTCTGATGATGGTTACATCCTTAGTAGATACGTTATGAGCATGTGTGTTGACCACACAAAATGCAGGTATTCATGAGCACATTTCTGTGTCCTTTGTTTGCGCTGGTAGTCTTAATGCCAAGCTGTGACTGATCAAAGTTTTTTTAAGGTATTGCATAGAATAATGAACCTCTTCATTGCAGAGTTCAATAGTAAGACTTGCAATCTACTGTTATGTTTTTCAAAAATATTTTGTAACGTACACACGTAGACTGGGAATGCATGGGTGCTTTTGGAAGAAAAAAAAAGTGAAAGAGACTGGGAGTGAGATGTAAGCGACTGGATGACGCCCCGGTGGATGCTCGTTCGAAAATCTCAAGCACAGTATAACCACTGCCTTCAACGTTGATAAATAGACCAATACATGTGCAGACACACCTGCTCATGGACAGACACTGACACCTACTCATGGACTGGTTCAGGCTCAGCTTTTATTGGATGTATATATGTGCAGATTTCACTGTACAAACAAAAAGTGTTATGCATAGACAGCAGGACAAATGAAATACAGTGAAGGAAAAAATGGAAATAACAATTTCACATGTCTTTTAACATCAAATCTGTGTGATTGTCTGACAAGTTCATTAATACAGGGCCTGGATCTCCAAAAGCACTTGAGTTTCACAATGATTCTGACATATCGACAACACGTTGTTTTTTTTACCAAGCCCGGCCCTGAATTTCATCATGCAACACAACCTGGTCTTATACATGAACTCTAAATTCCTCTCGTTGATTACACGAGTGCATCTAACTACAGCCTTCTGACCGAACACCCTGCGGATGGAATCTGTCTGCATCTTTCTACCTGCTCGAGTATTTTATAAATGCATATCTACTCGTGTGTACATACTGTATTTATAATGGTTTGTCGCTTTGTAAATCGATGGCCGTGTAGTTGGAATGTACAAAATGTAAAGATGTCCATTTTAATAAACATGACTGCTTATGTTAGTGGTGAGCTTTCGTGCATCTTTTAATACACAGCTGTTAAATATTTACAAATATCCATGTCTTGCAGCTTGTCCAATAGCAACTGTAAAGGAAGACTTCACCCTAAAACGGCTATAATGGTGCAATGTTTCTGACGTCTTGAACAAATCTAGTGAGGGTAAAATCAGCAGTTCTGTGCTGCTCTACTGTAAAGATGTTTAATCGGAAGGAGGTAACTCCTTAAAAAAAAAAAAAGCTTGTATTTTCACATTTTCAAGCAAAGTTCGGTGTCGTATTAATGAAAACTCTAGTGAATTACTGGAGTTGCACCGAATTACGGCCGAGACTCGGCTACAAGATTAAGAGCGTGGTGATGTTTGGTATTAGAAAGTTGTAATATTTGAATCTGCTGAACAGTGTACAGATGAGCAGGTCAGAGAGCTGGATACAACAAAGGGACAGATTTGTTGCAGTACAGAATGTAAATACTATAGAACTCTGTGAAAGAACCTTAATATCAACCTCAATCTTTGACACCAACACAAAGTTTGGAGGTTAACTATATATATATTAATATGGAAGTTGTTTAGGGTGGATTTTTCCTTTACTAAGTAGAGTGGACTAACTGAAGACAAGTCATTTAAGGCTCAGTTTCATCAGCAGGCCCTTGCACCCGTGTTTGTTTGGTTAGGGCTGGATGCGATATATTAACATAAGTATAACTGAGTATGGAAATTATCATCAGGTGTATATTTCTGTTATGCACTTAACTTGAAACCAAAGGCAAATTTTGTATCACTGCTTTTATATGGAAAAAAATCTTTAATTATAATTTGCATTGATTTCCAAAAAAAGAAAGAAAACTGGTGTATCATATTGTTTAAGGAAACAGCAGTTGGAAACACAAGGCAGATAAATTCTCAATGTTGTGCTGTGCCTTTTAGTCTCCAGACCTGAAGAAGGCAGTGTGTGCACCTGGCATATATTAAAAAAAAGGAAATCGAAAAAAGAACTGTGCAAGATTATGGGCTTTGCAGAGCCACATATTACATTGAGGTTCAATATTATTGGTGTTAGTTAAAGGCAAAGGGTTTACAAATATTTACTGTAGAATTCTACATTGAGAAAATATTTCTCTCTAAAAAGCGATCTGTAAACTTTTCAACTGGTCATACTGGATAGTTTTTCATAAAGTGGCTCGGTTGTTTCTCTGAGGCTTATCGGGAAATATAGACAAGTTACAAAACCGAAATGTCGCAGTTGCATCATTACGTTTTGCTATAAATATAATTCTGAACTGACGAAATAGAAAAAAAGGCCTGATTTAAAACCTTTGTCGCATATGAAATATTCAAAAAGATATGAAATAAAAAGTGACCTTTGCACTGTGATACTTTTGGTTAAACCAGACCAGGTCAAAGGTGAATTTCTAGCAGCTTAATTCTTTGTTTATATAGAAACAGCTTAACAACTTATATTAG
This sequence comes from Silurus aristotelis, assembly GCF_946808225.1. Lineage (NCBI taxonomy): Eukaryota > Metazoa > Chordata > Actinopteri > Siluriformes > Siluridae > Silurus > Silurus aristotelis. Next base: position 31,793,148 of record NC_139575.1, read on the forward strand.
AAGTATCTGGTTGTGTATAGCGCCTCACTGCTCCAGGGTCCCCGGTTCAGTCCTGAGTTACATCTGTACTCTGTACTTCCTGTCACCTCCCATTCACATGTTGGTAGGTAGCCTGCCTTCGATAAACTGCCCCTAAGGGTGGATAAGTATGTGAATGTGTGTGTATGAGCACTGCAATGGACTTTTTTTTTTTTATCATTCAGGGTGTAGTCCAACCATGTGTGTCCTGGATGGGCTCCAGATCCACTGTTACCCTGTCCAGGATAAAGAGGTTTCCGAAGAAAAATAATTGATTGATTTAAAGCAACAGCTTGTCTGGCAAAGTGTCACATGGCCGACTGGCTCTCAGCACAGACGTAGATGCTGCAGGGTCGAACCCTGGGCCCGCCGCGTGCCCTCAGCCTGGGCATCCTGAAGCTCCTGGGCACAAATTCGTCACAGGCCTCGCGGAACTTGCGGATCCTCCAGCAGTACACCACGGGGTTGAACACGGCTTTCACGTAGCTGAGCCACAGTGCGCCAACGCTTGCTGCGTAAAACTCGCCACTCGTGTAGAATTTCTGATTGAAAGCAACCAAGAGGCCAAGCACCGTGTGAGGCAGCCAGCACACCGAAAAGCCGACAAAAAGTATAAGGATTGTGCTGAAAGCGCGGGTCTTGAAGCTCATGTCCACGTTGAGCTGCGGGGGGCGCCGTAGAACCGGCAAACTCACTTTTCCTCCATGTTCCGGACTAGGAAAGGTATGGTTGTGGACGCGCAAGGCGTTGCGGCGCACCGTGTTCAAGATCCGCAAATAGGACACCAGCATGACGCTCACAGGCACGAAAAAGACTGCGTTGACCATCAGCAGTGTGTAGCCACGGTTTGGGGACTCAATGTAGCCCAAAACGCAGCGTGACGCTTTAAGTGTTGGCACGCTGCCAGCAGCAGGCAATGCCAAGCAGAAGGAGAAAAACCAGGAAGCGGTGATGAGCAGGCGAGCGCGACTCGGGGTCAGCTTGTCTTGCCGCTGCACAATGATGAGGAAGCGGTCCACGCTGATGATCAGCAGAATGGACACGCCTTCCAGAACGAAGAGCCAATAGAGCACGAGCGTGATGCGGCAAAAGTCCAGTCCAAAACACCAGTCGTCGGACACCACGGTAACAGCAGTAACAGGCATGCAGAACAGCGAGAGCATGATGTCACTGAAAGCCAGCGTGGCTAGTAAGAGATTGATGGCAGAGCGCATTGCCGGCTTTTGATAAACTACAAGGCAGACAATGGCATTTCCGAGAAAACCGGTGGCGATGATGACCACCATTATAACAGACAGCACGATCTTCAGGCTGACAGGTAAAGGCAAGTTGGAGGTTTCCTGAAGTCCAGTGACATTTGTAACATAGTTGAGCATGTGATGTTCTGGTAGACCACATCCTAAACTGATGTTGCAGACCATCATGATGGAAAAGGTGGCAGGAGAACAGAAGCGGCTTTAATCCAGTCTGCTTCCTTGTCTATAATTTCCATTCTTCTGCATCTAGATGATAGAGGATATCAGAACAGTTCTAAGTTAGACAATAGAGCACACAATAAAGCCTGGAACATAAAATTGTATTACATCCCTCTTTAGATGAATCAGGATTCAGGATGGAAGATTTGGTTTAATCAAACCTGTTTCTGTCTCCAAAGAGTTTTTTTTATAGTTCCAACCAAAATCCAAGACTGCTGTAATGTCCAAAAGCTATAAGTCACCCAGATGTAAAATTTGTCTTTTTTTTCATTTTATTTTTTATATTAGTCTATGTGATTGTCTCTGTCTTAAGATTGTTACTTGCTACATTTGATGAGAAGTTCCCAATAAAATCGAACATTAATTGTGCAATATCCATTTGTGATTATACAATGAAGCGATTCATGTAAGCAAGGCAGTGCTTCGACTCATCACTTGTTCAGAGAAACTATTCATTGAGAGTTTGGCATTATCCAATACAATAATAATAATAAATAAATAAATCACGTCATAGACGAAATAGACGAGCATGGCCAGCTGTGTTCAACTGCAAAATCAATCTGAATGATGTGAAGCCTGGTTTAAACTTCTAATAGCCTGAATCTCATGTTAGTTCCTTTAAAAAAACAAACAAACAAAAAAAAAAAACATCTACATAGACATGCATCAATTCAAGCACTGACCATCTCACCAGGATGGCCTCCCAGTTTGACCAGCTTGTCCAATGAACCCATTTCTACGATGTACTTGTGAGATCATACCATGAAGCGATGCAGTGCTGTCCGTCTATGCTGATGCTGATCAACAACCGCATTATGGAGGATGATCTGAGAACGCAGAGTTTTCCATCCGAAGAGGCAGAGGTCTGAAAGCAAAGATGCGCACCAGCTGGAGAAGAGAATAAACACGCACACACACAAAAATAGAGACGTTGATGGTTTTGTGCCATGAAGGAATGAAGGTGTTGGATTCCTGTCCCTTGCTGCCAAGGAAACTGGAGAGCAGCTCCATGGCAACAAGAGCTCTCAGGGTGAGAGGGGAAAAAAAGTACATCCCAAAATAGTGCTAACAGAATAGATGGAGGATGTGACGTGCAGTACACCTCGACCTAAAAAAAATCATTGCAGTATTCGATTTCATTAAATTATTGTACTGAAATAGTATATTAACCAAAATCAATGAAAACGTATTTGATGCTGCACATCAGGAGCAAAACCCTTTCTGGTTTTGTCACGCAAGTCTCGCGAGATTTGGAAACAAGCGCGTTAATGGCCAGCACCTGGTCCAGATCCGCACTACTGAAGAAAATAATATGTAACTAATAAAGTAAAATAGTTTTTTCATACTTCATAATGAGGTAGTGCGCTTTAGTGTAAAGATGTATCCATCTATTCATATTATTATCATAATGACTCACCTGTATCTATTCGCACTAGTGATTTTGGGAGTCTGCCGCTGGCGTGCGCCTCCCCCGCCTTTGAACAAGGCGACAGTTCGGTCAGTTTAACATCGAGTTCAATTTTTCAATTCTAATAAACGAAAAAAGACGACAAAACAGACAGACGGGAAACGCGGACGTTTCTGGTTCGGTCATTCCTCCACATGAGCCGCGCGTGCTTCCCGGCTGCAGCGGGATCAAAGAGGATGCGCGCGCCGCACACAACACACGGCGGCAGGCGCCGGGTTCGTCACACGCATTTCTGATCGTCAAAATACATTTTTTAATACAATACTATAAAAATGGTTTATAATATATTTTTTATTTTGCAATTCGTCTCACCGAAATGCTTTTGTCTGGCAACTAATACCTCTCGATCCCCAAACGCTCACAATCCCCGAAAACAGTGCTGTATCGAGACCATGAACCGACTCTTTAGGAGAACCGATTCGTGAGTCGTTTTTATCAAATGAAAGCAATGCTTTTTTCCTTGTACTTTATTGTAATTTACACTGTATTTCTTTGTGTTATAAAATGCGAATAAATGTTAATAGTGAATGACAGACAGAAGGAGCAATAGAATTTCTGACTTTGATCAAATGCAATGGAAGTTGATGCTATTTTGTTGATAAGAAAGTTGAATACAATTTTATCACGCAGTATTACGTTTCAGTTTGAGGGAGAAGAAAAACAAGAGGACAAAATATAAACTTTTTTCGTTTAATATTTCCATCACTGTTAGTCCCAAATATCCTTTCCAATGGTACTTTAAATATTATAGAGTTTGCATTAAATTCTTAGATTAAAATTTTTTATTTCTGTCTTCAGAATTTATATTAATACTCTTTAAATAAAGCATATTTTCTATCAGGAGTGTTAACAAAATCTATATACGTGTCAGTGATCAAACTATTTTCAGCCACTTCAGATATAAACCGGAAGTTGACGTGGGCTCTTGTCGGAAGACATTCTGCTATAGGAGAACACTGGGGAAACAATGGGAAAACATGGCTGCTAGATTTTGTTTTTTGTATTTTTATATTATATATAAAACTGTTATATAACAAAACAAGCTTTCTATTATCGAGTGAATAAAGCTTTAAAAGTACTGATTTTTCAGTACTGTATTTCCCTAATTAGTTTATTATTTAATAACTACTTATCTTTAGTTTTTGGGAGTTGTTTGTATTTCAAGTATATAAGAAAAGTTCATGGAAAATGCTATCAGAATCTACTCTAAAGCTGGGACACTTTCTAAAATGCTGTCGATATTTTCTTTTAACAATAATGAAAATGATCATTTAAGATGTGTTCCCTGAAGTTTGAACATTTCCAGAGGCTTTTCTTTTCTTTTTTTTTTTTTTTGGTGCAAATACATTTTGTTGTAGTGTAATCTTTGAGTCGAAGTGGGATTTAATTTTTTAAACTTGGCAACCCATGAGCTATTCTTGATTGTGCTGAATTTGTACTACACAGTACAGAAAAAACCTTATGCTTATGCATTCATTGTTTAAATCTGGCACTTTGGCATACTTTATTTTTTTTAAAGTAATAAATAAATAAACAAGAAAAAAAGATCATTTTCTGTTTAACACGCACACAAAAAAAACAAAAACAATGTTAAATTCTTAAGTTTTATAATCATAGCTTATTCATAACAAACTTGTTTCATGAATCCTCGTCTGTTAAATGTAACTATAAACATCTAAAAAGAACTTATAAATATAGCGATCAATAATTTAGTTTTGTTGTAATATAAAAGGAACAAAATAATTCTGGAAATAAGGTTACTAGAACATACACTTCATTGTATCTCTGCTTCGCCCTGAGCAGCATCACACCACATTATTTTTCTATAAAAGCATGCAAAAAAGAAAAGTGGTTCATTTCATAATTAAACAGTTCTGCATGTTACTGTAAAGCAACATATGGTGTTGAACTTTTATATAGAACTCTAGAATGATTGGCAAGCATCATAAAACATTAAAAATTACCTTGATTGTTATAAAAAAATAGAAATTACTTTAAAAATTATGTCTTGCAATAATTTCTGCACAACATATAAACAGGGATTTAAGTAAAAATCTATTAAACAGCATGAACTGAATATGTTTACTGCTTAATCCTTTTGTTCTTCAGGAATCACACAGATTTGTAGTACAAAAACAAAATGATCCAACAAAGCTTAAATGGAAACATTTATTTTATTGCAATATACATGATTCATTTATACAAATAATGCAGACTTCAAGAGACGCATTCACTGGCTTTGAATTCTATGGAAGCTGAGAGACGTTGAATGTATAAATAAGTTTGTGAAAGAATGTGTTATAAATTCTTATGTCGGATCCCCAGTGCCTGCTAGCGTTTTTTCCAGGTGTATTTCTTGCGTGCTCCAGGTTGGCCGGGCTTCTTCCTCTCTTTGATTCTGGGGTCAGATGTCAGCAGACCAGCTGAAAGCAACAGATTTAAAGAAATACTGAATACTCTCTGTTTATATAGTTTTTTCTTGACCTCTTAATACAGATCAAAGATTAAATGTCTCTATGTATCCTAAAAAATGTGTCTGAAGAAGAGAATCTATGACTGGAGAGAGTATATATGTAATAATGTAACAGGACAAAAAAAGGTAAAAGTAAAAAAGAGACAGAGATGGTCTTACAGACAGGAGTTATAATTTCATATATGTTTGTTCATGCAGCTTTTTGCGCTTCTATAAAAGTAAATGCTATAACCACTAGGGGGCAGTTTGGAGCTGAACCTCGTACCCAACTTATATAACTTTACACTAAGTATTCTGGAATGCACCTTTTTGGTCACTGTGGAATGGCATGTAGAGTAATACAAAAAAATCGTGTTCGCTTTTCCTTAAAATCAGTCTTGTTCGCAATCATAAGCTGCCTCTCAAATTGTCAACCATAAGCTTATACTTTAGTCAATGTATTAATCTAAAAAAGGGATTTAGGTCATACTTTAAGATACCGTCTTTCATCTACAAGTGCACACTCACAATAGACAATTTTAAAATCCTGTAGAATAGCATACAAAACTTTTGGCATCTAGCCTTAAAAGAAAAGGTTCTATCAACAAACAGCACAAATTTGACTGACTAATATCAAACTGCAGTAACACAACTAATAAACAAGTCATATTTAAACCCTCAAGATCCTGAAGCTTATGTCCAGAAAAGTGTCCAAAATATTTCACAAATGCATGACACTAGACATTAGTGGGTGCGTGTCTCTCACTTACCTTGCCTCATGTTTTCCATGTCTCCATTGGAGACAAAGCTGAGCAGTGCTCTTGAGAGAGCCAGTCGCAGAGCGCCGGCCTGGGACGAGCGACCACCACCCTCCACTCTGGCCTCCACATCAAACCTTCCCAGCATGTCCATAAAATGAAGCGGAAACATCAGCTGTTCTCTAAAAGCGAAAAATTATTTTAATTAGTTTTTGTCCATGTACATGCCATACGGTCCCTCTGGAAAGAATGTCCAAGGAGAAAAAAAACCCATAGTAAAGAAAAACGATGCTTATGGGAACAATCAGATGTTTGTGTTTTGAAAGCCAATCTGGTCCCATTAAATAATGAAGGCAGGTGTAGTATAAAAGGTTAAGGACTTACACTCCTGGTATAAGGGTGTAAAGAAATGTCGGAATCTGAATCTTTTTAGCCCTCCATATATTCATATCAGAATCTGTATTTGGATTTAAATTCAAAGTGGCATAAAAACGAAAGTTTCATATACAGTAACACACACACACACACACGTATATAGTGATTTTGGAAGACACACATGACCACTGATCTAAATTTACAACATAAAATCTAATATTTGTTCCATTAAATTGTATTCATTTATTCCCAACAGTTTATTCTCTTAATTTCGTAGGGTTTCTCTTGGCTGCACTGCTTCCAGTACGTGTATGTTGGATTTTTTTGTCCAATCAGATTTCAGCCTCTATGTGCTGCCATGTCAATCTAATCTGCCAAGGGCCTTCGGGATCATTACTGATAGAATTCTTTTAACGTAGTCTCCTGAAGAATTAGCTCTGTTATTTTAAACAATCAGATTTCAAATTCGCCTCACAGGGCCAGCTAGCTTGCGCAGAATAGCGTCAGCATTTTTTCGTCCTCCGATTGGTTGGTCAGAGGGAAACTGTTACAGCCAAGTTTGACTGGAAAAACACTTCTGTTTGGCTCAGCACACATCAATACACCCGAGTTAGACTTTTTTATGCCTACGGAGGAAGAGAAATTGATTTGGTCTCGGACATACTTAAAAATATATTTTGAAGAAAAGCTAGACATCGTGAGGAGGTCGGCCAACCGTGAAGCTAGCTATCTTGCTTGTTCTCCACTTCCAGACCAGTGAAAACGAGCGGTACCACTGGATTACAGCCTCTGAAGAGCGGTGCAAATTATGACTATGCATCTCTGGTAAATAGTTTTTTACATTTTATTTACATTTTCAATGTTGCGTCATATTATTAGACAAATATTGATTCAGAACTGCTCCAGATGATGAAGGTGCACAGTTGCGGTGGTAGTGTAGAGGTTTGGAGTCTTAACTGGGTTTCTTGCTTTAGTAAAATGGTATTTCCATATGTGAAATACCGCTCTCTCTGTAATGCCACGCATTGTTATATCGCGTTTTTGTATAGTATCAATGGTTTCTATAATTGCGACGTGATGGTGTTATTAAGAGGTGGATTAAGTCGGGTGCGTCCCCACTGAAGGTCCAGGTACCAAATGCACAGCCCACCACTGAGATATATATATATAAAAAAGGATTTAAGCCAAAATTATTTTACTTCATTTAGTTTACACACTAACCTTTTAACTACATACGGAGCACCATGTTTCCCCACAGACCATTATTACTGATGCACCACCAGCTAAACTCTGGACCGCTCTGGGGTCTCGTTTATAAACGGGGCTGAAAAAACAGGCCACCGCCACTTTCCACGCAAAGGAAGGTACTGGGGAGCTGCGGTTCACTGAGGAAAACATGGATTTCAACATGTACTCTGAGATTCTGAAGCAGAACATGACGCCCTCCCTTCAGAAACTGTGCTGAACGGCAGTTTTAGAGCATAATAATGACCCTTAAACACACTGCCATGATGACAACTGCCTTGCTGAGGAAGTTGAAAGTATGTCTCCAGACCTAGTTTGGACACAGTTTTGACATGTTCACTTAGGGTGTACTCACTTTTGTTGCCAGTTATTTTGACAATAATGGCAGTAAATCTGTACTCTATACAAGCTGCACATTGACTAAAGTATATTCAATTTTCATTTCTATAATATTGTCCCTTGAGAACATATAATAAAATGCTTGCTGAAACGTGAGGGGTGTACTCACTTTCGTGAGATACTGTATATACCAAGTGCTTTAGAGTCATCAAGTCTGAAGGCTGTCACACTTCTGAGACCACGAAATCGTCACCCAACCTCCTCAATGGGTTAGGAGTGTGTGATAAGAGCAGGCCTACTACTCACTCAACTGTGTAATTAACCTTCCTCTAAGACTTACAAAAAAGAAAGAAAAAAAATAATACAATAGCATAGTGAAGAGAAAAAACTGCTGTGTATGAACATTTCCCTTTAGTGGCTTTGGCGTTTGGCATTCTAAAGGGCATAAAAGCCTAGAAATGACAAGAGCGCCTGTATTAAAATGTACAACAGGACAACTCCTTAACCCTTTTATTACAATGCCATGATTTTGCAAAAAAAGAACAACGTGTGAGGAGAAACGTAACAAGGCCTTCAGGAATAAAACAAATAATCGGTGTCATGTGTTACTACAATGAAGAATGATTTTCCAGGGAACGGCAAATGAAAAGTTTTACTCCTCCTCTCAACAGTCGCTCTTTTTACTCTCTCTTCTAAAGTTAATATGATGTAAATGTACAGCTTATTATGTTGTTAAGAACTTTTTTTCAATAAAAAGTTCACACACACACACACACCTGTCCAGCAGGATGGGGAAATACTGCACATAGTTCCTGCCATTAATTGTGATCCGGCCAGAGCCCTGGTCTCTGAGTGTGACGCTGGCCTTGGATGACTTTCTTCTTCCTATGGCATAGTACAAAGTACAGTAAGTGTGAAAAAGAGCAGCAGTAACATCACACTCATGTAGAATTTATAGTAGTGTACTGTATGTACTGTAGTGATGGTGAAACAATAACAGTTTTATGTGTCCGCATATGTGTGTGTGTGTGTACCATCAGACTGACTGAACGCCACTCCGTCCTCATTGTGTTGAAGTGCGGGAATCTCCTGCTTGCTGGACTGAACCTCCAGTTTCCTCCGGAAATGCTGCACAAACTCTTCCTCCATAGAGCAGTAAGGCATGGACAAGAGCCTTTCCATCAGCTGCAGGAACCGAGCATACTGCACACACGCATGCACGCACACACCGGCAAAGAAAACTGCATTCAATAGGACTTTACTTAAAATTGTTTCAAACAGCGCCCTCTTGTGTTATCTTTACAAAGTATGCCAGCTGAGAAAGCACCCATAGGATGGCATGACGGATGTTTGGCACTTACGTCATGTTCAGAGATATTTTCTACCAGTAACTGCTCCAGCTCCTCTTTCAACAGCCATCGGCTACCGCTCAGAGAGCTGGAAACACACAAAACATACACACAATTGTAATGCAATGATATGAAACAGATTTAACTTGATCTCACTCTTCCCATGTCCAGTGCACCAGTGAATTATGAAATCTTTGTAATAAGTCGACTCTGCTGTAAGACGCACTCTATCAGGATGGAATTAAACAAACAGCTGCGGAATAATAAGTTTGCTCAGTTGTGGATGGACTTGCTGATCCTTGTATAGGCATTTTTAGTCACCTGAAGAATGACTTTTCCACACTTTCTAATCTGCAGCTTTACAGATATTACTTTTGTCATCGCGCCGATTACAAAAACAGCCAGTCAGGTGGTCTTTGTAACGCAAGAACCTGCACCAGCCCCACAGTTCTAAAAAATAAATATCTTCCATATGAAACCACCTAAGGGAAGGTTTAAGCATTTTAAAACTCCGACTCCACTAAAAGATTCCAACCATTAACTGTCCGTGATGAACATATAATAGTAGAAAAATGAAAACTATGACTATAAAAACAACGTCTTTTATCCGCCTTTGTTCACAGCCTACAGATGTTTTGGGCTTTGGCTTGGCAAAAGTTTAACAATGTCAGAAATATAATAAAACACAGTCATGTGCTCCCAAACATCTTAAATCAAATCACTTGGTCACATGGGGTCAGTCAATTCACAATAAGAAAAGAGAAACACACCATCTCCTCTCCTTTAGTTTTACATATTAAAATAAGGAGCGATCGAAGAGGGCTTGGGTGTGCTTATATTGTACTCGGCAATGCTACTGTGTGATGCGTGCGAACGAGCCGCATTTAAAACGTATGGGGAAAAAAAGCCAAATATACAAGCCATGAAAAAAGGCCAAATATACAAGTGCAGAGGCTTAGAAATGGTTAGAATTTATCACAGATTTCAACAGGTCCTATTTCCCCAAAACTGCATGTCATTAGAAATCTTGCTGTACTTACATCTGTTTGGTGTCTTGAGTAAAAAGCCCTTTCCTTCTCAACTTGTCTTGATGTTTTTCTATCGCCAACACTTTCCCAAACATGTCCTGGAAGAAATAAGGATTTCAAAGCATAAATGCAGGGAAAAGACGAAAACTAAACAAGCTGGATTTTTTTTTTGTATTGTTTAATATCACACTGTCACAATAAGGTCAAAAATACATTTAAGTGAGACACAGCTTGAGGGGAAAAAACGCAGCAGTTTAAATAGTTCAAGTGGAAATGGACCCTATATGAATAAACAAAAAAAAAATTGATTCAGGAATTCCTTGAAAGAAAAAACATGGATTTTAACCCCCCCCCCCCTCACTTTATACACAAACAAACATACAAACACACACATACAGGGATCTCCATTATGAAAGCAGATCCCATCTCTGTCTCTTCAGCCCTGCCTGGATTTAATTGTGTGTGGGGGGAAATTGAATTGGGGAGCACTTGGGCCATAACCCCTTTCTCTCTCATCCACCCACCCACACACACACACACACACACACACACCTTCCCTCCTCCCGGCAGGAGGAGCTGCCATGCAGAGCCGGATGGCGTCCTCGGGCATTCTTGTCTAAATTGGCATCGCGCCCACGAGCCTGGAGTGCCCGTCAGGCGTCATGGCAATGAAGCGAAGCGGGGCAGGGTGCGTGTGTGTATGTGTGCGTGTACGCGCGCACACGCGCATGCAGCTCACGTCGGCCCTTTCCCCTCGGCCGCGCGAGAATTCATTTCCCCCCGCAATTATTCCGCAGCTGTTTGTTTAATTCCATCCTGATAGAGTGCGTCTAATCCACCGGCGCTCGCCAAAAAAAGCAAACATCGGGCAAAAACCAATTTTCGGTGCAAAAAAAAAAAAAAAAAAAAAAAAAAAGAGAGAGAGGAGTAATAGAAAAGAAATAGACAGAGCGAGAAAGAGCGGGAGAGAGAGAAACAGGAAAAAGATGAGTGGAATGCGCGGTGCACATTTGTAAAAAGCAGTCGGAGAAATTCAACCGAGTGATAGAAAATGAAGATTTAGACAGAATCAAGGCCACTTTGCTCGGTATTGAAGAGGCAAAAAACAAAAAATAAAGAAAAAAAGAAAAAGAGAGGGGGTGGGGGGTGTGGGGGCAGATAACGCACCAGATTTGATACGAGTTGTGAGCTTTTCAAATTCAATAAATCAGAGGAGCGCTGTACAGCATGACAATGTCTACGAGGTGGATTTTACAAGCAGCTTTTGAAGAAAAACACATCTTTATGCATTGTATGTGCATTAAAATGTAGGGAATAAGAAATATTTCAAATAGATGAAATGATAGAAGATTGTATTCCTCACTGAGTTATTGTTTTTGAATTTAAATCATCGGGAAATTTACGAATGAATGTCTATTCAGATATCAATGTCGAATATTTCGCAGATTACATAATTAAATCATGAAACAATCATATTAACAATTAAAGCTTGCTGTCAGATTTCTTTCAAGCTAATAAAATTGTTTGGATTTTAGACCAATGATCATGCAATAATTCGTCCAAAGAACAAAGATAGATAGATAGATAGATAGATAGATAGATAGATAGATAGATAGATAGATAGATAGATAGATAGATAGATAGATAGATAGATAGATAGATAGATAGATAGATAGATAGATAGATAGATAGATAGATAGATAGACCCATTTTGAGAATTTCTAATTTATAAGATTATTGAAACTATTGCTAATAATCAGATTTTTTTTTTTTTTCGCAGTTATTTGACTGCATAAGAATACAAGGCACACCGTTTCTTTCTAACTTAATTAAAATAGTTAACAGATCATCTTTGTATAAAATGATCTGTATTTTTCGCTCAAATTTAAATATACTTAGTTTTCTCTCACATTTTAAGATTTGAAATGGGTTCATGTACATGTTGTGATTTGTATGTGCGTGTCTACGGTCTTTCCTTTTCCCTCTTGTCCCAGTAAAATATTGCTCTCTGCCGGCTGGGGAGCTGTACGTTATTTTCTGATTTGACATACCTATTTAAATGAACAGCAGGGGGTCTCAGCTACTGCGGGCAAAAGGGGAGAGGCTCGGGGGCTCGGGCAAGTCGAGGACAATGCCACATTAATCAGCACGCGCGCACAAGATCTGCACTGCTATGGCGTCACGTCTTAGCCCAAGGTCGAGTCCGGAGATAAACGGCAGAGGAGAAAGGAGAGATGTGAAGGAGGAGAAGAAGGAGAAGGGGAGACATGAAAAAAAAGAAGAAACTTTGAAAAGGAATTAGCTGAGGTGACAAAGAGCTGGTTAGAGTGCAGTGATGTCTCAGGGGTTCATTTCCCAAATCCTCAATGCATGGCTGTACTTCTATAACACACACACACACACACACACACACACACACACACACACACACACACACACACACACACACACACACACACACACACACACACACACACAAAAATCTAAAATAGCACTAAGCCCAGGCATGTCTAGTGAAGTGTGTGCTGCGCCCTGCTGTAAATGCGATTTTGAGAGGCGAGACGGTGCGCAAAAAAAAAAAAAAAAAAAAAAAGTTACAGTGAACAAACCAGGCTCCTCTCTTAACCACACTCCTTTCTTCATCTCTTTCTGTCTTCATGTTTACTCCTCTCTAGTCTAGGCGCAGCCGATGTGCCACAAATATCGTATCAGGATTCTCAAAGACTTTTCTATAATATGCATTATGCATCACTATATACAAATGTGCCCACCAGTTTAGTGTACAGTACATTTAAATAAAAAATAAAAAAAAATTATAATAATATCAAGCCCATACTGTTAAATAGTATATCCCTGTTTTTGTCACTGGCACTGATATTAGCTTTGAAAAGCTTTAGCCTATGAAGCTTTAGCATAATGAAGTATTATGAACAAACATTTGTCCATTTAAAAAAAAGGAAAAAAAAAGAAAAAAAAAGAAAGAAAAAAAATAAAGAAAAAGAAAGAAAAGGGCAATCTACATCCACATCTTGATGTCCCCATCTGCTTCTGTTTGCTTTTTGTCAGACAAAGACTATTTAAACATGTTCATTTTAAAAACAAAACTAGATGGATTACTTTGAATCACAAGGCAAACCTAGAATCGAGGGGGAATAGAGGCAGTGTACGAAAGACAGTAAAAATGGAAAGAGACAAATAGCGACACAGACAGCAATTATTTAAAAATATTAATGCTCAACTCAACCTTGGGGTCACCAGGACATATAAATGGGTTCATATTTACTACCCTTTATTTATAGTGTAACTCTAAACTAGTAAACCTGAATATTTAGAGATTACTCAATAATAAGTAAAATGGCCTTTTTAATAGTAATTATTATTAAAATTTCATCAGCCTTTATTCAGGTTCGAGTTGCCAAATACACCAGACCTCAGAGGTGTGGCGGCCGACATGCTGTCATGCTAATCAAAGCCTTTATACCTAACACAGTCAGTGCTCAGGCCGGCTATTTAAAATAAAAATAAGCGGTTGTCGTTTTTTTTTGTTCAAAACAATAAAGAACATGATATTCATGGTACATATTGCAGTGTATGACCAAGATGTACATAGTCTATAGGGGTAGTTAAAATGTGTAACCCTTTAAAATGGAGTCACTATCAACAGGAAATTAAGGACCTTTTGTCTTAACTTGATAATTCAAGGCTAACATGTTGGTAATGCCACACAGACCATTTCACGTTTGTATTTTAGCACAAGGATCTGACATTTTAAATTATATATAATATAATAATATTGATTATTCTTTCTTTTTATTATTATTCCTTACAACATATTCCATACACTGTAGCTTTATAATAATATGATTTACCTGAAATTATTAGGATAGCATTACTTAAATGTATTAATACATTTTTTGTTTTATTAATCGATCTATTGAGGGATTTATTGATTGGTTGATTGACTTGTTACCCAGCGACAACACAAGGACAACACGGGCTGCATCCAAAACCGTATATTACACACAAATCAAACTTTCATGTTTTGTGACTTCTTTTTAATTGGCTTTCTTTTGGCTTTAGTCTCTTCTTCAGGAGATGAAATAAAATTTGCTTTAGGTGATTGACTTGGCCAGTATAAAACCTTCCATTTTTCTCCTCTGATGAAACCCTTTGTTGTCTGTCTTGCTGCATGACAAAGTTCCTCACAATCAGACTGGCTGCATTTCTCTGTAAATTAACAGGCAGAATAATTTTGATTTCTGAATTCATTTTTCTACTACCATCAGGAGTTATATTATCAATAAAGATTTGTGGGCTCATTTCAAAAGCATCTATCCAAGTCCAAATTAGCTCTACCTCCACCGTGCTTGGCCTTTACTACACAAGGTTAATCTCGGTTCCAGAACTTTTGTGGCTCATCTCAGTTATGCAAATTCCAATCTGGCCTGCCGGATTTCCAACTTGGTCTTGCGGATCCAAAACATTCAGAGGGGAACAGTATGTCTGAAGAAATCCTGACCAAGAAAATTCCCAAATTTTGAGGAAATTATGTTGATGTGGTAAATGTGTTTTCCTCCTATTCCATTGTGTACACAACCATGAAAGCCAGGGTCTGTATATATGATATAGTGTAGATTTCTCTCACAATTGCAAATTTTTACCTCATAACAAAAAAGTTTAACTACACAATTTCGACAATTTATTGGGTTTGCAAGCAAATTTTATAAATCTGATTTTTTTACATCACAACTGAATTAACATGAGGAATTGGTATGTTTTTACCTCAAAGTGGAGAGTTAATATTGTTTGTTGTATCTTGTTTTACCTCACAATTAAGCATTAATACTACACAGTAGTGACTTTTTACCCAACAAAGAATTGGTATTATGCTAGTACAACATATTACCTCTTAGTCCAATGTTAATAAACTAATTATTATTTAAAAATTGTGCACAGGTGAAATATTTGCTCCAGTTACTATTACACAATTGCAACTCTTTCCACCTTTTATCACAGCTGTGAACTGGAGGGACTTTTTCCTTCAGTTCCTACTGGAAGAATACCTCAGGCAAGTGCAGAATTGTGATATTTATACAAATATATATATTTTTAAAGCTAGATAAATCATCCTAATACGTTAATAAATGTGACAAATAAGCTTGCATACATGCAGAAATGCATAGTTAATAACAACAATAGCAAGCAGAAAAAAGGATTTTACCTCAAACATATAAAAAAAAAAAAGTGAGGCAAATGTCTAGTATTACTTCTGTACCTAAATAAAATGTCTCCTCCATTGTCTCATCTTTTTTGGTCGCTCACATAGACAAGGCTTATGAACTCAAAGGTCATAGTACACCTAGATTGGCAGTGTAAACTAAAATCCAGTGCAGCAAGAAGTGAATGTTTGTATTGTGCACCAGAAAAGAAGTCTGCTGTTTTGCAGTATAAGAGGATAGCAAATAATAAATGCTACCCCTAAACCTCTACATGTTGTGCCTCTACTTTTGCTTGTAAAAGATGCTAGTAACTTAGATTTTCAGTCAGATAACTAGACAGAGAGCTGCAGCAAATCTGAGGGAGATAAACTATAGAGAGAAAGACAAAAAGATACAGGAAGACAGACCAAGAGAGACTGCACTTACATGCATGAGGGAGTAGTAGGCTTGTTTCCCAGTGTAGAAAAGATAGTGGAAAGGGCGGCCGTCCTCGCCCCACTGCACCGCTGCACAAAAACACACAATTTTACACATTTTATAATTAAACTGTTGTGTTAACGCTCAGTTATCGCAAAAACAGACAAACAATGCCTCATTTACATACCTGCCTGCTTTGGGAAGATCAGATCTGGGTGCTGAAATACAAATATACAAATGTGAAATATGTGTGCCATGTGTGTTCCGAAGACATTGAGATTTGTTAACGCTAGCTATCCTCAGTACAGAGTCAAGTCATACCTTCATTATCGGTCGGGCTCGCTTCTCAAAGAGACCAGAGGGAAAGAGATATGCTATGCATCTCTGCAGAGTAGAAAAAAAAAAACACAACATGAAATAAACTATTACATCAGTAGTACTCATTACTATAGAATACCAACATTCATTTAATTTCTTACTATTCCATTTAAACCTCACAAAGAAATCGTATGTAATTTTCCAGTACGGATACTTACATTTTAGCAATATTTAACGCAATACAATGACTGCATTACACTGAATGTGTGCACTTTTTAATACATCATGTGATCATTTATCGTCACCAGGTCAGTGCTAACATCATTACCCTTCAGATGGCCAAAAAACAAAAAGAGAGGCTATTTGTGAGCTAACAAAAACCAGAACAATGAAGGGAAAAAAGGTGAAAGAAGAGAGCGAGAATGAAGTGAGATGACAGCAGATGCAGTGGAAAAAAGGACACGCAGTCATGCATCACGCTGTCAAAATGGGAGAATTCGAGAGAGTGTGGCGAAGAGAGAGCGAGCAAAAGAAACAAGAGGGAAGACAGAGTGAGGATGAGAGAAGGGGACGGATGTAGAAGGCGGTGACAGATGAAGGCAGCACCTGTTAATACCTTGAAATGCAATATGGTGCAACTCCCAGAGGGAGGTGTAGCCTCATCACGCCGTTCTGCAACACGGTGCTGCCAAAACTTTGCGCAAGGTGGCCAAACTTTGTCCGATGTTGTGGCGACAGATACGTACTTAACTACACAGTCCACTTCTACTTAAACTTCCCTTTGTGAAGTTTTTGCAGTCATTCCTTTTATATACTCAATTTCTTTAGGGTGAGGGCAGGAATACACAAAAAGGGCAAAGTCAGGGTAATACGTGTTACATGTATTACAATGGTAGCAATTATAAATGAGAACTGCTTATTGTTTTGCCTCTTTTTTTCTTTTCTTTTTTCAAACTAGGAGTAGGTTCCTGTTTGAATAGGGCCTCATATAAATATTAGGCTTTCTATTAAGGCAGTCTACAAAAGGGAATGCAAGGTCAAAATTTTACAACAAAGTTTTACAAAAATCCAGACTTTTTAATGAAGAAATGGTGAGGGGAAAAACTTCCTGAAATGACCAGTGGAAGGAATATTGAGAGGAACTGAACTTCAACTGTGCTTTTCAGAGTAACAAAAAATGAAAGAAGTATGTTGATGAGCTATACACCATGAGTATCACAAGCCTACGATTAGAGCATTAGAACAGTAACTAGGTGAGATTATTCACATTTAAAAAGGGTGAGAATATAGTGGGCAATCTTTAGAGTATTTGTGTGGGATTGTCTCCAGCAACAAAGCATAGGTCACAATCAGAAGAAAGTCTCAAGATGAAATCAGGCAGATCCGGAGGCTGGGTGAAGCCGCAGCAGTGGAAGTGTGTCCGGATATCAAGTCTTGAGCACACATATTAGTTTTGCGCTGCATAACTCTGCACTGTACTGTACTTCACTCAGCATTTGTGAGTGTTTGCACGTCCAGTGGCATCAGAATTTATTTGATGCTCATCTGTGATGTCTTTAGAGACCCTAAATCCTAATCGCGATGCAAATTTGAGCCGATTTAACCCTTTTTCTGCCATCTCTGGAAAGCGCTAGCGATACTAACATTGATGTAAAAATTTATATACAATTCTTTCATGATTTTTTTGCTGTCACATGCTACATAGTATGAATTGTATGTAACGAAAAACTTGCGAAAGCATACCAAAAGAGAAAATATAATAAATTTGTTCTCAGGACTTTTGGACTGGCTCACTGCCACATAAGCTTTTACGGAAGAAGCAGTCACACAGCTCGCTTAACCGATGTAAACAAGCTGGCGCGAGTGTGCCGCTGAAATGAAAAGTTCAGCGGTGCAGCTCTGCATGTTGAAACCCATAAGCATCAGTGCTGCTTTTATCACAGTTGTCACCAGTCCTGGCATTGGATTCTGAAGTCTTCCACACCACCCGATGGGTTTCGAGAAAATGCAGAGTGGGACCAAAGACACAGTGCAAGACCGTGCCTTGCGTGTGACAGCAAAGGGAAAGCAGGTGAAGAGAAGGTGAATTACTTCCTGCTGGCACAGCTGGCCCACACCTCTGCTGCACTCACAGCAGAGCTGGCAACCTGTTCGGTGCCCCGGCAGTCCAAGCCATTCCCCGCTCGTCTGGCAGAGGCTCGGTGGGTGTCACTGCCTCTTAGCCACGCTGGCACTGAGGACTCAATTCATTAACGATGGTGGAGGATTGGGGATAAATGCAAATTGGGCACATTTGGTGTGATGAATCAATTACAGTCCAGAAAAAGGACAGAGAGAGAAGCATTAAAGTATCTTTGAACATCACTGTCCTCCAATAACCACTGCAGAGGCTTCGTCTTGGCTTCTTCCCAGAAGCAAAGCTTTAGGCATTATGGCAGAATTTGGACGCAGAGCTGAAGTGAAACTCCAGCCAAGCCCAATAATCACAGTTTTTACCAGTGTGAAAGCTTATTTTTGTCTTTCTATAGCAACAGTAGCATCTTCTTAATAGAAATTTACCTCAGACATACACAAATATTCAGTCAAATGATATTTCAAAGACAGATGCTGTTGACTATTGGCAATAAAATTATGGGTCTGACAGTATTTCCTGCTGTAATTTATTCCTACAGTTCTAAAGCATTATCATTTCTATAGTACAAACTCATACATAGGAACTTGCATGGCAGATGTGCCACATAAATAATCAGATCTCTGTTTCAGTTTACTTAATAAAAAAAATAGAATTGCTGATTTGAAATTAGCAGTTAGGACATGCCAAAATGTATGGCATGTTTCTCGGGTGTCAGTGCAGTTATTCGTGTCATTCCTTATGCACTAAGTATAACGGAAATTTCAAACGCAATCCGAGTCATATTCTAAAAAAAAAAAAATAATTAATTAAAAACACACCAACAGATTTCACCTGCAAAATAAATGATACAAATAAGAACATAATTTAGCTACACTACTAATTATGAATATTTAAAAAAAATTATAATTTGACTATTCAGTGAAACCATACAAAAATACAATGTTTATTTCTGCTGGCTGTAATAATTATATACTTTGAAACTACTGTACTATATTTAAGCTTTGCTAAAATATGATTTACGCTTTATTCCTATTATTGATTTATTAATTTATTCCTCATCTTGCCACAATCAGGATACAGCACCAATATCTTCGCTCTTTGCCTAAACCGGGACACATTTCAAAGCTGGTTATAATGAACCGGTCGGGCGAAGTTCGCAAAATGGTTTACAGTGGGAACCGTTCCAAAAACCCCCAGAAATAAACGGCCAAAAAGCTTCGTTTTCTGAAGAGAGCGTTGGTGTCGCCCCACACCAGATGTACCGGCTAAAGCTTTTTAACTAATCACAGTAAAAAATGTGAATGTGGAAAAAAGGTTACAATTAGATTTTGCATTTTTAACCTGTTTAATGCAGTATAGTAAAGTAAAAAGTAAAAAAAACAAAACAAATAAATAAACATGCTACTTGGACATCATAGGGATGTGGATTTCAAATCAATTGAGCATTGAATCTCAAAGATCACAAATTTCCTGCCTCCTGCAAGTTTGACTTTAACTCGTGAGCACGTTAGAATGTGTCAAATTTTTTCGGAGGGAGATTACACCACAGCGCTGATGAATTCTCGATTCTGATTGGTCCAAAGATGTTACAAAAGCAGATTTGACTGTAGTGTCAGCTGCATAGCAAATCATAATTTTATATTAAGTGCTTGTGCTGGTACTAAGTTGTAATTTCTCTAGGAAAAGCGCAGACATTTGGCCTTGCTCTGACCCTGGATGGAACAATTCCAAGATCTGATCAGTTTATTTGCTGGTTAAAATTAGAATGTTGACAGATTGACACATGGACAAGCAACCGAAAAACATCATTCATTCTCTATCTACTAGCAAAAATCTCAAAATTGTCATCAAACTGCTTTTGGTATACAAGGAATTAAAACATTGGGATGCGTAGGTCTTATAAAAGAATCAACTTCAGGATGAAAGCCACATTTTACGGCCCAATCGGTTTTATCCATATAACACGAATGATGGTTGTAGTAAAGCCAGGTCCAGCTAATACTCAAAACACCTTTTAAACATTTTTTTTTTATATATAACTCAACCAGCCCATAAGCTTACATTTTGACCAACATTTCATTTAAAAGCAACTCAACAAGAGACAAAACAACCTTGTCCTAATTTCTTTTCCTGCACCTGATCCCACACACCTCTTTTTGATTTTATTCAAAATTGACTAGCGTGTTGCATTTGCGCTAATGATACTCATTACACCAACATGAGCCATTAAAATAAACCCAACTGTGCTTTTTACTACTTAGCCACTGTCTTATGCCACATTATGAAGTGTATTTTGAAGTAACGATTACAAATACAAAGTCAGATGTGGTGGATTAACAGTGGTTTATGAATGCATAAGTTTCACTTGTGTGTTAGCTCTAGTGTAAAATGTATATACAGTGCAAACTCGATACTCGCTGGGGTTATGTTCTATGACCCCTCACGAGTAACAAGAAATCGTGAGGTTTTGACCCAAGGGGAATTATTCACGTACTGTAAACTCGACAGAAACTGTGAATTATTTGTCAAATTACTTACTACTAATTAATTACTACTTTAAATGAATAATACAATAATAAAACAGTTTTTCAAACATTTTTATGTAATTTATTAGTAAAAACTATTTTAAAATGTTACTCCGAACGTTCTCGCGAACTATCAGATTTTTCGCGAGGTACTCTTAGTCTGGTTCCGAATGAAAAGTCGTGAACTATCGAGGTCGCGAGTGTCAAAGTTCCACTGTATTCATAATCGTCAGGCTTGTTGTTTGTATCTGATGATAAACTCACTGTTTAAGGTACAACACTTAATGAGTGCTAAAGCCAAGTGCTCATGACACACAGGATTTGTGTTAATCAGTTCCCTAAATCCCAAATTCTAGTAAAACATCTTCCCAGGAAAAAAAAAAAGATGTGGAAATTGAATGTTATTGTAACAGCTAATGGGGACTAAATGTGGAATGGGACGTTCAAAAAGCACATACAAACCTATAATCAGGTGTCCACAAACTTTTCTGTATACAGTATATAGAGTATAGTGATCGTATGCTTCTTACATCTATGTCCTCCTGTGTGAATGCCTCGGGGTCTTCTCCCATCATGTTGGCCAGGTGCCGCTTGCCGATATTGAACTCGTCTATTTGTTTTTTAATGTACTCCTCAGAGAACTTTTCAGGCCCAGCCGCTGCCAGGTTCTTCCTCCATGAAGCAGAGGATACACAGATCTGCCTGCTAATTAGCTACAGAGAGAAAAAAAGACAGTGTTAAACAATATCAGTATTCACTGCCACAACATAATTTTTTTTAGAAAAACTACGTTGGCTATGAAACTACAAAAAACAACGTTGCAACGATGTTTCACATCACAGTGCAATACAGCCAGCATTACCAGACGCAACAGAAAATTTTGATTCACAGGCTTCAACAGAATTTTACCTGAATGCACATGCAATTACATTTCCCATAAAAGTCCTGTTACAGTGATATAAAATATTTGATTTTACGTTAGTTACTTTTTTTTTATTGTTTTCTTATGTAAAGTGCGTTGAGGAGTTACTTTTAAAGGTGCTTGAAAAAGTTATTATTCTTACTGCTACTACTAACTATGACTACTACTGCAGCAGATTTGTATATGAAATGTTATTTTTCCAAACATCCATGCTTCTTTGCGAACTCCTGGCAGAATGAAGAATGCTTTCCTGTTGCAGCATTCAGGGACCGCAGCACATATATCCTATGCATAGATAAAATATAAGCTCTGTTTTACAAAAAGAAAAAGGTAAAAAGATCGCATCACTGTAAACTCTGAATATACTTTCTCTACCATCTCCAGGGCTGTAAACCACAACTAACTAAAATAAAATGTGGAGAACAAAATGCTTCATAATTTCCAACAGCCTGCTCCATTTTTATAAGTAAATGAATCTCTAATCTTCTAACCTGTAAAATGTATATAGATTGTAATAGGATATTAAACAAAGCTGCCACAAAGGAACTATAAAAAAAGACAGCTTAAGGCAAGCGGATGGGCCAAATTTGTTCTTCATTCTGAAGTGAAATTTGTTACACTTTTCCACATCTTCAGTCAGTCATTACCAAATACATATCAAAAATTGATGACACAAACACCACAATAACAACATATTAGCAGAATATCATTTACTAACCCCCTACCAGATTGGAGAATAAATAAATGATAATTTCTTTGTAGCACTTCTGTATGGTATGTCTGCATTCACACACTCAATCTTGATTGACTGGGGCTCCTGTTTGTCATGCAGACTTGTTACATACATAAGAATGCCAGGGGCAGGAGAAAGAAACGTTTACATGTTACATGTTATAAATCCTAAAAAATATGAAACGGATGATGCAGTGAAATAGTCAAAGGGCTTTGGAGCTGCTGGAGGTAATATGCATCCAGAAAGGATTTAGGTCTCAAATAAAACGCAGAAAAAGAGGGCTTAATTCAATTTTTTTATTTACATTTGTGTTAATATAAAAAATTAGTTTTTGGTTTCAATCAAGGTTCTGGTAACCAAACAGAACCTCTGCTTAAATTCTGAGATAGAAATACACAAACCAACATGCAAAAAAAACCCTCCTAAAACAAAGCCGTATGTGCACATTCCTTTAAGAGATTAAAAACAGATTCCTCCACAGCATCACATATAGTGAATACTATAAATATATATTTTTTCAAATAAAGCTGACCCCATTAGGAATGGCATCCATTACAATAGCAAACTGACAGTTATTTTATACATAGACAGTAACTCTAGAGTTCTTCTGAGCCTGAAGTCTGGGTATTATTATCACATTTAATGCATCTACCTTGGTCATGAAGACATGAGGATCATACTCTCTGGCTTTTCATATTCATATATATATATATATATATATATATATATATATATATATATATATATAATTCTTACTTTTTTATAATTATTCCTTACAAAATATTCCATACACTGTAGCTTTATAATAACATGATTTACCTGAAATTACTAGGATAGCATTACTTAAATGTATACATTTATTTATTTTTTTATTAATTGATCTATCTAAAGAGATTTATTTATTGATTGATTGACATAATGGCATTCATTTTAAATCAACTTGTTACCCAGCGACAACACAAGGGCAACACGGGCTGCGTCCAAAACCGTATATTACAGCACTAACTAGGACGCCAAAACACAGTGCTGACCCGCACTATTCTGCACACTATCTAGTACTGAAGTATGCGCTTCGGGATGTGATCTGTCATCAGCAAGCTGTACCGCCAGCCACTACAGCATGCGATCAAACCAAAAATAAATACAGCTCTCAAAATTAATATAAAACAAGAGAAGAGCTTTTACCTGTGTGCTCGTGCGTGGTGTGAAAAAAACCGAGCTTAAGCTGATTTTGTTACATTTTGAGAAAAGGGTGCTCACTGCTCTACTACTGGACGCAGCCATGTTGGATTGCAGGCGCACGATTTTACCGGAAACAGTCGTTCGTTTGTGCACTGCGTCATTTCCGTTTCTCAAAGCTAGCCGTTTCAATTGCGTTTTCGCATATACACACACACACACACACACACACACACACACATATATATATATATATATATATATATATATATATATATATATATATATATATATATATATATATATATATATATATATATATATATTGTATATTATGAATTTTACATTCGTGTAAAATATAATGTGTAATTATTGCGAAAAAATATTTTATACGGTGTGTTTTTTTCTCTTGGAATTTAGGCAATATCTAATACATTTTTATTTTTATTATTATATGTTTTTTGCAGTACAAAGTCGGATTTTCCCCACATTTTCTATATTTCTGTTAACAAAACAATATTTACATTTATTATTATTATTATTATTATTATTATTATTATTATTATTATTATTATTATTATTATTGAAAAAGATCCCAAAGCGGGTCAGTATTTTTCAGCTAATGTACGCCAAAAGTAGTTCCAGCCATGACCGCATTACATTTTCAAATCACTCCGCCAAGGAAAACCTAGCCTTTTGTCCACCAAAGCAAATAAAGCTAGCTACAAACAATTTTATTTTTAAAGTTCAGTTATTTTGATCAATTATTTATTATTTTAGGGATAAACTTACAAACAACAAATACATAAAGTAATTAAATAACATTTGTTAATAGCATTCACATTTAAAATTGATCATTATTAGCAGTAAAGGCTTTCCTGTTTCAATTGTTGCAGATGGAAAATAGAATGAATAAATGAACACATAGTTGTTTAAAGTGATTTTTGTCTCGCCTCTAGCCTCTGTTACTAGTTTTACATTTACAGCATTATCTCACAAAAGTGTGTACACCCGTCACATTTCGACATTCATTTTAGTAGATCTTCTCAAGTGACAATACTATAGAAATGAAACGTGGGTATATTTTAGAGTAGTCGATGTGCAGCCTGTATAGCAGTACAGATTTAATGTCCTCTGAAAATAACTCAACATGCACATTATCTAAGTTAAATAATTAATATTAAAAAAAGTTATTTAACGTTGTTGTCTCTATTGTCTTGTGCTGTGTTTATTATTTCGTATTGTCAGTATTGTCTTGAATAGTCTGTATTGTCTTGTATAGTCTAAGCTATATGTAGTGTTATTTATGTCTGTACATTTTAGAGTCAACAACAGCTGGAACTAAATCCCTTGTGTGTATCAACACATTTGGCTAATAAACCTGAGTCTGATTTAGCATTTAACATTTTTGGAGGATGTCTTAGGTGTGCTTTGTAACTGGACCACCAAAGTCTTTAGTATTTCATTCAATTGGCGATAAACCTAAGCAATTTAACTCTAGGTTGATTGTAGTCTGATGGCATATTCAAAGTAAGTTTGGAAAGCAATTATTTGTTTGTGCCTGAAATCAGTACTCTTTGGTTTGGTCTGAAGTTCTTCTTTACTGAGCTATTTATTAGCCACAGCAATCACATTGCTGTGCTCCATAGGCATGTGCTGCATTACAGCAGATCAATGCTCTGTCATTACATGTACCACCATGATGGAGCTGGAGCTTGGGCTAAGGCATATTCATCAAACTGACGGGCTGCTAGCCTCTGGCTCGTGCCAGACCACGTGCGACACTCGTCACTGCCATGATGAACTGTGTTTGTGCTCAGACTTTAGCTAAAAGCGTGCGTTGGCTCTCTAAGACAAATAGACCTGACCCCTGGTCTCTAATTCACAGTAGGGGGTTAGGGGCTAGGCATAAATCATACATTAGCTAAGGCCTAACTGTGTTAACACAGAACTAGCAGGCTTGGTGTTTGTGTGGATTTTTTTGTGTGGATTGAGAGAAGTTACCTTTTTGGTTTCTTGTGTAAACTATGAAACTGTACACTCCTGAACATTATGTAGAACTCTTCAATGTTTGTTTAGAGGTTTATATCAAGTCTTTCTCATTTTAATGTTAAAAAAAGTGTATTTTAGCACTTTGTTACAGAGAGCACATTTTTTTTATAAATTCAGCCCTTGATGTTTTAATTAATTAATTGAATAGTAATAATGTGCTTGTGATGCACTCAAAAGAGGTAGTACTAGATTACTGGAACTATTTTGCCTTATTTCGTCACACTTACATGCCGGTTTGATTTTTTTAGGATTAAAGATTAGTATTGCAGAAGTCTATGGCTTGGTTTTCTTCTCTGAGGATTAATCAACATTCTCCTCCGCTCAAGGAATTTTGGAAAAGTGGGCTCAGTCCAGTAAGCAAGTCATTAATACTTGAAAGGCAAAGGAAGCGTGTCTGTTTGGAGAACATGAGCAGAATGCCAGAATCTGTGGAATGAATTGTGGTTAGTGTTACCATTTGTGAAGCATTTGAATATATAAAAAAAATGAACGAACAAAGTCAGAGTGAGAGAGATCTGCTGAGCCTTTAGTGGTCGTGGTTCAGAGCTTATTGTAATCACAATTTTCACAGTGCTTTACAGCGATTTCCTAATATCCTTACTGGCTCGTGCCAGGATAAGCGCATCTCACCGTCTCGCCTTAAAGCTGTTATACTACTTAGCTCTGCTGAGTTATGGCCAACACAATCACAATCACAGGGCAGCATGCTCCGAGCTGCTTTTCCGCTAGCATTTTCCACCATTCATGCACAATTCACTGCTAAAAAGCATCTCAATAACAAAAAATACTGAGCTTTAGCCAAGAACTCGAGTGAACTAAAGTGAACCCGATTTGGGCGCATCAGGATAAAGGCAAAGAAGTGGATTAATTGATTACACAACTATTAATCTTAAGCCTTTAAACATTAAATGCATCCATAAACAAGATGTGATTGTTGGAGAGTCAGGAAGTTGGATATCAAGGGCTGGTTGAATCAGTTAGTAGAAATATTAGCAAAGTTTGTGAACTTTGAGAACTACATGCATAGGACAGAGTGCCTATTAGTATGTGCTTTTGAATACTTGATTCTGATTGTTCAAACAATGTTTAATTTATTTTCTATAACAGCAGCTTTGACAGTAGTTTGGCCTACTAGAGTGCGAGTAGAGTGCTTTTTTCAAATTACTTTGCTCAAACTATGCAACTATTTCTATAAAGTACACAGGTACAATGCTACATTGTCAAAGCTAAAGGTAGCACTTTTAAGATTGTGACACTTGAAATGTAGACTCATATGTTTCAAAATGTAAAAATATATATTTTCTAAATGAATATAAAAATAAATAAAAAGAACTACATTGTAGAACATACGCAGGGTGCCTTCCACTAATATTGGCATCCGTGGTACAACCCCAATTCCAAAAAAGTTAGGATGCCTCGTAAAATGTAAATAAAAGGATTGTTTGCAAATCTATTAAGCCAATTTGTCATTCACAATAAAACATAGAAAACATATCAAATGTTTAAACTGGGGAAATTTATAATTTTCCGGAAAAAAATAAGGTAAATTTAAATTTGATGACTGCAAGTCTCAAAATTTGGGACAGGGCCATGTTTACCACTGTGTAGCATCCCCTCATCTTTTAGCAACAGACCATATATATCTGGGAACTACGGAGACCAGTTGCTGTAGTTTTGGGAGAAGAATGGTGTCCTGTTTGTCTCTGATGCAGGATTCTAACTGCTTAACAGTCCTGGGTCTTCTTTGTTGAATTTTTTATTTCATGATGCACCAAACATTTTTATTCTGTGAAAGGTCTGGACTGCAGGCAGGCCATTTTAGCACCTGGACTCTTTTACCACAAAACTATGCTGTTGTAATAAAGGCAGTATGAGCTTTAGCATTGTCTTGCTGAAATATGCAAAGCCTTTCCTCAAAAAGGCATAGTCTGGATGGAAGCATATGATGCGCTATGATGAACACCTGTGTATACATTTCCGCACTGATGGTGCTTTCCCAGATGTGCCAGCTGCCTGTTCCTTAGGTACTATGGCACCCTCAAACTATCGAAGATGCAGGCATTTGAACTGAGCACTAAAAACAAGCCGGATGGGGTCCCTCCTCTTTAGTCTGGAGGACATGTTATATATGGGTTCCAGAAAGAATTCAAAATTTAGATTTGTCTGACCACTAAACAGTTTTCCACTTTGTCTCAATCCAATTTAAATGTGCTTTAGCCCAGAGAAGGTGGCAGTGTTTCTGGATCAAGTTCACACATGGCTTCTTCTTTGCATAAAAGATGTTCAACCTGCATTTGTGGATGACATGGTGAATTGTGTTGACAGATAATGATTTCTGAAGGTGTTTCTGAGCCCATGCGGTGATTTCCATTACAGAATCATGTCTGTTTTTTAATGCAGTGCTGCCTGAGGGCCCGAAAACCATGGGCATCTAATATTGCTTTCACCCTTGTCCCTTGCACGCAGAGATTTCGCCAGATCCTTTAAATCTTTTAATTATATTATGTACTGTAGATGACGGGATTTTCAAAGTTGCTGGACGTTATGATGAGGAACATTATTATTCTGGAATTGAATTACAATTTATAGGTGCAGTTTTTTGCAAAATTGTGAACCTCTGCCCATATTTACTTCTGAGAGACCCTGCCTCTCTAAGATGCTCTTTTTATACCAAATAATTTACTCACATTTATAACACTATGAGTGTGTTGAGAAGGTGGAGGGAAAATTTTGAGCAGTTGATGAATGAGGAAAATGAGAGAGAGAGGGAAGTGTGGATAATGTAGAGATGGTGAGGCAGGAAGTGGATGGGATTAATTAAATTCAATTTAATTCATTTTTATTTGTATATGCGCTTTTAACAATCAACATTGTCTAAAAAAAGAGGAACCAGACTCAAGAGGGAACCCATCCTCATCTGGGTTGCACCGAATGTCCATTTATTGCAGATATACAATGTTGCAGAGTGCTGTAATGGTGATCAGAAGCACTGTAGCAACTGTAGTCCTGAGTCAGTGTAGCAGACTGTTGACATTTACTCCAATCCAAATCCATCCTCAAAGCTCCCGTTCTTACTCCGGAATTTCATGGAACCACCCAAGGTGTTGATGAGAAACCGTCCCCAGCTGCACAGAGTGGCCTCCAATCGAAGAGAACACTATCCAGAGGCAGGCCTGGACAAAGTGGGAAGATCCACGGAGGGAAGAGGGGCAGGAACAGTGGTCACTGGAACCTCAGGAGCATGTTTAACAAATTATTTAAATGATTAGTAAGAGGGAAGTGAGAGCAACTATTAAGAGGATGAAAAGTGAAAAGTCGTTTGGCCCAGATACAAATCAGTGGAAGCATGCAGATGTTTAGGAGAGATGGCATTAGAGTTTTTAACTTGATTGTTACCAAGATTTTGGAAGGTGAGAGGATGCCTGAGGAATGGAGAAGGAGTGTGCTGGTACCGATCTTTAAGAATAAGGGAGATGTGCAGAACTACAAGAGAATAAAATTGATGAGTCACACCATGAAGTTATTGGAAAGAGTAGTGAAAGCCAGGCTGAGAGAAGAGGTGACCATCTGTGAGCAAATGTATAGTTTTATGCCAAGGAAGAGCACCACAGATGCATTAATTGCTTTGAGAATGTTGATGGAGAAGTATAGAGAAGGTCAGTAGGAGTTGCATTGTGTGTTTGTGGATTTAGAGAAAGCATACGACAGGGTGCTGAGAGAGGAGTTGTGGTATTGTAGGAAGAAGTCAGGTGTGTCAGAGAAGTATGTGAGGGTGGTGCAGGACATGTATGAGAACAGTGTGACAGCAATGAAGTGTGCAGTAGGAACGACAGACTGGTTCAAGGTGGAGGTGGGACTGCATCAAGGATCAGCTCTGAGCCCTTTTCGTTTTGCAGTGGTGATGGACAGGTTGACGGATGAGGTCTGACAGGAGTCTCTCATGCAGGGTTGAAGATCCTGATATTTTCAATGGGAGTGACGAGGATGGACAGAATTAGAAACGAGTTTATTAGAGGGACCACGCATGTGGGACATTTTGGAGACAAGGTGAAGATGGATTGGACATGTGCAGAGGTGGGACACAGGTATATCGGTAGAAGAATGCGGAGGATGAAGCCACCAGTAAGGAGGAAAAGAGAAAGGTCAAGGAGGAGGTTTATGGATGTGGAGAGGGAAAACATGCAGGTAGTTGCTTTGAAAGAGGCAGATGTAGAAGACAGGGGGGTATGGAGAGGGATGATCTGCTGTAGCGACCCCTAATGGGAGAAACCAAAAGAAGAAGAAGATTTACTGACCTGTTGCCAATTAACCTTATTAGTTGCAAAATGTTCCTCCAGCTGTTTCTTTTTAGTAACATTTACTTTTTTAGTGTTCTGTTGTCCCATCATAATTTATTTTATGTGTTGTGACTATTAGTCAGTTTTTTAATTTAAATAGCACATTTCCTCAGTGTGATATGTTTTCTATATTCTGCTGTAAATAAAAATTGTGTTTAAAAATGTTTTGCAAATTATTGCATTCTGTTTTTATTTACATTTTCACATCAGCTCAACCTTTTTTACACAACGAAGGCTGTGAAAAACTGCCTTTATTTTTTTTTTACCTTTTGATATTTCATTTAAAAAAGAAAACACTCTACTATAAAGTGATATCAGACACAACACAGCTTATTAATCTGCTACATTTTATTATTAAAACAGTTTGTGATACATCTCAGTGCCAATATAACAGGTCTGAGTCCTCTTATATAATGCCTGATGAAGTTGGAGAATACATCTGAGAATATTCCTCCATGTCTTTAAATTTTGAGTTCCATGATGGTGGACTCTCCTCCTCAGTTCATCCAAGCCATCGCAGTACCTTGATTTTGTGGTCAGTAAACCATTTGTGTGCTGATTTTGATGTATGTTTTGGCTGATTGTCCTACAGGTAAAGGCAGTAATGTGTTCATTTAATATCTGTTGATCTTTGATAGAGTCCATCTTAACAAAATGTCCAGGTCCTCTAACAGACCAAAAAATTTGAGTCATCATTATATTTAATCATCAACATGAGGTACTTTTTCATATGTATTCTTCTCGGTGTGCACCGAACCCACCTCTGGTGTTTATTACCACAAAAAAAGCTTGATTTTGGTTTCATGTGACCATAGATCCTGATCCGATTTGAAGTTCCAGGAGTGTCTGCCAAACTGAGAATGCTTGAGTTTGGTTTTGGATGAAAGTAGAGCTTTTTTTTCTTGAAACCCTTCCAACAACTTGTGATGATATATGTGATGATAGGCTGTAGTTTTGTATACTTTTTTTTACCCCAAGACACAACTAACATCTGAATATATCTTCAGCTATGATTTCTTTGACACTCAAACTACCCTCTTCACAATGCATTTAGGCAGTATAGATGCATGTCCTCTTCCAGGTTGTATATAGCATATTCAGTACACTTTAAATTCTTAATTATTGCCCTGAAAGTGAAAATAGCCTTTTTCAATGCATTTGCTATTTTCTTACAGCCACCTCCTGTTTTGTGAAGCTCAAAAACTTGTTGCCTCACATTGCAGCT
Organism: Silurus aristotelis; assembly: GCF_946808225.1. Classification (NCBI taxonomy): domain Eukaryota; kingdom Metazoa; phylum Chordata; class Actinopteri; order Siluriformes; family Siluridae; genus Silurus; species Silurus aristotelis. The sequence goes on from NC_139575.1 coordinate 31,824,716, forward strand.
ACATTCTTATGTCTTAGCCATTGTGATGAATGACTAAGAGAATTTGGCCTATATGTTACCTTAAATTTTTTATACCCATGTGAATACCCATGTGTCATGCTTGAACAATTTCCTGTTTTTAGTCACCCAGGTTTAGTTAAGAAAATGTAAACTATCAGTTGGAAAATTCTTCGAATATATTTTACTCGTGTGAATTTTCGATAAAACAATGTTGTGTTTGAAAATGTTTAAACTCCATGAGAGCACTTTTGTCAATTTTTGAACTAATTACATTATTTACGAGAATAATTTGATTGATAATACTGTTAATATATAACAAGTGTACTGCATTTATGTTTTATAAGAAAATTGGGTTAAAAGAAATAGTCCTCAGTCAAATAAAGTCTAAAAAACAGAGGAATTTGTTGTTTTGTTGTATCTTGGAAAGCTGAATTTTTTTCTCTTATTAACTTTGTGAGATAAACAAAAGAGATTGGCTGTCTATAGCTGCTATAACATAAGTGTTAACAGGAACTAACATGTTTCTTAGATGTTCCACAACATTAAAACTAACTATGTTACTGTGCTTATTTATGAACCAATTTCTCTTCATGTCGCATCACACCACCTTTTCATCAAACTATTTTCCTATAATGGCACACCCTGTCAGTTTTAGTCCTTCCATGGCTCATAATGAATCAAATCCAAACTCTCATTCATCAAAAGCTGGCAGGACTTATTGATCGACACTTAGACCAACTCTTATGCCCGCGACTGCTTGAAGGGAAAGTAAGAAAAAAAAGGTGGCGCAGAAAAAGTGAGAAGAAGAAGAAAACTGCACAGATGTAGTGTGCGAATTGCCCTGTCCGCATATGTGTGTGTGCCTTTGTCATGGGTGCCAGTGAACTGTTCTTGCCCCAGGGCCATTTAGCCAACCTGCTCCCCCCGCCGTCCTCCGATGACTCTGCCCTGTGTGAACCAGCACATGTGCCTAAGCCAGCCATGATTGGCTTCTTATCTGCAGGGAGTGCTGCAGAGGGAACGCTGTGATTGGAAAAAAAAAAGCAGCCGCGGGACACGAGCGAGGGCCACATGGTGTCCTTGCCTCAGCACGGAGCCGTCCTGAGACCCTGAGCACGGTAATTCACGCAAGACCTGCACGGCCCAGGAGACAGCAACTGAATAATATACTCCCCATACACACACACATCAACCAAAGCCGGAAGGGGGGGGAAGCAAGGACAAACAAATGATATGTATCTGTAGACACAAAAGGACAATCCAGAGAGAAAATTTTGAAATTAGCTGTGCATGGTACACCAGGGTAGTGCTTCATGGTGATAAAAGAAATTTCTTAATTGTTAGACTATAAGTTTATATCAGTAAGATATTTTTTTAAAGATGCAGCACACAGATATTGCATTAATGTTTTTTTTTTCTTTTTTTTGATCAACTACTATAGTAATAACTTCAACTACCACAAGCAATGGTTTAAAAAAAAGTTTTTTAGTTTCAATAAGCAGTTTAAACTAATTCTTATGCTAGTGCATAAATAAAATGAAGTAAAATATGTAATTATATGCTTATACATCTTACTATTTATATATGTTTTCTATTCCTAGTTTAGTATGTATACCCGTTATTTCTTTTCTGTCTTATTTGTGAAACTATCATCATATTCATGTACTTTTTTACTCTACTGACTCTTTTGTCTGACCGATATTTTTCTTGCTGTTTCCTATCACAAAGAACCGACGGCTCTTTATTTTTAGTATCAGCTTGTCCAAGATATTGTTGATGTATAGGTTTATCATCTTAATTATAATGCTTATACAACTCTCACCATCCATGGAAAGCATTTAATCCAGCTTTCAGTATCTGAAAGTGACTCCCAGAGAGTGGGCTTTTAATTGATAATGAAAGTGCAGTAATAAATAGAGACGTTTGCCTGGGAAGTGGAGAGAAGCCGAACCGCCAGGCGATTACCTGCTGGACTCAGGCCTCATCAATATCAGCCTAATTACAAGCAATTGTGGCAGTGTGTGAAACCTGAAACAATCAGAGCATTAGATTGGGACATGGCCACGGCCATCCAGAGATATTACAGGTTTTGGCTGGAGCAGGAGGAAGAGGAGAAGGAGGAGGGAGCTACCTTAGTAGCACTCCATACACAGTGGTGATAAAGGAAGAATGATGTGATTTAGATGAGATGCCAAGCAGCTATCGTCTCCTCATTGGATCTGTAATAACAACAAATCAAATTAAGATTGACTACATGTGGAGATTTTTTTTTTGTTCGGCTACATATATGTGTCTTGTAGTTCCTTCTGTTTAATCACTGTCTATAATAGTTGGTTACAGACTGCACATATCCATGTAGTTATGGAAGAGTCTCTCTCTCTCTCTCTCTCTCTCTCTCTCTCTCTCTCTCTCTCTCTCTCTCTCTCTCTCTCTCTCTGTCTTTGTCTGTCTCTCACTTTCTCTTCGTCAGATGGAACCACTTTTCAATCTGAACTTCCCCCTCCCACCCCCCAACACAACTCCTTCACCAGAAGAGCAGCTGTATTAGGTTTCCATCCTGAGACAAGCTAAGGGTTCCTTCCCTATTTCCCATGGATAAAAAGACCAATGTCTTTTTTTTCTCTCCTCTCCAGTCATGTGTCTAACCTTTTTTTCCCCAGGTGAGTGTCTGAGGAGGAGGGGCAGCAAAAGGAAGGAAGCCATTACTGCGCAACGTGGTGCAAGGGGCCGTGGGATGCAGCTGCTAGACGCTTGGGAGGAAGAGGCCTGGGATCCCAGACAGGACGAAAGTAACACTAGACTCTGAAAAGGGCTGAGAGCGACCAAAGAAAAACTTCCTATACCGCCTCATCCTGCTGCGTGTTCGCCTCTAATGGCCATCGGGGTTTCCCCTGGGTCCGTCCACTGCCTCCTACCCTCAAAACTGCTTACATATTTAATGTTCTCATGTTTTGCTCCGTGAACATAATTGGCTCCTGATGTTGCTTTGCAGTGAGAAAGAAAAGAAAAATCATCTAAGAAAACCGCATACATGGTTTGGCATGGCAGATGTGCAAAATTATAAACTAATTATAAACACTTTGAACAACAAAGCAACCACTGATGATCTCAATGATGAGGATGATGAGGAGAAGGAGGATGATGATGATGATGATAATGGTAGTGGTGGTGGTGATGATATCATTGAAGAAATCACCAATCAGACCTAAAGACTGGCCTTTTGCACGAGACAAGGCTAATAAGAGCTGAGTCTGAAGACCATCCTTTCTCTGATGAGAGGACAGGAGCTCTCTAGCTACCGCTCAACATCTGTGGAGGCAATTTAAGCCCACCGTGAAAGGTTAAACCACTAAAATCTAATATTTGCCTGGAGGGGGTCAAAGCTCTGCAATTACTTGGTCCAATCCGCCCGGGCTAATCAGCTGACATTGGGGGCTCGACGAGCTCCTGATCAGAACTCCTGTTCTTCTCGCTCTCTCTGTTTACTTATTAAATTCCATCTTGCGTTCAAGGAGCCATGTAGCAAGCAGCCACACTTCACAGGAACTCTCGTTAATCAGTAGTTTTGCTCTTGGCCTGTAAGAGGAAAGAGCTAAATCTGGCAGTTATTAACACATGTATTGCTTACCCAGATAACACAGACCTGCAGCTGGTAGAAAACATGGATTTATTCAAAGATCTCTGCATGTTTTTTCCCCTCCCTTGTTACCAGAGTGTACACTTTAAACACAGATGGTTGAAAAATGCTTGGCTTTGTACTTGTTGCTGTTATATTATCCTATATTATCCCCCCCTCCATGATACCCATAGCCCCTTGATTGAAAATCAAATATGGGATTAGCATATAATGCATTATGATTGTCTAGGCTACACCCCTTTTTGAACAAGGCTTGGGGAACAATTACGGTAATTAAATGTGCCCGTGCTGAAAAAAAAAAAGATAATTATGTCCTTTGTGTATTACACCAATTAATTACTATTATTTCAGGGAATAAAGCCTGTAATAACTTGGGAACGAGCACACAGTGTGGTTACTTGTATAGTGTGAAAAAGGTTTCTCAAGTTTTTCCCCATCGAATATTGTTGTTTGGCTAAAAAAGGCCAGCAGGTTATGTTAAGTCAATTGTATCGACACCCAAAGGACCCACAGCCAACACAGGGATTCTGTACACAATCAAATCAGGATGATTACTTGTTAATACAAAGTTTAAAGACATCTAAATGAGCAGTCAAAGTGCAGAGAGTGTTTTCCCCACTGCCAACTGTTTGAAATATGAATGGGGTTGCATGTGAATCGACAGACCAGAGCGAATGCAATGCAAAAGGCTGCGTTTCCTGTTCTCGCACTCATGCACTTGGTACGGCTTGTCAGTCATTGAATGTGGTGTGTGTTTAAACACATCAGCCCTTAACTGATGACCCGGATGAATTTACGGACTCCCTCCTGCTCGCCTCGATTCGCAATCTCTCCAAATTACAAACGCTGAGTTTAAAAGCTAAGCTCAAAACATGCCCTTATGCTGTGGTTTTGGCCGTTAATGCCTAAACCGGAATACCTGTGCCCAATCATTAGTAATCTATTAAACCCTGCAACCTGAAAATGGTTAACAGTGCAACACTTGGAGCTAAACAGAGCTCGGTTCGTTTCTCTACCCCAAATCCCTGCTTGGTTAATTAGAAACTAATCTCAGCACCCACCACCCCTAAGCACCATCCTTGTACACACACACACGCATGCTCTGTTTCTCTGAAAATACAGTAATTCTATCAGCCAGCTTGTCCTAACCCTTCCCAAACATATTGCCTAATCCATGAATATATCAGAAAGCACGTTTATCCAAAAAACAGGATGAGCTCGGGTATGTGTGTTTGTTTGCGAGTGTTTTTGCCACATTTTACACAAAATTCATGGTTAGGTACGTACTTCGTTTTTAGATCACGCTTCAGTACAATTTCGGTAGAGTCGGTAGGGGGAAGAAATGCAAAACATTAAATTGCTTGTCGTTTTTATTATCGATTATTGATTAAATAGAATTAAATAAATAAAACATGTTAATAAAATAGTTTACATTTGTATGCTTCATTTGGGTAATAAACATGTATGTGTGTGTTTTAAATTAGATTAGATTCAACTAGATTAGATTAATTACATTAGATTAGATTACATTAATTAGATTAGATTCAACTTTGTGCAGTGTACATGTCAATGCCAATGAAATGCGGTTACATCCAACAAGAAGTGCATAAGTGGCCTATTTACAATAAATAACTAAGATAAATAGCTTTTACATTTATTAAAAAATTTTAAAGATATGTTGTACTTAACTTTTCTTTTTATTTTAGCATAATTCCTTCCATCCTTTATTCATTTACTCCCTTTATATGTGAAATTGCAGGATTTTCTCCTTTTAAGAAAAATACTTCACATGAAACGCTAAAGAATCCAATGCGCTACCATCTGGTACGGAGTGAGTAGCCACAGTGACACTGCGCTTACTCTAGGTTCTGTTTTATACCCCACCATTGCTGTGTATGTTTTCAAGTTTAATAATAATAATTTAAAAAGTGTGAGGCGGAGACCAAACAAACTTGCGGACCGCCACTTAATACGTTCCTGAGTAAACTCAGAATTTAACCATGTTTAAAAGGATGAGTACCGACCAAGGCCCCTGTACAGACAATTTGGGTATGAATACGTTATTCCAATTAAATATCTATTTATTTCTACGATGATTAAGGGTCATGTTTGTGGTGTTTCTTTTTGAGTCATAATCCCTCCTGTCTCTATATTGTCTTTAGGCAAGAGCAAAAAGGCTAAGTGCCTAATGACCAGAAATTGTATTATTTATTTAATTACATTTTCTCACAGGAGGACAAATCTTCAATCATTCAACAGTAAAGCGTAATGGTATTATTATAGCCGGACAGGTTTGAAATTAGGAGCTAAAGCAACTTCATACGAGCTAACTACACAAGTGCTAGCATCCCATTTCAAATATCAAGCAACTATTACATGTACCTCGCTAGGTTGCACCAGTACTTAGCCATCGAACCCGTTGTCTATGGAAGTTGATATGATCATGTACAGCAGGTGGCGCTGTTGGCCCGTAAAAGCTCAGAAGAACATGTCTAAGGGCAGATCATTGTAACTCCATACAGTATATCAGACTGCTTTTAAGAGTTACAGGATTTCAAATACTGTAACCGTGGATGTAGTTCTAATAATCTAAATTCACATAAAGTATCATTATTGAAATGTAACCACGTAAAAATGGTTTTTTAAATGCATTTAAAACTGATAAACACTTGTGAAATTTGTGTGTGTGTTTATATATATATATATATATATATATATATATATATATATATATATATATATATATATATATATATATATATATATATATATTTTGTTATATATATTTTTTTTTTTATATTTTTTTTTATTATATAAAATCGGACCCGTTCCATGAAAGCTAGTCTTATTATCTTAGTAATTATTATTATTATTATTATTATTATTATTATTATTATTATTATTATTATTATTATTATTATTATTATTATATATATATTTTTTTTTCTAGTCCTTATATTTCACTTAGCATAACAAATCTATAGCATTTATTATTGCCCATTTTATTAAGTATTTACATGCAAAGTTGATTTTCCATGAATTCTGAAATTTAGAGGTTTGTTTACTTGTTCAAAGGCTGAAATATCGTCGTTGTCATTATGTAATACTACCACTAGTACTACTGCAACTACCATTAACATTAACAATAATAATTATAATAATAAATAATGGACAAAAATTGACAAATCCCAGACTCATTATATAAAAAAACAATCCCAGACGCATAACAGTGGATCATCGTGGAAATTTGAAAATTATTATTATTTATTTTTATTATTCAATTGTGTTGCAAAACAGCCTATGATGATGATGTTGATGACAATAATAATAATAATAATAATAATAATAATAATAATAATAATAATAATAATAATAATAATAATAACAGAAGTGTCATTTGTATGTCTATTAGTACAATATGACTGTAAATATAAGTAGTTAAGAGTAGCAAACTTAAGCAAATCTATAAGTATATATACAAAGATATGCCAACTGAATTATTTAATAGCTAGCTTTTACTATATATTCCTGTGTTGCTGTAAAGCAGAGGAACACACATTGAGACACTCTTTCACGAGCTGATACTGAGAGATACAGCAACAGGGCTTTGTATATAGACTGTTGCATTACCCATGCAGTAGTAAAACCCAATGGATTTGATTGGATCGTCTGAAAAAAGGCGCAACTACAAAAACTTTTTTCCCTCTGTCCTCTAAAGAGGAGCACGTATCACATGTGGGTTAAAAAACACGTGAAATCTAGGTCTTCACCACTACTTAGCCATACTTCTACATTATTCTTGAGTCAAAACGGCTCAGATCAGGGAACATATAATACTGCTTATTATTCTTACAAATATTGCTTTTCCCCCAATAACATTCTAAACTGTTTTTTTTTTGTTTTTTTTTTAATGAATGAATGAAATGATCCCCAGCTCCGGTTCATTGGCTCGTTTCTCTCACCTGTCCCATTCTATAGAAAGGAAAGCCGGCGCGTCGCGTCGCGTCACCCCGCTGCATATTTTAATATTTGATTAGCGCGAGAGCGGCGGAGGGCACGCGGCAGCCAGGCCCCGGGAATAGATGCCCCCTCCAAAGGGGGTATATGATCCGAAGCGTGCAATTTCACCCTCTCTCCATGCCTACTGTGGCAAAAGAAAGTTTTTTATTTTTTTTTATTTTGAAAGAGAACGTGTTAATGAAAATGAAGAATAAAGATATATCCTTACACCATGGCCTAGATGCGTATATATATATATATATATATATATATATATATATATATATATATATATATATATATATATATATATATATATATATATAAACATTTTATTTTTTTTCCCCGATTTTCGAATTGTGTCGAGGCAAAGCGCGCGCGACAGCTCATTAGACAGCGCGAGCGTGCTGAGTGACAGTCGAGGATCCACGAGCACTCCAACTAAACGGGCTGGAAATCCCGAAGAGAGCTCGCAGGCCTGATTATAAGTAACTACGAGGGAAAACACGGGAGTCTTGGATGAGGCCTGGGTATAATGTGTGTGTGTGTGTGTGTGTGTGTGTGTGTGTGTGTGTGTGTGTGTGTGTGTGTGTGTGTGTGTGTGTGTGTGTGTGTGTGTGTGTGTGTGGCGTGCGCAGAGTAACAAAAAATGGTCCAAAAGCGTAATAAAGAGTGCATATCTTTACGCAGTTTTTTTTGTTTATTTTTTTTTATTTTATGCAGGGCAAAAGAAACACAATTGTGGCAATAATGTATGGTATTCCTGCATTTTGTGCAAATGGGGTCTTACTCCTGGTGCGTGGAAAATTTTAATTAGGGTTTCCAACGCAGAGTGTGAAAGAACGACATTATTATTATTATTATTATTATTATTATTATTATTATTATTATTATTAGTAGTAGTAGTAGTAGTAGTAGTAGTAGTGTTTACAATAATAACAATAATAATAATAATAATAATAATAATAATAATAATAATAATAATAATAGAAAGTACAGGCTGCTCTACTATTTGACTGCTGTCGCTTTTATGTTTCACATTACCACAAAGTCGTCATTTATTCCTGACGTGAAAAACCCAGTTAAAAAAAAGAAGAAAATAAACCCACATTGGTGGTTAAACCTCCGAAAGCTTCGTTCCCCAAAAGTACCAGACGCTATTAAGGCATCCATAAGGTTTTTCAGTAATAAAGAATTGTAAAGAAAAGATATTTGTTGGTATTTTAAGACATATTTAAACAGCGTTAAAAGACCCTCCTGTATTTTTTCATGTTTTTGCGTCTTTAGGTCTTTATTAAAGCTTCAACCATACTGAAAGCGATTTCATTATCGAGGTTGGAAAGTTTCATCTTTAGAGTTTTACTTGATTCTCTCAGTGGTTTTCTTTTCATTTCTTTTCATGATTTTTAACTTTGTTGTTGTTAGTTCAACTGGTGGTCTTTTTATATAGTTTTAGACATGACTTGAGGAAAATTGAAGATTGCATGATAGATATTATCACATGTCAACTGTTTGGACTGTCAGAAAGTAAATAAATGCATAAATAAACAGACAAAGTTCTAATACATCGGATTTGCAACTTGGAAGTGACGTTACACTGCACACTGATAATCATTCAAATAAACAACTTTAATCTAATATAAAACATGAACACTTTAATTAACAGAACTTTGTTATATGGCATAATAAAATAAAAGCCAATCTTATAGTGTTAAGTTCTACTGAAATCCGTAATCATATATGACTATTTATGTTGAGCAAAAATGACATCTGATTTGTTTCCCTTCACCGAATCCTAAAAGTGTAATTCTCAAAAGTAAAAAAGCCTGTAGAACCTCCAAGGGTTCCTTCAGTTCTCTCGTTCTCTCTCGTTTCGTTTTTTTGCAGAACCTTTAAAGATTCTATGTACAAAATATGTCACTGTTTTTTCTTGGCAGAAATGGTCAGAAGCTGGTTAAAAAGCAACGAGAACCATTAACTTCAGCAAGAACCGTTTGAAGAACCCTCGTAGATCCATGTCAAATGCTCCCAGCGGTGGTGCGCGTGACTTTGACACGGATAAGCGTTCACATCAGTTTGAGTTTTTTTTGTTTTTGTATTTTTTTTTTTTTATAAATTAAACAAACATGCAGCCGTGTCTCATGTTTTCACGTGTAAGGTGAGCAATGGATTTGCGCCTCCTAGACATGAATTTATTTAATTATAAGTAAGCTATTTTTTTAGGTTATACAAATAATTGTTGTGCTTTTTATTTAAAAAAAAATTTACTATAAAATAATAATAATAATAGTAAGGGAACTTAACAAAATGACTGTGGGCCACATCGCACTATAATTCTTCAATCCAGTTCAATAGGGTTTTCTACACAAACAACTCAAGCTGACACAATCATGATTGTGACAAGTGCAAACAACAAAAGTGGCTTTGAATTGCGTTTCTTTCTTTCTTTCTTTCTTTCTTTCTTTCTTTCTTTCTTTCTTTCTTTTTTTTTTTTTTTGCGAATTTTAATTATAAAAACATTCTTTGCTTATTCATATACCCAAATGAATTTGAATGTCATATCCCTAGGACTGGGCACAAAGAGTGGAGATGCATAGACTACTTCTATAACATTGATTGAATTCAGTTGCTTAGCAACTAGTGTATGGGAAATCATCCGCGAAATTTAAATTTTTGTGAGAGTTGGGGATTGTGCGTTTTGCTGAATAGTCAGCTCGAGGAAGAGAAAGTTGAAGGATAAGCAATTTTGCCCTTTTCCTTCCCCGGTGTCTGTCTTTTTCCTTTTTGTAGAAGCTAAAAAACATTTTTTGCACCCAAAAACTGTAAAATGAATACACAGCATTCATTAGCAAGTAATGCAAGCAAATTGTAGAGGTGGTCTATCCCTATCCCCTCCATGCATTTAGTTAGCTAATTTTTTGTGCCTATGAAGAGTCTATAAATGTTTACTCTAAAAAACTACCAAAAATGATAAAACACACAAACAGCTAAACAAGTAAAGGGCTAGAAATCATACACTAAAACGAGTTCTGCACCAATACTAAACCTTTACTTTATTATTTATTAGGCGAGGTTTAATTGTTGATAAACTTATTAAAAATAATGTTGAAAAGTTGTGCTTGGGTTTCTTTATCCCAAACAAACAAAAATAAAGAAAGTAAAGCTCCTTAGACACAATGCTGTGCTTTTATTGCATGTGGGCTACTGGATTAGAGAAAGTAAATATTTTGGTGGTGTGCAGGCATGCATGTGAACATCAAGTTTATGAGAGAGAGAGAGAGAGAGAGAGAGAGAGAGAGAGAGAGAGAGAGAATGGAGATTTTTTTTTCAATGATTCCAGATATCAAAAATATTCACGCAACTGGATCGAAGAGAGAAATACCATGACAAAGAAAAAGCAGTAATCATTAAACGTGAAAGCTATTAGATGTTTGATAATTCTTTGTTTTTGGTTTTTTTACACGAACTAGTGTGCGCTAAATATCAACATCATCCTCGTTCCCTGTTCGTTCCACGACTACGACATTGTGTTTTTGCTCAGTATTCACTTAACCTGGAGCAACTAGATATATAAAAATACAAAGGTCTGTTTTTTTGCATGTAAAATCGAATGCAAATGCATGCATTTAAGTTTTTGACAGCTGTCATAAGAAACCAGAAATGATAACTCAGGTGCACAGGCGAGCAACTAAAAGCTGTAAACAATCCAATCCTGGACAACAACTTCTGCCCCTGTGGGATCGAAGCCCACTGAACAGTCACTCGAGCTGCTAAACAACATGGCGCAAAATAAAGAAAAGAGCACGTCGTATATGAAAAGGGGGGAAAATAAATCTACAAAATTCCGTGATTTTAAATAAAGCATGCTCGTTATAGATATAAAACCACTGATTAGGGATTAAACATGAACATGGCGCCCATCTTAAAATGCACAACAGGCCCAGATGAATAAAGCAATGAAACATATCTTATGCATTCAAATAAATCATTTTGCTGCCACATCAGCAGTAAGATCAGCTAATATGATCATGGCTTCCATTTCTCCAAAAAACCTTAAAGAAATATATTCCTATAAAACATATCCTCTGAATATGAAAAATATTTTGAGCAAAATACAACAATCGACGTTGTTTGTTTTGTTCATTCTAACAAATTTATTGTTCTCAATCATCTCTTACGGAATCACTACTAAAAATTAAATTACAATCAAATCATCACATCAAAATACCCTTTTGTTGTCTACTGCCAAAGTCTGTTCTTGATTTGTGCTCGTTCGAAAAAAAAAAAAATATACAAAAAAATTCAACGAAACAAATAAACAAATAGTCGAAAAAAAAAAGAAAAAAAAAATAATCAGGGAAACGAACATTTTACACAGTTCTGAAACGGGGAGAAATAAATTACTGTTTTGGAATAGTTCATATTTATCCCGAATAAAATATTAAAAACAAAGCATTTGAATGAAAATATAAAGTAAATAATTCCGATCAACATCTGATCTAAGGAATCTATATATTGCCGGCTTTTACATAGTCTCGTTTATTAAAACCTACCAAAGAATACTGCTTGGAAATGGCAGCATGGAGAACATCCACAGCTCCCGCAGAGGATCTGAAATAAGTGCAGCTGAGAAACCGGAAAAGTCTTTTTTTTTTCAAACGTCTCTCTTTGTAATTTTTTTTGTTTTTTCATTTTTGTATTTTCTTCCAAAAAAAAAAAAAATCCGTGTGACGTTAAGTCTTTTACATAAAAACGTTCACAAAATATGATCTTAGAGATCTGAAACTTGAGCAGTCTTTAGGGGTGGGCTTTTTTTTGTCTGTTGTGTTTATAAGATCTGGAAGGCAAAGGGGGCAAAAATCCCATTCCGTGTCTTTTGTGAAGGAAACAAAAATGTTAGATCGAGCAGTCTTTTCTGCACAAAAAAACAAAACAAAAACAAAACGGAAGCGTCGTGGATGCTGTTCTTGTCTTCACTGCTGAAATTCGTCTCCTTGTTTTTTCTCAGGATTTAACGTCCCATCTCAATACATGCAATGACCTGCTTTCTGTTCCGTCTCATAAACAAGAGTGTGTGAGGGTAGTGGGTAGGTAGGGAGGAGGGGAGGTGGTGGTGGTATTTCATTTTCAAATGATTTTGAGATGTTCCGACTTGGATGTCAATGCGCCAGAATTACCTGATGGAACGAACGTGTGGTTGTTGTCACCTTCTGGTCGCCCGCTTCACTCGGCCCGTTTAAACTTGCATCTTTTAAGTAATCTACTAAAAAATGTCCCTGAAAGAAAAAAAAAAACAGCCTTTTAGGTTAAATACATTTACGGGCCTGGAAGAAGGTTAAAGCGGGGAGGGCGTTATGGGGGGGGGACACACAAGAAGGGAGGGTGTTTTTTTTTTTTTTTGTTTGTTTGTTTTGCTTGCTCTCTGATGAAAAATATATAACACATCTGCAGTCTCATTCCTATTTATCTCACAATCACAGTATCAAAATGTGTCTGCTATCTTCGTGATAGTCTGTGTCAGATTAGGTGTGTATATATAAAATATGTTTTTCTTTAAGTCTTTTTTTTTTATGCTTTGCTCTACGTCTCACTGAACATTCGTTTGCAGTCCATGGAGGGGGGCGGTGTGTCTGCACTCACGTTGCCGACCTGCGAGTACACATCGTCCGGCGTCGGGGGCACTCCGGGCGGCGTCATGCGCTTCTCCTTCTGCCTACGGTTGCAGAACCAGACGCGCACCACCTCCTTCTCCAGTTGTAACGTGTCGGCCAGGCTGCTGATCTCCTGAGCTGACGGCTTTGGGCACTTGAGGAAGTGGCTTTCGAGAGCGCCCTTGACGCTCACCTCGATGCTGGTGCGCTTCTTGCGCTTGCGGCCCTGCGCCGCGATCTTGTCAATACTCGTCGGGCTCCCCGTGCTCGAGTCGGCCTCCTCCAGCCACTTGTTCAGCAGCGGTTTGAGCTTGCACATGTTCTTGAAACTGAGCTGTAGCGCCTCGAAGCGGCAGATCGTGGTCTGAGAGAACACGTTGCCGTAGAGCGTGCCGAGCGCGAGGCCCACGTCGGCCTGCGTGAAGCCAAGCTTGATGCGCCGCTGCTTGAACTGCTTGGCGAAATGCTCCAGGTCGTCTGAAGTCGGCGTGTCCTCGTCCGAGTGTGCCTCGTGGCTGTTGGGGCCGTGGTGGCTCTGCTGCTGCTGGTGGTGCTGATGCTGATGTTGCTGGTGGTGGTGGTGATGGTTAAGCTGATGGTGATGATGGTGAGGGTGAGAGTGCGGGTGCGCGCCGTGCTCCAGCTCTGGTGTGCCGCCTCGCACCAGTCCAGGGTGCACGAGACTTTGGCCCCCACTCAGCATGCCGTTCACCGTGAAGCCGCCGGTTTGCGAGTAGATGAGCGATTGCTGCTGCTGCTGCTGCTGTTGTTGCTGCTGCTGGCTGGCTGTAATGGCGGAGATGTGTGCAGCAGCTGCGGCGCCGCCCCAGGGAGCCGCGTGCGCCTGGTGCGCACCTAAATGCCGGTGATGCAGCGTGCTGGACGTGTGCAAATCCTCGCGCGCCGTGTTGCTCTTCACGTCCTGCTGCTGCTGTTGCTGCTGAGACT